>NW_026895895.1:0-515000 GCF_033153095.1 Gastrolobium bilobum | reverse complement strand
CAGAATTAAGAGATGCAATATATTCTTTTTCGTCGGATGGGGAGAAGTAGTTAACAGTTGTTGAATAAGTGATGTCATGAATGGATGTACAAAAAGAAGAAGGAAGTTAAGGTTGATAAATTCGTCTTTTTATGTTACCATTTAATTTTTCATAAAAAAAATATAATGATATTTTAGATTTTTAAACAATTAACTTAGGGAAGAATTATATTTACAAACTAAATTATTTACAAACTCTCACAACAAAATCTTAACTGTTGATTTACGTCAATCTGACGATTATAATTTATTGAAAATTAATAATTAATTAATAAGTATGACCTAATAAATTATAACGGTTAGATTAACGAAAATCGACAGTTAAGATTTGATTGTAAGAATTTGTAAATAATTTAATTTATAAATATAACCCTCCTCGTTAACTTAATAACCACAATTTTTAATTAAAACAGGAAAAACTTCACTTACATTGCTTGTGGATATTACCTGTATCACATGATCCATTGTGATTTCAAATTTATTACTTAAATTCATTGTGGCTACAACCACTTTTATCCAAAAAAAAAGTTATTATTTGTATAAGATGTAAAACATATCCTTAATAAATAAAATACTAAATTATTAATAAAATGTCAAAAATACTCCAATTTCATTGATAGCAGAAAGCATACTATAAAATTATAAACTAAAAGTTCTTTGAGTTTATGCAATTTCGGCTTAAGTTCAAGCAAAGGGTGTTAGTCGCATGTGATTGACAAATGTGAAAGAAAGACTTGATCAATAGTTCAAAATGAAGTTAAGGTGACAAAAAAATTAAAATATTATTGTACTCATTCACGAATCTATAGCTGTTTCGAAATTATTTACGAATATATTGCACTTATTCACGCTTAAATTGGACGTGACCATTCACGCCTAAGTTAGGCGTGACCCACAAGGCATTCACGCCCAAATTAGGCATGATTCATCTGGTATTGACACGTATTACAAAAAGTTAACAATTTAACCATACAACTTCGAAAGGACATAACTTTTGACTGGAGTATTCGAATTAGGTAAAAAGAGATTTGATTTCACATAACTTTTCGAGATCTACGCAATGACACCTCATTTGACATATTTTATCTCTTACAAACACAGTTCAAATTTGCAATAATGATACTATAAAAGCGTTTAAACCCAGAAGCCTAAGAGTTCTTTCTGAATTAACACCAAATACAATCTTCTGCCTACTAGAACCTCCCTATCCCTATTCTATTGGATATTCTTATCATGATGAATTGAGACTTTATCTTGTAAGTCGTGGTATGAAATTAAATATGGCACCAAAGTGGATTAGTCTATCTATAAATAAAGATACTTAATGTCATTGTAAAATATATACTTTCTACCAAGTGTTTGAAAAAAATAGTGTATAATATTGTGAGAAAAGAAAGTGTCACAATATAAAAGTGTGAGAGAGATTGGTGAAAATATAATGTTCTTTAAGTTGTACTAAAAAATGCTTTGATGAGAGGGTTTGAGGTGAATTATACTATTATAGACGCCGAAGGATGCATTATTACAAATATATATAGCACCTCAAACCCTCTTATCAAAACATGTTTCAGACTTCAGAGCATAAAGTCAACCAGAAGAATCTGCAATTCGATACCTCTTATGGCATATTTTATCTTTGTGGATGATGTTATTTAATTTTTTTCTTTCCAATATTAACAAATAATTCTCCGAAAATTTTCTATTGTGCAAATATCAAAAAATTATGCAGAATAAAAAAATATTTAATTCAGACTTCCAAGCCAAAAAAATCACCTGTTAATTTTTGTTTTAAATTGGGACCACCAAAACAGGACCACATTACATTATCATTTTTTCAAAAACCTTTTTTAAAATATCGTGTTTAGTGTTGGTTAGAAAAGAACTCGAAGACTTCTGGGTTTAAACGCTATTACAATACCTTGTTGCAAATTCGAATTGTGTTTGTGAGTGATAAAATATGTCAAATGAGATATCATTATATAGATCTTGAAAAATTATGTGGAATCAAAAAAAAAATTATCTCATTCGGATACCTGAGTTAAAAGTTATGATCTTTCAAAGTTTTGTGGTTCATAAATTAATTTTTTTCACATGTCAATACCAATCAAGTCACACCTAAAGTAAGCGTGAATGCCTCATTAGTCACGACTAACTTGAACATAAATGGTCACGTTCAAATTGAATGTAAATAAGTACAATAGATTCATAAATAATTTCAAAAGAACTATATATTCATAAAATAACAATATTTTTAGTTTTTTTGCTAAGTTAAGGAACCTACATTTTTCTCTCTCTCTCCCTTTTTATTCCTGGCCAGTCTTGGAAAAAGCTCATGTTTCTATTTTGGAAGTAACGAGTGGTCATTCACTGAACTTATTAACCCTTTGTACATGCTTTGTCTTGCTTCTATTTTCGCCCTATAACTTGTCATAATCGGAGGCACAAACCAACATTTATGCTTAACTTACTTTATAACGTATAGGCAAATAGATGTTACAAAATAAAAACAAATAATTTCACCTAGTGAAATGACCCTCCTAAAGATTAAAAAAAATATTTTGCAATAAATTATGAGAAAATTTATCTGCCACATACTGTATACTTCAGAAAATAAATAGTATAAAATTACTTTATATATTCTCTAAAATACATAATATGTGAGAAATAACTTTTTTTGCAGCAATTGGGAAAATGCATTTGTCATGTTACATGATAAATAAATAATTATCATGTTAAGAAAAAGACAAGTTATATAATATGGAAAAGTTCACCAATGTTCCTGTGATTTTTTTTCTATCACATATGCCTATGTCGTTTGCAAAAGGGTATGCTTTTTTATCACATATGCCTCTGTGATTTTTTATTTTTTACAAAGCACAGGGGCATGAGTGATAAAAAAATCACAGGTACATATGTGATTTTGAACCAAACCACAGGCGCGCCCCTCTATAAGAACGGTGTGTTCCGAGGTGTGAAGTGGGAGAAAAGGGATTTCATAATTGGTGAACTTTTCCCTGAAAATTTTGAGAAAGCACATTATTTAATAAATGAATTTTATTAATCTCCTTCCACATAATATAATTATCTTATGTGGTAGAGAGAAAATGAGCGGGTCCCACCATTATAAGAAAAAAGAAAAATAAAAATAAAATAAAATGCGAAAATCAAAGTGAGAGAAAATAACATAAATTACCTTATGTGAAAGGATCGTAATATTTCCCTTAATAAATTAGTCTTTTTCATAACATAACAAGTATTCATTTTTCAACGAAACATGTCAAATGCTTTTCCCAAAAGCTAAACCCATAAATTATTATACGCAAGGAGAAGGCAAGAAGAACCTCTGCCTCTTACTTCTTGTGGGATAATTTGGTGCCACGGATAATGAAGCGATTTTGTTCACAGCTGATTTAAGGGACTGTTTGAGAGTGCCAAGGCAAACACTACCCTCTTCACTATCCCTCGAGCAAAGCACCAATATGCTTTTAGTTCTGCCACGAACACTGGCTATGTCAGCTTTAACTGCTTTGAGTCTCAGTCCTTTGAGGACTTGGATCAGCTCGGGGAACAGTTCTGGTCTATCATCGCAGCAAACTGAAGCTTTGATGACCATATTTTCCTTAAACATGTTTGCTTTGGTATAGCTTTCATCTTGAGCTGGGTTATAGTCAATTGTTACTTCATCAATTTCAGTTGGAACAGTAATGGCTTTACTTACATCCATGGCTTTTCGCTTTAGATCTTTGACATGGTCTATGACACTCCCTAGTAAAGCTGCCTTGTCCATCTGCAACCACACAAATTTACCCCTTATGTTGTCTCTCACAACCTAGTAAAATGGAATTAAAATCTATGACTTATCACACGACCCAGTAAAGCTATTTCAAGTAGGGTCTGTATTTGTCATTTAATATAACACAACAAAATTTCTTACACACACAACATTTTAGAGGGGCCCACATTTTTTGAAGAAAAAACAAAAAACTACGACACGCAAAACAAATTTATATAACATTACACAATCACTTTTCCTACGACATAACTCTTATAAAACTCTTTAAACTATAATTGAAATTGACTATGCTATCAATAAAAAAATGACAATCCTATCCATAAAAAAGAGACATTGAAATGCCATAAAATTACTATGGGCCGAACTGAAATATCCACCTTAACGATGCTCTATATAATAATAAAATTATCTCATTCAATATAACAAAGTAAGACTTATTTTATTTTATTTTTCTCTCCTCTCTTCTCTTTAATGGATCCTACCTATTTTTTTTTATATCACATGAAACAAATTATCTCATATAATATAATAATATCACTTAAGTATGTAATTCTATTTTCTTGCTTTATGTCAAGAACAAATCCAAGATTTTAATAGTATACTTGATAGGAGTAACTTACTAAAAGAAACACAACATGAAATTTTTTTACCTTATCAGACTTGGGAATCATTTTTCTGAGAGTTGCAAGCTGTAAATTGATCCTGTCCCTGCGCCTTTTCTCTGCTTGGCTATGGCTCTTGGAAGCACTTGTTGCTCTTTGTTCTGCGACCCCTTCAATGGGTACAGGCCACGAAGGGAACTTGCCAAATTGAAGAGAGGCAGAGTCAGAGGCAAGAGGCAGTGTTTGCGTTGAGACTGAAAAAGGAGATTGATCACTGTTTGATGCATAGTTTAATTGAACCAAGTTGGTGCCCAGAGGCCAGCCAGAATAGTAGTAATTTTCCATGTACACAATAGAATATTAGAAACCATTCCAAAGCTTTTCCCTGGCTTTGTGAGCTTTTTATCTCCAATTCATAGCTACTGTTTGCTTAATGGGTGATCTTCTTATCTTGACGGTGATTGTAGTGATATGCAATAGCCTTTAATGGGTCCGCCGAAAATCTTTTTTGGCTGTAATTGACTGTCACTTCAGCATGAGAAATTTTCTCCATAATAAATCTTACTTTTGACTTTGCAAAGAATCTGAAGTTTAAGAAGAGGTGGGGGGAAAGAGGAAGAGCAAAAATAAAAAAGCATGAGGGTGTCCTGCTGACCCAACAGGCTTATCTTAATGAGTGCCCGTGATGGCTAGGAATTTGAACCAGAAATGAAACGGTGCCTTGCAAACAGGCTTGGGAAATCACTGTTGGAATTTTGGAATCGCTTGACCTTGTAACAGTAATAGTATGCAGTGGGTGGACGATCAGTATCTTATTCTTATGTGTAATACCATAAAGTGTTTTGTCTGTTCTGCTGGTAATTATAACAGTTGGGGCTCTCTTTGTGGATTATGGTCCAGAACCTGATAGATAGTACTTATCTTGAAATTTAACTTTGTGAGATTAAAGGTTGAATCTATATATGCTTTATTCACCTTTCAAGACTAAAAGGATTTCGCATCAGATTGCATGTTAATTAAAAGTAAGAACACTCCTATTTTTAAGCCTTAACCTAGGACGTACATATGTCCCACATATAAAAATCTTCAACAACCTTGATCAATGATCAGTAGTTTAATACTAAGAGTGATTAATCCAATGTGCTAATGTGTGATGGATCCTGTTAATTCAAGATATAATTTAATAAGGACTTCCAAGTTGAATTTCAATTTTTTGCTGGACTATTATATATTATTCAAATCAAAGTTTTAGTGTTTGCCATGATGGCGGAGAAGAAAAAGGTGATAGAAAGAAAATATTACAAGAAACACAAAATCACAAAGAAGAACCGAACCCAAGATTTGCTCGTACAATTAGACAAATGCATGATGTAACCACATTGCTAAATGGATTGTCGTTCAAGTTTAATTAGAGACACCTCGTGGACCCATTTTACCAATTTCAGCATATATTGGACAAGCAAGTGGACTTGTCCAAGTGCGCGTGCTTCTGAAAGAAAGGATGGTTTCTTTCATATTTTTTTTTTCCTGGTGAAGTTCAAAGCGGCCACTCAGTAAAAGCGGCTTATATTGTACGCTTTAATGGCGCTCTGAGTAAAAGATCACTTAGTCTGTCTCTAGCACAAGCTAGCAAACACAAGAGGGTCCCATGCTTACATAGAATTGTAACTCATAATAAAGCACCTTAACGAGTGATATGACTACTGATCAACCACTTGCTTTGTTAGGTTCTATATATTATCTCTATGTCAAAATTGTGTGGTTTCTTATGATTCCGTATTTTTTTTTCTTCCATCCCTCACTCCATGTTATTCTATCTAATCGCAATTTCAGGCTTTCGGGTCCCATAATATCAAAACATATCTGCAATATTTATCTGTTTATCACCGGCAAGTGATTGAAGGCGTCACGATAAAAATGAGGCAAACTAAAAGGATCAAAGAGAGACAGCATATCTTTGTACTTGGTGTCAAGCAATATAATGATGATAAGAAATGAAGGACTACTGAGACAGAAGGTAAAGGTATATAGGAAACTCCTTCTTGTCCCTTTGGTCAGAGAAGGCTTAAATAGTAAGAAGATACGATGCAATCATGGATTCGTAATAAATTCCTCTATGGAGAGTATTTAGAAGAAGGAAAAAGGAACACATAAATGTGTAAAGACAAAGACATAGTTGAAGGAATAAGAGAGCATCTTGAGTGAAGAATGAGTGAATAGTTGAACATGAAGACTAAAAGGGAGAGTAGTATTTTTCGATTCAGTGCAACTCAAGTGCTAAGGAGCTTTGATCATCAGCAATAATGGAGGAAATTGTAGAGTTCAGGGTGTTCATTCTGTGGTATTCAAATTGGAGAGGAATTTAAATTTTAGGAACTATTGAACTGAGATTAAATTTATGGGAATTTAACTAAATGTGACTTATGTGCTTTGGAGAAAAATTAATTATTTAGATGGTGTTAATCAGGAAGGGGTTTTAAGATCCATCAATAAACCTCGGGGACAAATTGTACATTTTTGAATCTCAAAGGAATAAAATACACGAGATAAAGCTCAAGAGAGTAAACTATATTTTAACCAAAAATTTATATGACTTTTATTAAAAGTATGGATCATTTACCTAAGAAAACGAATTGACTAACTCATATAGTGAATAAAAATAGAAATACAACTAAATATATATGTGGAAAATGTATCTCTTATCTCACCGCAAAAACAAGCATCTCCTGCAACTGATTTTCACTGTGTACTCCCGAAAGTCAATAGTAAAAATATTAAAGCTGCAAAGAATTTCTCTCTCCTCAAAAGTTGTCTGCTGACATGGAGAAAAAAAAAAAAAAATTTTCATATTTTCGTTATGTACTTGGGGGAGTACATAGTAAAAATCGGTTGCAGGAGATGATTTATTTTGCAGTGAAATGAGAAAATTTGAACCCTATATATATAGGAAAAAATAAATCTTATGTTGTAGAAGCATTTTAATTTCATGTCATAAATACATCAAATGTGGGATCCATCTATTTAAAAAAAACAACAAAAAATGAGTGGCACACCTTTTTATGGTGTGTGTAAGCAGGGTTTGTTTTCTCATGGAGAAAAATAAATCTCATATGTATATTATTATTTTGGTAAACTAAAAATACATATAGATCATGTATTTGAGAAAATTTATTTCTTGGATTCTGTCTTTAACTGTTACTTTATGAACTTTATTCTCTAAATGCATCTCTCCCTCTCTCTCTCTCTTTTTATAACAATGCATCTCTTATTTTAGTGATTGAAATCTATTTTTCTATTATTCTACATTCAAAACGATAAAATACGTAATTAATAATTATACAGCAGAATATGCGAATTTTCTACTTTAATCCCCTGATAATTTCGGTTATGGTAATACTAGAGAACTGAAATTGGGTCTTGCCGATAGGGGAACGTTATTGATGGAAAATCATATTACAAAGTGTGGAGCATAAGTACATCAACAGACAAAACACTACAAACTAATTTACCCCACACACGAGCAAACATGAAACATTAGCAAATTAGCAATCGAGCCTTCCAAGTTCGAAAAGCGGAGTCGAAAGCCGTTTAATTATTATAGATTTATATTTTGTGTATAATCCACTATAGTTTTGTACTTCGCTGCAGATTGCACCCGCTACAATCACCTCCGTGGCAAGTAATTAAATTCCCAAGTTTCATTTGTATATCAAGGTACATTATTGTTAACGCATAGTTCCTAAATAGATTGGGCCCAAATGTGTCAGGGTGCAAGAGAATAAGCAGTATTATCAATTGCTTAGATAATACCAGCTAAACATGAAACTAGGTCAAAATAAACTTTAAAACAATATACACACAATAAACAGCATGCCGGCAAGCATTAATTAGGTAGTTTCGATACCAAGGAAGAGTGGAATAATCCAGGCCATGACAAGCATATCATGCTGGCTGTCAAAAGTCGGTAAAATTCGTATTATACTGGGCTAATTCATTTAATACAAGAAAAATGGTAGAATACAGAAGTTTATCAGCTAGCTCGAACCAGTAGCCCAAAAATTGACTCAACCCCCCTCACCAAAAAAGAAAAAAAAAAACTATTATGACACAACCTCACAGGAAACTTGAAATTATTTTAACTTGAATCTCCACCTCCACCGGAAGCAAAGAAAAAATGCGGCCTCCAAATCCCACAAGAAATTCTAAGACTGACTTCGAAGCTGCTACATTGCTCTCAATATATACTGATTTCATCTTAAACTTGCCACCGTTGCATAGATGTCAGTAACTGCTGCCCATGGGTGGCATGCCAAAAGGAGGCATTGGAGGCATCCCCATTCCACTCATTGGAGGGGGAGGAGCAAAACCTCCTCCCATTCCAGGCATTGGCGGGGCAGGCAAAGCAAGAGGCAACAATTGAGCATACATGTTCTGCAACAGAAAACACATGTCATTTATATCAGTATTATTCCAGTGTCCAATCTGTTAAAGAAAGAATGATGAGATGGAAACAGGATTTATCAACAGCAAACAATTCTCAACACTTAAACTGCTGACATAAGTGTCAGAAGTACTCATCAAAGCCACACCAAAAATTAAGTTATATTAGGGCAACAGAAATTGCCAAAATAATTACCTGTTGTGCAACTACTTCCTTTTCTTCACTCTCTTTAGCCTTCACTTCATTTTGTGCTTCAATTTTGTCCTTCACCAGTTCATCAACTTTGCCAGTGTACTCACGAATAAACTACAAAAGCAAATAGAAGACAGTGAGAGAAAGCATTGGATAAGATGACAATAAATAGATCCATTTCAGCTCATGAAAGGCTGAAGAAAATAAATGTGTTAGTCAACCTAGATTTGCTCGGATAATCCATGCAATACCACAAGTACATAAGACCAACCACAACCTTCACAAGCTAAGCATCACTAACTCGCATAGACCATCTATTATTTCCCCATTGATCATTTTTATCAACAGGAATCTGACTCCAGAAAGCCCAACATTGACCAAAAAGCAGTTCAAAGTAACTGTTTAAGACTGTAACCCATAAACTATCAGCCTATGCGAAGACGCCAAATTCACTAGAGAAAAGGGGTATTAGATAGCCAGCATGATTCTCAGGGAAATGGTCGCGGAGGGGAGAAGGGCAATCAATACCTAATGTTGTAAGTTTTATAAGCCTAATATCACTAGAGTTGTCATAAAAATAACATGCAAGTCCACAGAATTATAGGTGATACAAGTCAGCAGCACAGAAGAAATGCAAACCTGCAAGAGATATGGGAAGGCAAAGTCAATCATATTGTGCATCCAAGCTAGTTCAATAGCAATGTCCGCCCGTATTAAATCATAGCAAACAAATAGACACGAGGCAAAGCATTCCTTCTTTCCCTGCATAAGCATGTGAAGAGAAAAATTAGAAAACTCAATTTTATGCACGTAAATAATCGGAATATCACTCCATGAGGATAAAGGAAAAGGCTCGGGCCATTAGGTAAGAAGATTAGATGACAATCCTTCAATCTATAGTTGTTGACAGTAAGGCTCTAACATGTACTTGCAGAATAAATAGTCACTAGACTTGACAGAGAAAGAAAATACTAATAATTCTAGTTGGCATGACTTACAATTGCACATGCTACAAGAGGTACCACTAATATGCAATAATCAATGCCACGAAGGATATAGAGTAGCTATGCATGCATATATACACACAAAATATGATGATTTAGCTCCTTAGAGTAATTAAACAAAAATACATTAGGCAGGAAAAATAGTAAACCTAATCAAATAGGATAGTGCAAGAAAATGAATTATATATGCAGTTTGAAACTAAATTCGTACCTGATCAATGAAATAAACAAGCAACTCCTCGGCAAGTTCACGTTCACCAGATTGTGAGGCTGTCTCCATGGCATCTTTGTAAAGGTTATCTTTCTTTGACAAAGCAATGGACTGCTTCCACCTACCTGCCTTCTTGTAAATATAAGCAGCAACACGTCTCATCTCAACAAGCTCATGCTTTTCAATCTGCATCATATAATAATAATAAACTATCAGGTTTGTACAATTGAAACTGAAAAATAAATACTATTAAGAGCAAATGCAGTTTACCTTTTGTGCAAGACCTATTTGATCAAAGTTATCATGCAAATCAATTGACTCACGCAATCTATCATAATCTTCCTCCTCAACATATATCTCATTCAAGGCTTCATTAACAGCAGATACATTGTTGCTTTGAACTGCAATCATGTAAGGCTTCACAAGACGAAGGTGACCAGCCTATAGCAAAATACAGAGAAAATGTCCATTAGTGTATAGCAAGCAAGTGAAAATCTAAGATCTAATGAAACTTTTTCCACTATTGATGCTACCTTTCGCATGATGTCGACAACACGTGCATGGTCCACACGAAGTGCAAGGACATTCAGAACATCATTGATAAGATCTGGATGCTCTTCCAGATAGAAGTGAACAGCCTTGTAATATAACTCCACATTAGCAACTTTGGCAATAACATCTTTGAATTGCATGTGATCCCATGCTTCAGGTGAATGGTTCATGATGGTAGTTGCAGCATTATCGAACTCATCATATTGGATATACAAATAGGTCAATTCTTTCCAATGCTGTTGTTCATCACAAGCTCTTATGAGTTTTGGAATATTGAGACGGGTTGAAAATAGTTTGATATGCTCCATAAGCTTCTCAGGGCGGTATCTAGCAAACAGAACTCCTAACTCAGTGAAGATGCCCATATGTGCCCGTTCTAACCCTAAACCACTCTCCATGAGAGATATTAGCTCATTGAAGCAACCTCTATTTTGGTAATATTCGCTGACTTCTTCCAGATCATCCACCTATAAAATTAACAAACAATTGACACAGTAAGCATTGGAAAGTCAATAAGCTCCATACTAGCAGACTGCAGACCAACACTAGGCTCATATAATAAGCACAAATGCCTTCAAATCATTACACATTTACGCATTCACAGCATACTTTTACAGATTTTGGTTCACAATTACATTCTGAAGGCCCAGATCATTCAAACTCTCTTAAATTGAAATCACATGGCATCAGAAATGAAGAAAAACCTTCCTAGTTTATTTTTGAAAATACATATATAGTTCATTAAAAAACAGAAATCAACACATTACCTGAATAATAATGTTGAGTCCACATATCTGGGCCAAACGAAACTCCTCTGCATCAACACAAGCAAAGCAAACTTCCTTCCATGTTTTCGAGCTGTTGGCTTTCCTTGCTGCATCAACAGCGCCTTGGAACTGTTTTAACTTGACCAGGGTAATGGCCAACTTGGCCCAGTTAGATATAAAAGCAAATATGATTTTTGCAGCCTCGTATAATGTTTCATCATACAACCGGTCACCAACATTTTGAAGATTAGCAACATTAGGCATAAGAATGAACTCCTCAATGTCACTGAGCCTATCAATCTTTGCATACGCATAAATGAGCTCACTATCGACCTTGGGTTCTTTTGCCTTCTGTCTTACCATTAGCAAGTATTTCACCAAGTCATGATAAACATTGGCATCTTCAGCAGCACGGATAACATCCAAAAACTGTGTAGCGTCATCAGCTCGTATAAATGACTCAATAGCATCACTTACTAGCCCTTCCCTGAGTTGAGCCTTGGCCACCTGACTCCAAACAGCATCTTCTTCAACTCTGAAAGCGAACTCAGCAGCTCTATCAATGCTATGAATATTATCAAGCAATACATTGACAGCTTGAACATTCAAGTTGAACTTCTTGAAAATTGCAAATGCTTCCTCGTATAACTGAGCTTCTACAGCCATTTCTCCAACTGCAGGCCCATCAAAATTTTCCAGTCTATTAATATAATCCATAACTCTAGACGGATCAGCCTTTATTGCTGTCAAAATAAGAAGGTTCTGCAAATTGAAGTTCCCACTGAATGCAGAATTCTGAAGCACTATCTTCTCAAGAAGTTCAATCAATTCATGAGGCAGATCAGCTGTCATAAAAGCCTTAACAGATGCAGAAACTTGTTCGGGGCTTGAGCTTTCAGGCAAAGCAGTAGATACAACCTGATCAATAAGTTGCCTTCTATAATCATTATCAGGGTTAAGAACTTTAGCCCACAGATCAGCATCCATCCTCTCAACAACATATCTGTCATCACAATTAAGCATGTGAGCATTGAATCTAAGAAAATTGATTTGATTGAAGAAAGAACACATATACATCACAAACCTAGCTTGCAGTTTGAACAAAGAATTTTTGTTTGTGACATTGATAAGCTCATCATCACATTGCCCTCGCCGGTAAGCGACAACTGCCAAGGTGGGGTCACGTTTCTCACAATACTTGCCCACAACTCGAGAATCATAGTATGGGTTGGTTGTGAGAAAATGTTCTGGGTTGTTGTTGCTATCAATGATAATTTTACCAAGTGCATTGTGAACATGTACATCCTGGCTTCCCTCACTTACAAGATGTTCCAAGAACTGCGTGAGCAGTCGAAGTCGATTCCTGCATATAACAAAAACCCGCATAAAAATCAGAAATGTGAATGTAAAGCAACATACACAGGATTAGAGGACAAACACCACCTCTTCTCACATTCCTCCACAAGGGGCTCCACTGGCAGCAATGAACGAACAGAAAGAATCAAGCCTTTGATAAAATCTTCTGGACACTCGTCATCTAGCAGCTGCCCAACAACTAAAGGAGCATTCCCTGGGTTCACCTATATAGCAAGGAACAAAGCTCTGACAGGAGCACAGAGAAAGAGTATATAGCACTCACAAGATAAGCAAGCCTACTGTGATACCTTTTGAACATAACCTTCAATGTACCGAAGCATGTTGTTTGTGTATAGATAGTGTGTCAGATCTGGAACAAATCCAAAACGATCACAAACATTGATTAATGGCCGTGCATCTGGAAGCTTAGCCTCCATTAGAAAATTTTTCGTTTTCTCAGGATCATAGAAATTTGATTCTCTTGTCACACGCTCAACCTCCTTGATTTGACCAGTCTTTGCTGCTGCCTCAATGTACTTAAAGTGAATGTCAGGATCCTCACTGTTCCAAATATTATTCAGAGAAGCATAAATCAACAGAAAAATGATGGAAAACATCTCATGCATAAATTGGGTCAATTACCAACAGAAAAAACACAAGTTTTTTCCAAATGAAAGAATTACCTGGAGCTCAAATATGATCCAAGGAAAAAGTACAGTCCTTCATATGACTTAAACTGCTCAAAAAGCTTTATGCAGCCATCAACGCCCAGTTGTTCACAATACTCTTTAGCAACCTGAGCGGACATAAGTAAGCTTAGTTATCAATTATTAGTGAGTTCCAAGTTATAGAAGATAATGACACTTCTATACCTGCACAATGATCTGTAGGTTGCCTCTAAGATTGGCCAGCAATAGGTCTTTCATACACTCTAATGCCCATTCCCGTGACAGAGTACCAAAAAACTCTACAAGTGACTGTAACAACCACACAATGAGTAAGTATTTTAACAACTAACATGATGTATATTCAACCCTAAAATAGATAAAAGCAATAGGGCAAATAAACCTGAGGCTCAATTGCATGTGTATTAACAATCACGCGTTTTATATCTGGTAACTCTGTGTAATGCTGCATCAAGAATAATGCAATCAACAAAGGGCATAACTTTAAGTTTAAAGTAGGGAAAGTGCAAGAAAAAAACACATTTGGTAAGTCATTACTTGCAAAGCTCGCACGTAAAGACCAGCTTTTTCACAAAGTTGGGCAATGCGAGGACGGTCATAATGGCTGAACATGCCATTAGCCAAAATTGCATCAGCAACGTTGGGAAAAGTCACCAGATTTATCTCCAACACCTGAACACAAATTCCCAAGAAGATCATATCACTGCAAAGAAAGAACTACCAGAGTAAAATGCCCATAACAAATGGGAAACAAAGGCCAACCTTTGTCTGAAGGAACCCATGTTCTGGTAGATTTGGCTTTAAAACATCCAGGAGAAAAGCTGTTGCCTCACGGATCAGGTTTCTCTGAGCAAAAGAAAGAATAACCAAAACAAAAATAACCATAATGTTAAGAAACGTTTTGAAGTAAATCAATGATCATGAAGCTAAAGTATCAAATTACTGCTCATCATAATTGCTTAATCAAAGTAGATAATCTACCTGAAGAAACAGATCAGTTATGGTGTTGTAATCAACTGGGCTACCTCCCTCCATTTGAGACATCATTAATGCAAAATTAACAGCACCCTACAAATCAAATGAAAATGGTAATTTGTAGAATTTTTATGCACAGAAAAAAAAAATTAACCAGACACTGTCAACTTAATGTGCAAATACTGTTCAAAAAGCAACAGTCACCATGCATCCAACGGGGTGGCAGACAATGGGGGAATTACAAAGAAACAGTTCAACTAAAATAATTACACAATATAAACTGCAGAGGTTTCTCACACACCTGTGGATCTGTCCGGAGAATCGTTTGCAAAAGGAAGAGGTAGTCAGGTGTGTAGCCAACCTATAGCAAAAAATAAGTAATGAAAAATTTTCAGGCTCAAATGTTTCCAATAAAATAAAAAGGCAATATATGCAACGCTAATTATACGGGTTGAGCAAAATGCTCTACATGCTATAACAGCAATTAAGTATCTTGTGAATCAAACGTCAATGATATTTAATAAGTAAACTAGCACCTGCTTAGAGTAGATCAGAATTTTGTCAAACTCCCTCTTCTCAGCAAAAGCAGCAACAACTTTTGGGGTAGCTCTGGCTTTGATATATATTTTTAAAGCAAGATCATTGTCCACTGTCTACAAGGGAGCATAATCATGAATTTTAATAAAATTACACCATTTCACGATTAGAAAGATAAATATACAAACATACACAAATCTGTAACAGAACAATTCTAAATTCTTCAAAAAAATTAATGCAACCCAACCTTAACGAGATCTCCTAGCTCCTCACTGCACTCAAGCTTGTCCTCGGCCAACCAATTTTCCAACAGATTTTTCTTGTTCTGGTTCACAACCAACCGAGACAATTCCAATGACTCAAATGCATTCAGCTTTCCTCTCGTTAAAAGAGTTCCAAAATACTGCAACAGCGGAGGAGTTTGCCCAGCTTGCACAGGAACACTCTGCCATACAGTGCAGATAGGGACATTACAATCTAATTGACCAGACAAAAGGATACCACCTAAAGACAAACAGTAAACAACCAAAGATGGCTGTCTCTGTAAATGAAGTAGCAGAAAGAGCATGAGAAAATTCATGGGTAGCTATATATCTTATCAAGAAACCTGAAATTTGGCAACTGTGTCAGGTGTACGAAGGATTCCTTGCGGAGATTCAGCAGCAAGCTCAGCTGCTTCTTTATACTTTGTTTGGGCAAACAGTTCTTGAAAACGTTCCACCACCTGTAATGTCAACAAGTATTGTCATCATGTCCATGAATAAAAGAACCAAACATAAAACAACAATAAGACACCATTTCATAAGAAGCTAATAGAAAACCCAATTAAAGAATCAATTCCTAATATTTGACAAAATTTGAAAAAAATAAAACAGATTAGAGCATGTAGATTGCATTGATGAAGTAAATGACTAAAGAAGCAACAGATTTACAGCATCATGAAGGTCACTCGCATAACCTACCACATCCCAAGAATATATCTTTTACAAACATGAAAAAAAATGTCTAAGATTACAAGGTTGACAGTGCAAAACAAATATACAATAAATATCAGTTGGGAAATGAAACGTCTGTCAAACATTGATGAAATAAACTGGACTAGTCACTGATAAAAAAGAAAAAATAACAATTATATGATGCACTTTTTATTGCAAGCATGTACCTAAACATCAAGCAAGTTAGCATTATGACTAAAGTTGAGTTCAACACAACTATGCTTCCAAGTTCTTGGGATATCCCCACAAGAGTAACACAACAATGCCACCAAGTTCTTGGGATATCCCTGACAACACCCATAATGAAGAAATATTATTACTAAAGTTGAGTTCTACTCAAAATTAACATACCAGCTTCTCAGCACCAGGAAGATTTCCTCTTTTGGCAAGACTAACTGCTAGCTCCAAATTGTTCAACTGTAATAATAACCAGATGAAATTTGTTAAAATGCCATTTCATTTCCCACTTAATATCATGAAAGTGATAACAAAATCGGAGACATACTTGACCGCTGACAAAATTCACGATGGTTTGTTCATTAACAGTAGCCAATAAAACCTGCCCTTTCCTGTTTATGGCATAAAAGCCTCCCACTGATGTAGCTTCTGATGTCAAAAATATAGGATCCGGACTAATTCGGTTCCTATATACAGCAGTAGCTGTCTCCAAATCATAGACAAATAGTAGGCCAAGTTTGGTAATCACATAAATCAAATTGTATTTGTGGGATATCTGCAAAAACCAAAGTAGGAATCAAATATCTACAACTGTTTATAAAGTGAACAACAAACACTAGCAACTGCTATACCTGCATGGAAACTGGAAAGTCATCAGCAAAATCTGGGGGAAAGAAAAGATCTGCTTGTTTCTTCGTAAATGATGGCTTCCCTGCCAACAAATTTGAAAGAGTTAAACTCCAGAAAGATGATCTATTTAATCACAGGTTATACAATGATACACAGTTCAATTTCACAGTGCCCTTATCCATTAGCCCTGACTGATTTCAATATACTACTAACTGGATTTATTAAACTACCTCCAACTTCCACGGAAACTTGACACATTTAAAATTTCCCATCAATCAAATGCATGGTAACAAATGGAAAAATGGCCCTTGTAGCATGGCAAACCCCTTCCCAGTGCACAAGGCTCCCCAACTTGTGACGGTCGATTGTGTACAGCCTTACCCAGTAACCCTTGCATTTTCGCAAGGAGGTTGTTTCTCAGACTCGAACTCATGACCTTCTTGTCACAAGGAGCAACCTTGCAGCATGGCCTAGCACCAAAATGTAATCCATTTCATCGACTAAAGTTATCGGCAACAATGAGTAGCCTTCTCCATCTACTACATGGTTCACTATAATTCACACATCCACTAATTGAAGTTTATGAAGTAGCTATATTCTGAGATTAAAAATTTAAAATCAAAAGACAAATGTTCCATTCTGAGGACATTTTCAAAAAGGGCCATTCTTGTCATACATATGACCACTCCACCTCTAGTTAAAGATAAAGCATGATAAATGCATATTGATATAAATAACCACTTTAAATTTCTAATTTACCAGAAACTTTAAAATTTAGAAACTCAAGATAGGACAACTCAATTGGCATTATAAGACAGATTTGTATAGAATACATATTGCCTATGAATAAATACATAAGAGATAGATATGACGAGTCAATGAGGTAAAAATATGCAGACCTGGCTGGGCACCCAGCTCAATAACATGCAACTTGGATATAATTTGACCAGCATTAAGTGTCTTTGAGGCAAAAGAAATCAAAACAGAAGGATTTTCATTCCCAGGAACCTGTCCAAAAAAAACAATCAAATTTTACTCAACAAATAGTAGCATAGGATGGTGGCATACAATTATTCAGGTAATATTACATAAATAATGACAGAATATTTAATGCTGAGAAAACATACTTTAAATTGGGCAAATGATGCAGCATGAGCTTCAAGAGCCTGACTGCGCTGCTGATCCACAGAGAAAAGTTGCATGTTTCCTTTAACCAATTGCGGCCTCTATAATGCAAAATAGTATAGAGAAATAAACCAAACTAGATAAGGCTTGTGAAAATCATAGTAAAAAGATCATAATAGTCATACAATTATACACAGATATACCTCAGGGGAACCAGGAGCAATACCAATCAAGACCAACCATTTTTCCATAGGGTCACATCGATAATTAATTATCTGGTTGTTTGCCAAATTCGCTGTTCTCTCAAACATTTTAACAGGTTCAGAGTCACCTACAAGTAAAATAGACCATGGACCATATAACCAGTCAACAATTTGCAGACGAATTACAAGCAAACTGTACAAGAATGTGTAAATTTGAAAACATGGCAGCATAGAAAAATTGAGTTAAACAGGTTATCATTATCTTACCTTCAATTGACCAGTGGTATACAGAGGTCTGTGTTACGAGACCCAACATCTTAGGGCTAATCCACTTCCAAAAGACTACCTACACATGAAATAAGGGCATTCCAGAGCAATTAACAAAGTCATCCTTAAGGACCAATTATATTGCAGTATATGTATCCTTGTACATAATAGTTACCTGCTCAGGCATCTGATATGATTTCATCTTTGCTTTCATCTCAATATTAAATATTTGAAGGTGATCCTGAGTAGTCCCTTGGAGTTGGGCTTCAAGAGATTCATGTAGCTTGTAAGTAAGATAATCCAAAAGTAAATTTTTTAAATACAGCACTAACAGAAGCACATGGCATAATCAACTGAAAACTTTAAGTTTGCCCAACATTTGGGAGCATTATGATTTATGAACATTATGGGTCATCTTAATACTGATTATTTCTTTTAACCGCTGCAGACCTGGTCAAACATTGACAAGATGAAAAATATGTAGGATAGCAGCATCTAATAGGCCTTATGTGAAATTGAGGATGATCAATACATCAGCAAAAGCATAAAACATGGAGAAAAATATTTATCGGATTCATTGAATTAAGAGAAATAAAGTTCATATATCTTCAAGAAAACTCACGAGAATAAAGTCATAGTCTAACCCCCAAACCATAGTTTCTTTCTAGTTTCTACCTAAATAAATTCCTCATCTAATAAAGTCCCTCTTTGTATCCTCTTGTGGATGAGTGAAAACAAAAGTACAATATTTTATTAAAAAAATATTATTATAGCACTTAAGGACATGATGTTCTAACTTCATTACATAAAATTAAAAAATAAGGATGCCAGTTGACTACAGATTGTTGAATCAATCAAAGATCCCTGTGTTACAGCTCTGTGCCCCAAGCAATCAGGGTGCATATGAATACCTGATCATGCTAGAGACAGTCCTGTATTCAAGGTATTAGAGGTAACAAAGGACCCCCCAAAAAAAAAGCATTGATCATAGTCTTGCTCAACAAAGTCGCAATATCATGCATGAAGTAGACATACCATGGACGTTTAGACGTGTTCATGTGTTTCAGGTCAAACTAGTCAAAATTAAGCAGTTTTTTTCATTTCATCCGACCATCACATCAACAAAATCATACAACTAAAGGATGCAAAACAACAAGAATTTAAGCATACTAAAAAAAAATTAAGCTTCCAATAAATTTTGATATCTATAATGACAGACAGAATTCATATCAATACCAAGGTGCTAGTAGATAAAGAATAGAGAATATTAGTGACTGAGAAACACAACTCACAAGTTCAGGAGAAGATTTAAAACAAATAACCTACCTTTCAAGGCAAGGATTCTAGAATTCGGATTCATAAGAGCTGAATCCGCAGTGATAGGCCTCCTCAAAGGTTGCATTGGCATGTTCATATCAACGATAACCACGCTATTCTGTGGAGCCGTTTCTCGAACACATATATACTTATCGGATTCCATCGTCACATGCGTGAAAGTGATGAATTGCGTATTGATGCCAATGCTTGGCAACTGCATCACAAGTCAGATCACACAAATCACATAACTCAATTCACTATCAGGCGAAATAATGCATCAGCAATAACAAACGATTAAGCTTCTCACTCTCCAGTTCAGAAACCAGGAAAAAAAAAACACAAACACACACAGAGATCTGCAAAAACTTCGAGGTAAGCAAACTAGTAAAGTACAACTGCAGAGTACTCGACTGGAATTATCACCGCAAAATATCAATAATTATCACAAAGCAAGTGTTATTGTTCTTGCATCCAGAGCTAGAATTGTGAATTGAGCTCAATAAACAGAAAAATAAAACTGGCGAACTGTGCAGAAATAGAATGCAAAGCAGAGCGAGAACTCACAGTTAGGACTTCTTTCATGGCGATCGGAGCGTTTGCGGTCGCCATGATGGCTTAGATCGAGGAACTGAAGATCGAAGACTCGGATCTCTGACCAGCTCTGACTTCGTCGATGGCGAGTGGAAGGGTGGAGAAGAGTGGAGAGAGAGAGAGAGAGAGAGAGAGAGAGAGAAATAGCTTGTTGAGGATCCAAATCGCTACGAGATCTGGAAACAACAGAAGAGAAGACTTGGACCCTCTTCGAAGCGAAGAGAAGAGAAAGAGACGTGGAAATGCAATAGGGGTGTTCAGACACGAATAAAAGTAAACGGAGGAGAAAGAGAGGCAGTGAAATTGAATCGCTGACTGTATAATGCCGAGATTAATAAATCTTTGGTTTTGCAAATATATGTCATCCATAAAAATATTATATATCAGTTAAAAAAAATTAGCTAAATTTTTTCTCTCTTTTTTAACGTGTAATATTTTTATTAGTAGGATATACTGAATATAAGTACAACAGATGTACCTAAGATTTAATCTACCGAGACGATAATGAAGCATAAATCTCGTCTTATGCACCTCGCATCAGTTAGGGAATGTATTAGATTGAGATTTTAATAGATTATTTTTGAATAAAAAAATCCGTTAATATTCAATTAAGATTTTAATGGATTAAAAAAAAGTCACGTGTTATTTGATTAGGATTTTAAAGGTTTATTTTAGAATCCGTCCAAATCCGTTAGTATTAAATTAGGATTTTAAACAATGGAATTACAATCTTGTGATATTCAAAAATCCGTTAATTTTAATGGATTTCCTATTAGTGGGAATTTTGTGAGACTTTTTAGTGAAAAATATAAATAGGCATTTACAATCTCACCCTAATCTCTAGGATTTCTTGAGATTATTTTATTGCAGTGTTTTCTTCTTCTTTTTGCAGATTGACTACTCGAAATTTGGTTCCGCCATGGGAGCTTCGTAAAAAAAACATATTTTTTAGCGATTTTCATCATAAAACAACCCACAAATAACAAACCAACGAGATTTAATATAATCTATCTCAAAAAAAACATATTTTTGAGCCATTTTTGAGAAATTTTGGAAGTTTAAAAAATAATTTTTGAAGTTATGGGTCGCAATTTTTCTTGGCACAAAAACGTGTAATTTTTGTATTAAAAACAACATAAAATAGTAAAAAAATAATAGGGGAACTAAAACTTTGAAAACAATTTTCGTTTTACATCAATAAAATAATATCAATTTAAAGAAAGATTGAAACTTTCAAAATATGAACCCTATATTTCGTAACAATATATTTATGAACGAAATTCCTTCATTATAGGAAATGATTTCAAACAATTTTTGTGTCGAAAGATAACTAAAAGTTTGTTTCTCAAAAGCCTCAAAGCAATTTAAGGTTTCAATGTATCAATTGAAAAAAATTTGAAATTTTTTCTAAACTTTCATGTAATTAAATCCAAAATTTCAAATTCGAAATTTTCTTAGAATATTCAAAAAAAATATGCATATGCTATATGGTTAGAAAACTCTCATCAAGTAAAACAAAAAACCCAAAGTTTTCAAGATCAATTGCAAAAAATTCCAAATGAAAGTTTATCATTAACTTTAGGTTCTATATACAAATTTAGAATTATTTTTATAATTAAAAAAAATTGGGTCTTATAATCATATATGTATAGCTTTGATACCAAATGAAGAAGATGATTTTCAACCCATTCTTCACAAAAAAAAAAAAAAAAAATTCAACCCATTGGATATGTAAAGCTGTTGTTTAGTAATTTTAAATGTTTGTTAAAATTATATTATGTTTTATTGATTGATAAAATTATATCAGGTTTTATTTTTTTTATTAATTTCATTGCATTTCTTTGTTAATTTTTGTATGGAAAAGATTATACTTACAATTTATTTTTGTACAATCATATCTTAATCGTTGATTTTCGTCAATCAATGGTTATTATTTTTGCAAATTAAACTCATTAATTAATATTTAATTTGCAACAAATGATAACCTTTGATTGACGAAAATCAACAGTTAAGATATGGTTGTAAAATGTTGTAAACAAAAATATGTTGTAAGTATAACATTTCCCTTTTGTATTGACTCTTGTAATTTTAAATGTTTATTTAAAATTCATATGGTTTTTTAAAATCTTATAAATTCATATTGTACTTTCAAGTCTTATAAATTCAGTTAAAATCATTTAAAATCCAATCTTATGAAATCTTGATTATAAAAAAAGTCTTTAAAAAAAGTCTTTATTTTTTTTTGGAGGTTTAAAAAAAAGTCTTTAAAGTCTCTCCAATTCTAAATAGTCTTTTAAAATCTATAAGATTTTTTAGTTCAAAAAATCATTTAAAATCCTAATCCAATACACACCCCTTAGTTAAAAACTACATTTTACCTAAAATTGGGATGGGATAAATAACGTAAAATATAAAATGTAATAAAAAATTATAAAAACACTTTAAATATTAATAAAAACATTTAAATAAAAAATTATAAAAATATAATGATAAATCAAAATTTTAATTACCGCACACTATGCAAGCTAAGTGAAATTGCTCTAGTAATAATAAAAATAAGAGTAAAGTATTTTTTGAGTATTTAACAAAAATTAGGAGGTATGTTTTAATTCCTTAAAAAATCAATTGGTGATTCCTCTGAAATTTAAAATGGATTCCGTTAGTCCAAATTATGATATTTTTAAAATTCAAAGATGACTCACATTAATTTCTTAAAAGGATTAACATTGATTTATTTTGAATTTTAAAAGAATTATAAGGTCAGTTTTTTTTAAGAAATTAAATTTGATCCCATAATATTTGTTGAGGATAAAAAAATAGTTTACTCTAAGGGAGCGTTTGGTACAGGAGAAATTTTTATTTATCCGAAAATCTCAATTTTTTAAAATATAATTTTTACATTCAGTTTACGATAATACCTGAAAATTTAAAATCTAAAGAAATTCATTTTCCCAGAAATTCAGAAAAAATCCGTATAACAAACTGCGCCTACAAATAACTTTTTAAGCGAAGACTGTAGAGCCGTGTCTCGGTACGTGTCCATGTGCCCGACGGCTTTGCTCCAATTTTGTCCACGTCGAGTCTAGTTTTTTTCATTTCGTTAAAAATTGCGCGGTGTGAGAAAAAGACTAACAATCATATGAGTATTTCTTTAACGTAAATAAAATTTAAAAAAATAATAAGTAAACTTAAAATTACAAAAATGGATTGTATTGACCTTGCGCTTCGAAATTGCTATCACCAGCGTCACCCTTTCCCATGAGTAAAGGTCATCAAGCTAGCATTCTTAGCGTCTCATTCAGTTGAGTTAATCTTTTAATTTGCACCTTATTATTCATAATTTAAGTGTCACTGATAAAGTTTTGCATCTAATGACTCATAACCATATATTCAAGGATTTTTTATTGATACGTGGTGTCAATTCCCTTTTCTAGTGGTTTATTGCTTACATCACTTGTGGTGGTCTTCTCGCCATGAGATTTCTCTCAGCATGTAATAGCGATATAAAAATCAATGGTAGGGTTGAGTATAATACCCCAAACTTAAGTATTTAATTGATTAATTTTAATTAAATAATTAAGCATGTTTTAGTGAGTAAAATTAAGTATAAGGCTTAATCAAATGAATCTGAGTCACTTGAAGTTAAAAAGTGTACTCAGTGAAAATTAAGGGGTATAAATGGATACGGGCAAAAGTGCCCAAAATATAAAAATAAAAATGAAAATATTCCTAGAATAATATTCCAGACTTTTGGGTAAAGTTTGGTAATTAATGGAGTTGAATAGATAGATGAACCAATACCCACATAAGCCACTTAACATAAGTTAAGTGACCAAAGCTACTAAAAGAGTCCCATTTCCCCACCTAACCATCGAGCAAACAGAGGAGAAGAAAAGAGAAAGGAGGGAGGAAACCTTGACCGTTTTGAGTGATTCAAAAGCCTAAATCGCTTAGGATCTCGCCCTCTTTCATAATCCAAGCTTAGTTCTGAGTGGGGAGCATTGTGGAGAGGGATATTGCCCCTAAAAGAATTCGCTCATTTGGTGAAATTTGGAGTTTTGGGGGTTTCAACCTCCATTGAAGCTTGAGGAGCCATCAATCCTTGAACCTTGTTTTCTTGGAAAATTTCATGGTTAGGGTTTAATGAATAGTGTTTTAGGGTTTTTATGAAATGTTGAGTAGATTGGCTATGTTCAAGGAGGAATGAGGCTTAGAGTATGTTGTGAAAAAAGCTAGGAATGACATTTAATCGGTAGAAATGAGTTTATAGTGTTATTTTAGTATGCTTTGATGTTTGGAGAAATCTAGGCTTGGAACTATGGATTTCCTTGCATTGTTAGCATTGTTTGATTGTATTCCTTGTGTTGATAGGATTGAGGCAAGAGGACCAAGAGGAGTGACCAACCTTTGGGGTTGTGTGCAATTGAGGAAAGCTCAAGAGCAAGGTAAACCTTTGGACCTTGGGGTTGATCCCATGAGTGTTCCACCATACTCCGTTGAGGAGAAATGGTTTATGAGATGTGATATGTAATTATGATAGTAATTGTATGCTCATGCATTGATTCATTCATTGATACATGTTATGATTGATTGATGATTATTGGTTGATGTTTGATTGTTTAAGAGTAATTGAGGAATGGTTATAAAAGTAGCAATAATGAATGAGGTAATGGTTGAGGATTGTGATTGAGGTTATGAGTGATAGTATTATGATGAGGATGATTGGTATGAACTTCCCTTGGAAACAGCCTTGTGTGGATCTCCATGTGGTTAGAGCCTAAGAGGAACAGCCCTATGTGGATCCCTCTTGGAGGTTCCTAGATTGAGGAAAGGACTTCCCTTGGAAACAGCCCTAGGTGGATCTCCATGTGGTAAGAGCCTAAGAGGAACAGCCCTTTGAGGATCTCTCTTGGAATAGATTGAGGAAAGGACTTCCCTTGGAAACAGCCCCATGTGGATCTCCATGTGGTAAGAGCCTAAGAGAAACAGCCCTTAGTGGATCTCTCTTGGAAGTCCATGTGATACTTGTTGATAAGAATGTGTTAAGCTATTATGATTATGTGTACATCGAAAGTGAACCTTAGGGTGGAGTGATCTCCAAGGACCTCTGGTTTACTGTGATATATTTGTATATCTCACCCCGTGTTGTGAGGCATCATTTCAGGTACTGATAGAGGTGAGGTTGATCGAGGCAAGAAGCACGAGTAGATTGTACCTGATAGCTGGACATGTTGAGTTGTATGCCATTTAGCATTGCTATATGTATATTTTGATGCCACGTGATGTATTTTGGAGGACTTAGTGCATGATCATTGTAGTAGTAATGGGTATCTGATACATGGTTACTTGCTTTGATCATGTTCATTTTGTAGCTAAGTCCTTTGGCATGTATATGAGATTTGTAATTAAGACATGATGTAATATTGTAAGTAATGAAGATATTTGTGTATGATGCTTACTGTAAGTTAAATGCATGAATGTATTTTATGTATTGGACATGTTGAGCTGGAAAGTCAATTAGGTACCTTGTGCTAAGTTGGGAATTGTTGAGAAAACAAAGGTTATGCTGCCCAAATTTTAGTACAAGCTATGAGGAAAAAGGCATGCATGTCCCTTTAGATGTGTTTGTATTATGCAATAACTAAGAACCATGTATGGAGAGGAATTCATATGATAGATTTGGACCGTGGTGTATGTATGAAAGTTGTAGATATTTTTCTTAGCTTTCCATAGAGACCAATGTTGGGTAAATTGGACAAGTACAACTCTAGTTAGAGGTAAAATACTAAGAATTGGTGAAACCTTCAGGACTTTGGCGCACCGCGCGCCATTGTGCTTGGAAGCTTCTGTTTCGTGGCGCAAATCGCGCCGGGATCACCAGTTGGCGCCAACCTTGGCGCCTCCAGCGCCATAGTGATCGGGAGCTTCTGTTTCGTTGGCGCCCGCCGCGCCACAGCTGGCGCCAGTCGCGCCAGGATCAACAGGATTCGCGCACGCGTTTCGTAGAAAACCCATAACTTGGGCTACAGTGCTCCGATTTAGGCGCGGTTTGAACCCACGCGTCGCTAACGAAGAGATCTACAATATAGTTGAAGTTGTGAAATAAATAAGAAGTAAATTAATGGTTTAAAAATAGAATAAGAACATGATGTTAAGCTTGGTTTATCTGATTCCGCAAGGTAATATGGTTATGATCACGCAATTGGATATTTTAAATTCGGCGTCGTTTTAAAAAGAAATATTTATCCGGATTTTTAATTGAGCCAAATGTGATTGTAATTGCGCTTAATATCATAATGTGATGTTAACAAACCGGTTCTAGAACGGGGTGTTACAGACATGATGAAGCCGAATCAAATTATTCGGAAGAAGAAAGAAGACAATAACACCACTGCGGTGGTCGCCAACTCGGATGCTGAGATCTTCCTCCCCGGAGATGACAATTTTTTGAATGTTATTTATGATGAATGTGTCTGGATTGTTAACGCAAGTACCTCCTTCCACGTCAACCCACACAAAAGTTCATTCTCCTCGTACCGAAGTGGCAACTCTAGAGCTGTGAATATGGGAAAAAGCTATAGTGGAAAGGGAGATTGACAAAAAGCTGAAGGTGGTCTGATTTGACAATGGTGGCGTGTATTGTGGCCCTTTTGATGCATATTGTAAAGCGGCCGAGATTCGACTTGAGAATACGCCCCCAAGACTCTTCAGCTGAATGAAGTTGTTGAAAGGATGAACAAGACTATTGAAGAAAAGGTCTGAAGCATGCTATCACATGTTGGGTTGCCGAAATCTTTTTGGGTTGAGGCCGTCAGAACTGCTGTTGACTTGATAAACCTTTCATCGTCATGACTACTCGAAGGATAAATTCTCGAAGAAGTATGGAGAAGCCGAAAAATGGCTTATGATCATTTAAAAGTATTTATAGAGAAGAAAGGGCAAAGCTAGATGCGAAGACAAAAAAAAATGCATTTACCTCAGTTCGTCGATATGCAAAATCAGATTTTTGCTTCAGGATCCAATCAACAAGAAAAATAGCAAGAATTCAATATGTAATCTTCCATGAAGACGAGACTATTAAAGACATCTTGAAGCTCAAAGTATGGATTGTTGTCCGACATGAATAACACATCCTTCCCGTCCGAGCTGAAGCAGGGGAAGAAACAAATGATGAAAATGACCAACACAGACAAACTTACGAAAGTGCTGAGATCCGAGATCCTGAACTCGGAAATGAAAATGTTGAGAGTCTAACTCAAATTGAATATCAAACTGAAAACCAAACAAGACACTTTACTCGAGTAAGACAAACATCCACAAGGCACCCTCCTAATGAGTACACTATTGTTGCTGAAGATGGTAAACTCCAAAGTTATGATGAGGCCATGACGAGCTTAGACAAAGAATAATGAGAAAGAACAATGAAGGACGAGATGAAGTTTTTGCACGAAAATCAAACTTATGATTTGATCCAGTTGCCTCAAGGAAGACGAGTTCTGAAGAATAGATGGGCTTACAAAACTAAGCATGAAGAAAGCGGCCATAAGCCAAGATACAAGGCATGGATTGTGGTGAAGGGCTATAATCAAAAGAAAGAAGCTGATTTTGAAAAAAAATTATCTCCTTTTGTGAAGATGACTTTGGTCTGAGCTATGTTAGCATAACGGCCTCAATGGTTTTTGAAGTAGAACAAACGATGTGAATACGACATTCCTTCACGGAGACCCTGAATAAGAGATTTATATAGAGCAACCTAAGGGATTCGAGCTCCAGGACAAGAAGAGTCAGTTTGTCGTTTGAAGAATAGCCTATATAGCTTAAAACAAGTACCCCTGCAGTGGTACAATTTTTTTGAATCTATTATAATTGATTACAAGTTTATGAAGATGGAGGCTGATCACTGTATTTTTGTTAAGAGGTGCGATGCAAGAGATTTTCAAATTTTACTTTTATATGTTGACGACATGTTAATTGCAGGGCAAGACAAGTCGAGGATAGCTGCCCTGAAGAAGGCGTTAGGCTCGTACTTCTCGATGAAAGACCTCTGCCCTGCAAAGTTGATGCTCGAAATCAAGATTATCCGAGACCGACCTACAAGGTTAATGTGGCTGAGTTAAGAAAAATATATAGAGAATATTTTGAAGATATTTAGCATGGACAAAGCCAAAATAGTTAACACACCCTTATATGTACACATTAATCCGAACCAAAAGCAATGTCCAATATTTGATGAAGACAGACGAGATGCAGAAGATCTTGAACCAATCCACTGTCAGAATTTTTATGTATGTTATGGTATGTACGAGAGTCGACTTGGAGTCTGTAGTTGGAATGGTGAGTCGATCTCTATCTGACCCCGACAAAGAACATTGGGAAGCAGTCAAGCGGATTTTCAAGTATCTCAAAGGAATAACTAAATTATGCCTCTGCTTTGTAGAAGATAAAGCAGAGTTCCAGGACTTTACAGATGCTGACTTAAGGGAAGATATAAACTCTAGGAAGTCGACAACTGGCTATTTGATGACATTTGCATAATAAGTTGTCTATTGGCAATAAAAAATGCAAAAATGTATGGCACTTTCAACGATTGAAGCCGAGTATATAGCCATGACTGAGGCTTGCAAAGAATTATTGTGGATAAAGAAGTTTCTCTCTGAACTCGGCCATGATCAAGACATTATGAGCTGAAGTGTGACAATTGAAGTGCAATTCATTGCGCGAAGAACTCGACCTATCACTCCCGCACTAAACACATTGATGTGAGGTATCACTATATCCAAGATATGGTGGAAGATAGACAACTCAGACTCGTCAAAGTGCACACTTATCTCAATTGGTCTAGCATGATGATGAAGTCGGTACCAGCAATGAAATTTGAAGACTACTGTGAGGGGGTCAGGATGATGCTAATGCCGACGCATTGAAGTTAGAAGGGGGAGATTTGTTGGAAGTTGTTCCTTCCTTCAATGTTACACAAGGCTTAAGGGCACACCTTTGAGTGGCTCAAAGTTATCCCCTTGTCTCACCATGTTCACATGATTGCTTCTAGAATTTTTCCTTCCCTCCTATATAAGCTTGTGGTGTGTGAGAGTGAGGGGTTAGAGATATTTAAGAAAAGCTCAGAGTGTAACACTCACAAATTTCTAACAATTTTAACAATAATAAAATATTCCTATAATAAAGAAGTTTTCAAAAAAAAAAAAATAACATTTAATTATGTATTAAGATCTTATATCTATTGCGGAAGCTAATATAAAAGTTATTTGGGGAAATGTTACCGCCGCACATGTAATTGGGACAAGTGCAAGGCTCTTTTTACATTCACAATATTACAATAAAATCAGAGACTATATCTTATACATAAAATTTAGGATTAGCTAAAAATCTCTGAGTAGTTATCCTCACTGCCCACTGTTAACTCCATATTTTTCAACATGTATTATTAAAAATTTGCTCCCCTAAATGATCATTGCAGTCAAACAAACACAAAAGTCAGCAAAGCTGGTAATCCTAATCAAAACACAATTATATAATTCAAATATAACAATCAAATCAAAAAATGTAATCACATAACAATTTCAATATTCATCATATATATATATAATTAAATCTATTATTATAAATTATCTTTATTAATTTTTTTAGTGGAAGAAAACCATGGTAGACCCGGGAAACCCTATCAGTCTACCCTGTGACCCGGGAAACCCTACCGGTCACAAATAATCAAATTGGCCATAATCAAAACATGTATTCATGGTGTGCACACCTCTTTTCAAAGTTGCTACTAGTATCCCAGGAAACCCTGCCAGATAGCACTTCGAGTAGAAGAGAATATATGTTCACATTGCATAAATATATATCAAAGACATAAAGCCCAAAGGTTGTGTTCATCACCTTATGAGGTACCATCCCAAAACTATTTTTTCACTAATTCATTAATTACAATCACACACAATCATCAAAATTCAATCTTGTCACAGTTCTTATAATTGAAAATTTTCCTCAAATAGTTTCCACGTCAATTTAATCAAGAGTATAACTTATAAATTCAAATTTTCAATAATATCATAATTTCCAAATTCAGAAATATTATAATTGTAATTTCAAATATTCAAGAGCTACGATGCACGGACACGGACACGGGACACGAGACACGACACGACACGCCGACACGTTAATTCTAAAAAATGTCATATTTGGACACGTTGGGACACGTTTTGATATTAAATAGAAATTTTAATATATATAATATAATTTAATTTAATACATATAAAAGTCCATAATAAGTCATATAATCAATCAAATATTTAAATTTCATAACATAAATATTAAAAAAAAAATAGAACATCAAACCTTCAGATTGTTAAAGGGGAAGGAATCAATCATGCAGTTGAAGGTGTCTTAATTCCTAGTCTCGTAGAAACGCACAGATGACAACTCTATCTCACTCTTGACTCTTTTTCTCTCTCTTTTTGCTTTGTTCCTTTCCCCCATGTTTTCTTGGAAAAGAAAAACAAGGTCTGGCCTTTTTGCAGGTGCCTAATAACCCAACCTTTTCCTCCTTTTACTCATCAAACCATCTCCCTCATTTTCTCACTCTCTTTTAATATCAAGATACAAAACAAAACACACACACATAATCACTGTATCAAAACACACGCTTCAAAAACTCCTTTCTCGGAAGAACAATTTTTTTTATATTTATATTGCCTTTGGATTCTTCAAAGATTTTTAAACAAATTATGCTGCCAATAGTCTCAAAAGAAGCCTTCATACGTTGCACTGTATATTAGATCTTTTTATGTTGATGTTCCTCAAGTTTTTTAATTAGATCCTTCCTTATAGATCATTGACAGAAAAATTTCAGAGAATGGACAGAGACGCGACCAACGACCGGAAATGTAGCCGGCGACCGACAGCGAGAGGAAGAAGACGAGGACCGTTCCAGCGCGAGAGGCCACTTCCACCGTTCCAGACCTTTTCGTTTTTATTAAATATTTTTTATTTTTTATTTTAATTTTACTTTTTTTTATAAAAAAAAATGCAAAACGTGTCCACATATGTTGACCGCGTGTCGGATATGGTCAAATTCATGTGTCCCACTAGTTAACGTGTCCCAAAAAGTTGATCGCGTGTCGGACGCGTGTCTGAACGTGTTCGTGTCCGACACGTGTCGGACACGCATTTTTCTTCAAAATTCTCGTGTCCGTGTTTCACAGTTCAAGAGTATAATTCTAAATCAATTATCCAAGAGTACGATTTACAAATCAATTATCATAATTTTCAAATCAAATACTAAATATAAATAATTGTACAATTAAAATATAATTATCCTAAAAATTAAACCCAACGAATTTTTCAATAATATTCAAATAATTAACACATTTCTTATGGACTAAGGTTACATATACCAAATTTCATATATATAAAATAACCTAAGAGAACATAAGGATTAAGATTACCTGATCTCCATATTTGCTAACCCTATAAGGAAGAGTGATTTTGAGTTGCAAAACGGTTGGTAACCAAAGGAAAATAATGATTTGAGTTGAGAAGCGATTGATAACCAAAGGAAAATAATAGTAAAAATTAAATTAAATTTTGAAGTGAGAAGATGGAGTAGCAGAGGAAATCAAGATAAATACTAAGGATTATAAGTGATTTGATTTGGTTAGGCTAAACCTCTATCTATAGTTAGAGTTATGGGCTCAGATATGAGTTTCGTACAGTTATTTATTTTTCTTAATTTTCTTATGGCTCATAATATCACTGACTCAACATATCTAATCAAATCACATTACCAATCAAATAATAACATTAATGCACAAATGACCAATCAATTAATAATTCCAACAATCATAATTTATCATCTAATCCTAATATATATATATATATATATATATATATATATATATATTATTATTACTACTGTTATCATAAATTACAATTCTTTTTTTTTGGGATATTACATAGAGCTTGGAATTTGTGAGCACCTCTAAGAATAAGTTTGAGTGTTAGACCTCATCATAAAAGTTTGAGTGAACCACCATTTGTTGGTGAAGTTCGATCATTTGTAACCCATTATTTTCATAGTGAAAGTTTGATTTTGGACCAGTATCTGTGGTTTTTACTTCTTCACATTAGAGAAAGTTTTCCATGTTACATATCGACTGTGTTTTTCTTTGTCTTTACCCTTTACAATTTTTGTTTTATGCTGCATTGGTCGACCTGGTGACTCAAACCGACCTCTAACTCTATGTGCCGAGGTCCGAGCTCCGAGTTCGATGTTCGACTTAAACGCTTCCGCACCGAATTAAGGGGATCGAGATTCCATCAGATTATTAGTGTAATTCCATAAATACTCGAACAAGTTTATGTGTGAAGGAATATTATTATCCCCCATCAAGTAAGAATGAAATGAGTACAAAACATACAAGTGAAATGATTCAAACCTAACGTCTTAAAATTTATGATTCACATAAGGTGTTGAGCCTACTTATTGTGATAATTTGTGACTTAGGTCATTATTAAAGTCTTGCCTTGCCATGGCCCCTCTAGCTGCATGATGGTTGTATAATTGTATCAAAGTTGGATAACAATGATATCAAAGATGTGTTTGAATTAGGCTAACTATATATTTAGTTAAAGGCGATTTCCGTCAAAGGGGAACATATTAATGTGTAGGGTTTGACACTTTAAAAGAAAACTGTTGCGGCACTCAAGTATCATGAAGCGTCACATTACTTGTCAATATGCTAAGTGAAACTTACAAGTGGAATGCCATATGAACCTAATGCTTTTAGGTTTATAGAACAGGGGACTATTCCCATGTCATCAGGTTTATAGAACAGGGGGAATTCAACAACTACCCCCTAGCCCATATTGGACAGTCTATTAGAAACCTGCTAGAGAGGAGTTGGCAGATCAAGTTAAATCATACAACTAGGGAAGGAAACGAGGTAGCGGATTGGATGGCTCACAATGTTGTTGTTACAGATAGAGAGATTCATATCTTTTTATCCCTTCGTGTGGGATGTAGTAGTCTTTTGTATAAGGATATTACGGGTGTTGGTTCACCTAGATTAGTTGGTTAGTGGCTATTTTGCTACTGTTGTCCAAAAAAAAAATGCTTTTAGGCATTGGGGTTGAGATGTGACGTAAATTTCACTTGTTGTGGATTGCCGCTTGACTCATTGTTGGCAAACATCGTTGCAGACTTCCACGAACCACCTGATAATTAAGTACTTTTGTTTTGAGAGGCTTTCATTAAAAGATAACCTACTTCATGAATCTATTGTTTGGATGCTCATATATGTTAGAGTCTCAGTTTAATTAGTAATGAATTAAGTAAAATTATACGAATGAACCATCAACATAATATATTAAGATTGTAGCATTGGAATTTGGAATGAACCATCAACATAATATATTAAGATTGTAGCATTGGAATTTGGAATGAACCCCAATTTCTTTTGACTCACTGTCAACACGATTAAGGTGATGTTTGGATGGGCTTTTTTTAGGTGAAAAGCTGCTTTTTCTTTTAAAAAAAAGTGCTTCTGGAATTTATGTGATGTTTGGATGGAAGCTTTTAAAAAAAGCAAAAGCTCATAAAAAGTTAAATTTCTCCTTTTTTGAGAAGCTAAAAACTTTAGCTTTTGAAAGAAGTAGAAGCCAAAAGCAATTTTACATCTTCTTGTTTCAAATCCCTTGCCCTTCCTTCGAACCCATATTCACCATCATTCTTTGAGCAACCCTATCCGACTTCTCAATACTAACATCCACATTGTTTGGCGGAGATGGCGACCTCAACGGCACCCTATCCCCATAGTGAAGCCACTTTCCAGAAGATTAGTTTCAGGTTTGGCTATGAACAGTTCCCATTGGTTTGCTTGTTTCACTGTGACTGACGATTACAAAAGAAAGTAACGGTGCATTTGAATTTTACCAAGAAAGTTGTTTATGATATCTTCTATTTTGTACCTTTTATGCTATTGATTTTTGTTTTTAATTCAACCATCACGTAATAACCTATGCCGCCACTCATCGTCGCCTGCCTGTTCCACACTTCCTCTCTGAAAACATTCAATCTTGAAGAATCAAAGTTTTAGTTTTCGTTTCAGTTTCGCACCAATTTTTTTGCCTAGTTGAAGGGAAGCTGAATCCAATTGGTTTTATATTTAAAAAGTCATTTTTAATTTTAACATCCAAATGATATTTTTACTTAAGGGGGGTGTTTGTTTAAGGTTTTTGAAGAGGATTACCGGTAATCCTTCTTTGGTAAATGTAATTACCACGTTTGGTAGAAGAAATAAATTACGATTCCCGGATATCCAAAGATTACCGGTAATTTGATTTATAAAGAAAAGTCACTATTCAGATTACCAAAAATAATATGGTAATTCGGAATACCAATCAGAATACCAAGTAAAGGGAAAGCACAATAATAAATTTTGAGACAAAAATACCCAATACACATAAAAATATAGACTCAATCTATCAATTACAAAAGTAAAAATAGTTTGAGGTTATTTTTGTAAAATAACCTCATATTCCAACTCATATTTCGTTCTAAACCAAATATGGAATCAGTAATTTTTACCCAATATTCCCGGTAATATTTTGGCGAACCAAACACCTTTTTCGTAAGATTTCAAGTAAACTCAATTTCTACTGAATTCCCATTAATCATGATTCCCGGTCACCAAAAAATTTCTCTTGTACCAAACACACCCTTAAGTACTTTTTAATATTGCATCCAAACACAAAATAAATTTAACTTTTAAAAGAAGTTCTTTTAAAAAAAGCAAATCATAAAAAGTCTTTTTTTTCAAAAGCCCATCCAAACGGACTCTAAGTAACATATTTTCTCAAGTTCATATAAAATTATTTGAATTTAAGAATGATATATATATAATTAAGATACTCGTATTTTAAAATTAATTTTTTTTATCATTATTACAATGACTAAAATTTTAAAAAGCATATCATTTATTGGTATTTATATATTTTTTATTTGTTGTATTTTTTCATATTATAATTTAAATTGAGTGTTAAAAAACAATAGGAATTTTGTAATACTTGCTGTGAGTGAATTAAATAGATTGAAAAGTTGTTCCCTGTGGGACTCTGTCTCTCTCGTTTGTTTATTTCTATCAGTTCAGGTAAATTATGTCATGTTTTTTTCCTGGTTCTTTTACATTGGTGTTTTTATTATTTGGGAAAAAAGAATTTGGAAGACTACAAGACTGTTTAATTGTATTCTGATTTTTTTATTTTTAAAATATTTTGTAAACTAGTTAATGAAATAAGTGTGTTTTTTTTTTTTTTGAAAATTAAATGTCAAAACACAAAACATTAACAGGCCTTATCAAATTTATTTTATTTTATTCTAAAAATTAAAAAAACTATTCTTCAAATTATATTTCAAACAAGCCCTACAGTTATTGACTCTAGGTCTAGCTCTAAACAATTCAACTGTGAAGTTAGTTATAATTAAAAGGGATCAATTAGGGTACCAAAAAAAAAAAAAAAAGGGATCAATTTGTGAGAAAGAAGAGACCTTTACCATTTTTTTTTTTTTGGAGTTACCCAACCCTAATTATCTCTTTGAGACGAGTTGGCTCCCTCCGGTATCCCCACGAGCTTCGACTCTTTGAGCCGGCTATAGGACTAATCCGGAGTGCGGGGGAACAGTGATGGCTAAAGGTTCAGCCCCACCTTTACCATTTCTCTTGTTATTTATTAACATCTCTTCCACTTTATTTATTTATCGAATAATGAAATAAAATTTTGTTTTCATTACATCATAAATATTTAAATAAATAATATAATAATTATATTTCATCCCGTCTTATTTTATTTTACTCAATATCATTACTGATATATCTAATCAAAGTTTTTAATGTCCGAAGACTTAATAGAAAAATGGTCACAATCCGCACATTTTTGTTTGATATTGTTTTTTTTTTCTTTTTAAAATAGTTAACGAAACAATTTTTTTTTATATATTTTTATTTTAAAAATAAAAATTCAAAATATAAAATAAAAATAAGTCAAATATATTCTCTAAATTTGATTCTAAAATAAGACTTATCAAACGTATTTTTTTTGACCTTTTTAATAAATTTCAAACAGGCCTGTTTTGGGCCAAGATTAATCGTGCCCTTGAACACTCCTTACCCCAAAAGTGTAGGGTTAAAGTTCAAAGCCGCTAAACCCAACCCACCGGTTTGCGTTCCAAACTCAAAATCAACCAAAAATAAAGAGCGGGAGGTGAAGGGCGAAAATTCAGTTCTGCTCCGCACACACTTCATTTTCACTCACTTTCTTCATCACTGGACTCAAGCGATCTGTGTTAGCTTGCAAAGATGTCCATAGGCGTCCGTCGCTTAACAGTGCTGGGCGAGTTCAAGCCATTTGGCCTCATTGCCGAAGCTCTCGACGGTAACCCCCCTGACACCGTCACTGACAAGTACGATTACTTCCTCTTCGATCCAGAAATCGCTCGAGATAGAGACGCCGAAGATAATTGCCACGATATTGCTTCTGCATTGAACAATCGCGGCGATCACGAGCTTTTCATACGAGGGAATAGGTACTTTATTTCCTCTCCAAAACCCTCGTCTCTCTGCTTAGTTGCTTTAGCGGCGATAAAAGTGCTGCGCATGATTATTACTTCATACAGACTCACGCATTTGGTGCACTGCGTAATGATTTGTAACAGGATTATATGGTCGACAGGTGCAAGAGTCTTTAAGAGGTTTACCTTGCGATCCCCGATCGTTAAGGTTTGAATTTTGATCTTTCACGCTTTGAATTGCTTCCTGCAATATTATTTGCTGTCTAGAGTTTTTTATTTTTATTTGCTATTTTTATTTTAAGCGGGAAGCCAAAGCTACTGGTTTTAGTATTTAGAGAAAATGCTGTCTATTTTTTCTTTATGAAATTTATTAACACACATTTGGTTTGATAGATGTGTTAAATGGAATTAAGCTTTAGCTTCATTGCTTCTGTTCTGTTTCAAAGTGCATTTTTTTTTCTTTCCTTTCAAGGATAAACATAATTTGAAGCCAGTGTTTAGAGAACATGTTATTCAAATGTACAGTTCGAGTTCTCATATAAATTGGATGGGATCTAGTGAGTATAGCAGCAGATAAGAAAATAGAATTTTAGAAGATGAACGTGTGAACAATCTTCAAGTAAGTGGAAGCTGGAATTTCTCTGCTGAAATGGTGAATTCAGGAAATTTGGATGGCAAAGATTAGAGTTCTATAAGCAATTTTCAATAAAAAAGGAATTTATTTTCAGTGGATCAGAGGATGAGTATAGTTTAGGACTGTAAGAAATCAAGATGCTATATTGCTCTATATAGTGTCGCAAGATGCTATATGGCTCTATATATTGCTGTATGAAATTTAACAAGAAGAAGGAAACTGGCCTCAGAAGTCTTCAAAATCCGACACTTTGAAATTTGATCTACTTTTTCTAAAGTTTAACACTCAACAATCAATTCTGCAAATGCATTGAAATATTATATAGGAAAAGGGTGAACTCACTAATATCAGCTACATTGGGATGTCTGCGTCATAATTAAGTGGACTGTGATTTATGACCAATTCAACAAACTGAGAAATACAAAAGCTTTCCTGGGCATTAAATCCTAACTCTTAACTACTATTTGTTGGATCAGTATCCTAATAATTATTAAGCACAATTTCCTTTGGTTCGAAAATCTTCTTGACGTTACCAGTTTGCAGACCTAACAAAGCTTTTCTTGATGGATGCATTGTGTTGCTCTTATTCAGAAATAGCTCTGCTCCACATTTATTATTGCATTGTGTGGCAACTAGCTACATTTGGAATAGACTTTTTGGTGTGGTTGGTTCGGTGAATCTTGGGTGTACCCTAAGAGCTTTGGAGCATTTCCTTTTTATTGGCTTTTGAGATTTTGGCAGGAGTAAGGAAGATCTTTGTGACAGTACGCAAAGTAAGGAAGATCTTTGTGACAGTACGCAATTTATGCTGTCCTTTGAATCCTATCATTTTAGTGGAATGTTTGGATTTTTAAGGAAATATTCGGGCTTATATTTTTTCAGGATAAAACATTAAACAGTTTTTATGGTATCTCTTTGGTTTTCAGGATAAGGTTTCTTTTACGGAATTTATTTGGCAGCATTCATACTTGTGTTGAGCCGTTTTTGGCCTTATTCTGTTTCCTTTTTCTTCTGTGTTTAAGGAGGTCATTTTGTCTTCCTTCATCTTAATCTTCTTTCCTTAAGATAATTCTCTCTTTAATTAAAAAAAAAGTCTTCCTTGACCTGGCTTTGCGTTTTCAAGGAATTTGAAATTTATCCAATGAGCTAATGGCTGCAATATTGTCCATGCAACCAGGAAGTGCAGCAGTAGAGGACTAAAAGTTTAAAAAACTGGACTTCTTTTCTTCCTTGTAGTAAATGTGATGCTTCTTTTTGTTCCATTTACTGAATTTTTTTGCTTTAACTAATTATTTTGAAATTTTAGGTGTGTTGGTGTCGTCTGGGTCATACAGCTGAAGCTCTTCTATGCATATTACAAATTGATTGTTTGACAATCTATAATACATCTGGTGAGTGCACTAATTGAAGTTCAACCATCATATTATAGAAAAGGGGGAAAAACTCTTATGGCATGGGAATGAAAATAGTTCGTGGCTTAATTGTTAAAAACTTTATTTTACTCATTGGAAACAAGTTCCTTTACTCATTATTGTTGTAGAACCAAATCCAAAGTAAGCAATAATCCTTGGGATTCGAACAAAGATTGATAATAATTTCTTTAATTAATCAAATATCAGAAGTGTTAATAAAATAAGGCACCTAAAGGGGTATTTATAACCAAAGTTGATCAAAATCCTAGTCAAATCATGATCCAACATTAGTTTTTCTAAAATTTAATAACTTATTTAAAATAAGAAAAAGTCTCTAAATCCCAAAATTTAAAGTGAAATCAATGTTGTAGAAATTGTGTGATTTGCGATTCATATTGTATGGTTTGATGCTATTTGTAATGCAAATGATACAAATCACATGGTGGCCGGAATCATTGCACAAATTGCTGAAATCGTGCAATCTGGTTCAGAAATCACGAATCATGGTATTCTGCCTATTCAAGATCCTCCTGTTTTTGTGCATCCCTTTGATGGTATCTGTATGTAACTATTTATAATGCGCTTCTACCAATTGTTTAACAGCAATTCAGATCAAATAATAAGGTCACTCCCACTCCAATGGTTTATTTATTATATATTTGTCAAAGTTATCAAATGCGGATTGTGGCATGTCGCGGCCAACCCCGAAAAACGCTACAGCGCTATAGCAGGTTGCGGTTGCGAAAATAACAGAATAGATATATGACAAAAAAAAACATTTTTTAAAGGCAGAGATAGCAGAAGTGACAGAGCGAGATGCAGTTAGACTAAAAAATCCTTAAAATTTTCCTTTTACACATTTAAATTTAGGGCAAAATTGACATTTTGTCTTATGACAACAATATGGTCGCGATTTGGCCACAAATGCAATCAAAATGACTGTTATTGCGTTCCGGTGCGACGCGACGCGGTTTCTTGCGGCGAGGCACCGCACCGCCCATACGGCGCGGCTCGCTGCGCTATCGCGGTGCAATTAACTACTATGATATTTATAGTTTAAATCAATTTCAAACCTCAGTAACACCTTGCCTTCAATAAGTATAAATACATTTATTTTCAAATAAATTTTAAATATTATGTAAAGAACCAATTCAATCCAAAAGCTTAAGCTATTGAGTGAGGCTATATCAATGGTTTTATATATTTCAACACGCCCCCTCACACGAAAGCCCACTGGGCTTGAAGGGTGGACAATGCACAGGCCCACCTACTTGTGCGAACAAAGAAATTCCACTTGAAAGAAAGTGGGGGGCGGCGAGGATCGAACCCGGGACACGAGGCTCTGATACCATGTAAAGAACCAATTCAACCCAAAAGCTTAAGCTATTGGGTGAAACTATATTAATGGTTTTATATATTTCAACATATTATAAGAGGGCGAGCCTAGAGTAGTGGTAAAACTATTCCTTTATGACTGAAAGTTCATAGGTTTGAATCCGGGAAACAACATCTTTGCAAATATGTAAGAGTAAGGCTACGTACAAGTATTGCTCTCATCCTACCTTCTCTAGTCGGGTTTTAATGAGGAGTTGTGGTTTATAAGAGGTGAACCTTGGAGGAGCGGTATGGTTACTCCTCTGTGACTGCCAAGTCATGGGTTCATGTTTGGGAAATAACCTCTTTGGACAAATGCAAAGATAAGATTGTATACAATCAACTCACTCCATCCTCGCAAAGTCGGGGAACATGAGATTTGCCCTTCTATTTTTCTTTTCTTTTTTATTTAAGCTATTTTTCATCATGTTTTTAAATTTTACATTCAATACGAGTCTAACGATTCATGATTTATATTGCGATTCAATAACATTGAATGAAATGATTAGCTTTAAAATATCTTAAATATGTTTTAATTATTCCATATCAACTATGTAAGATCTGAGAGTTATATTCTTCTTTTAGTGTTTTTATTTGTGTTTTGCTTTTAGGCATGAAGGTTATAAAAATCAAGAACCTGACAGAAAGTGATAGAGAGAATTGATTGAACTTTATTATCCGAAAACTTTTAAAGTAAACAAGTGTGTGAACCTGTTAGGTTCTGTTAATTTATTGTTGGAACTAGGAACTGACTTCCCTAACAGATTATGACCCATCTAACTGCCTGACGGTTAGGAATTAACAGTTCAACTGACTGACTGCTAGAGACACAAGTGTGAATTACTTTAACAGAAGGAACTGGGGTCCAGTTGTTTTATGGGTGAAATAGTATCCTTTCATCACTTTATCACATCTGCTTTGTCTCTTTCATTTCATTTGCTGCTTTAGCTGAGAATTGAATTAACTATATGTTTCATGCTCCTTTTCCATCTTTGATTTCATATACGCCTTTTCAATTTCAACTTCATACACACACACACACACACGGAGTTATCATTATCCTCCTAATTTGAAATCTCCCTTATATGTGGATATGCCAGATTATCAGTATTTTCATGTGTTTGAATTTGTCCTTGTTTTGGTGCTATAGCAACTAACATTTCCTTCTGTTTAATAGGTGAAGTAGGTTCAGTTCCTCTTCCTCGTACAATTGCATCTATATGGCCTTTTCCATTTGGTCTGTTACTCCAGCAGGATGTTGAAGCAAATGTACCATCACGTGTTCCTTTTTCTTCTACAAGCCCTTTGCTTAGTACACGTGATATGTTGCTTAGTGCATCTAATCATATCCAAAAGGGGGAGGGAGCTTTATTATCATCTCATCTGATCCTGATGGATCCACTGGACGAACAACGAGTATGTTATAACAGTCTATTGATTGTTGCTGATATTTTGTTCTTCCTGGTGTTTATAACTTGTGAAGTTCTGTGACATTTTTACTGCAAAAGATTCTTGTTCTGACATTACTTGTTTTAGTTTGATTACTTAATTGTTTGTTTAACTGTAACTGCAGCCAATTTTTATTGAAGAAAGAGGGAAATTGAACATGATGAAGGAATATGATGAAAAGACAATTTGGACAAGTGATCAGGTCCCGCTTATGGCATCCTACAATAAAGGTTTTTCCATTAAAATTCTTGCAATCAGTTCCTGGTCTCCTTTTGAATGGCTTCTTGTCTTGGTAATTTATGTGATTGTGTTACTTTGAATTCAGGAAAGATGCAGCACTCTTTGTGGGTAGCAGAAATCATCAATTCCAACTTCGATGGGGCAGCCTCTGGTTTATTAAATGTAGACCCCATGGGTGTATTGCCAAAACATTTGTCTTTTCGTAGAATATGGCAGGGAAAAGGTGCTCAGACAGCTGCTTGTAAGGTAGTATAGGCTTCCACACAGTCATCTGGCTATGTTGGTCTCATATGTCTTTAATTAGGCAAATTATTATTTTTTAATTCATCAGTTAATTACATACATGTTTTCTTTGTTCTTTAAGTAATTACTAATCTTAAATGTGGATGCTTTGCATAGTATTATCTGGCTGTGAAGCTGTTTTATTTGTATTTTTAACATAGGAGATGAGGAACATAATTAAAATTGTTAATTTAGAATTTTATTAGTTTTACGCATGTAGTACATGTTAAATAATTATTGCAGATATTTTTGAATATTTTATTTGATTTCTTTCCATCTTAATGTGGTGGTGTTCCCTGCCTTTTATTTAATCTACACATTATTATAGTCCACTTTCATCTTTTTATTCCTTCTCACTTGGCCCACGGCACCATCTCACTTTTCTTTCTTGAATTTTTGCCACTATGCTAAAATTTTGCAGTTTTTTGGTAAGCTCCTTCAACATTCTGTTATAAGCTCAAATTTATTATCTCTTGTTACTTGCTTTTTTTAAGCAGCCTCTTTGTAAAATGTAAAGGCAGTGCCGTTTTTTTCCTCAAATTTAATCCTGTGTCCTTAATGAAATCGCTGGATGTTCTTTCCTCATTGCATGCTTTATTGTTTACTGTTTCTGCATTTAGTTTTATTACTTTTTTGCTTTTGATTTACCTTTCAAATGATTACTAGGTCTTTATGGCCACTGACGATGATGCAGCTCCTGTTGTCTGCTTTCTTCACCCAGAACAAAGAAAGTTGTTGTCTGTTAGGCTTCAGAGTGTTGAAATAAATAATGAGATTGTATTTGAGGTTAAACCTGATATGAGCTGGGTCACAGCTGCTGTTGCAGCTTCACCTGTGGCAGCAACTTGCCCAAGGTAAACAGAAGATTTTCCATCTGTTTTTACATTGCTTTTGTAATGTTGGACATAATTTTCTTTTTTTCCAGGGTCAAAGTTGGACTACTTCCATATTCAGACATAATGGTTTTGGCTCCAGAAAATGTTCTGCTTCTCTATGTAAGCTTTATTCTATCAAGTGGCTTCAAGATTGCTAAAGCTTGATATATCTTCTTGTAATATGTCTTGCTTATATTGTAGTCTGGGAAGCAATGTCTGTGTAGATATGTGCTACCGTCTTGCTTAAATAAAGACCATGTTTTGCATGATTTGGAGCTTCCAGAAACATCTCATTCCAATGACTTAAAGATAACTGGCTTGGCTGATGCTGTTGAGGGGCGTGTCAATGTGATAGTAAATAATAAGCAGGTATGCTGACTAAATGGAAACCAAATGCTCCCTGTTTCTATGTAACTGTGACTTCTGATATTCCTGCATTATATGTACAGATGTTTAGATGTACATTACCGCAAAGTCCTTCATCATTATTAGCTAAAGATTGCATCACAGCACTTGCTGAGGGGCTTGGTTCTAGTTTCTACAGACATTTTCTTGGTCTTCTCTGGAAACATGATGACCCTGCTCATTTGTCAGAAGCTGATTCTAGTGTTGTTTCAGAATGGGGCTCTTTTTGTTCTGTAATTATGAAAATCTGCAGAAACAACATTATATCTCAAAAGTGTTTTGGTTCAGTGCCACATTCGGCTTGGAACTTCCTTACCAGCAGCAAATTTCATAATAACTTCTGCAAAGTAAATTCAATGTTCGGAATATCTTGTGCAGTGCCACTTGATCAGCGGGAATCAAGTTTCCCTAGGTCTTTTATGGATGGTACAGAATGTTCTGAAAAGCCATTTTATACAGAACTATTAATAGAAAGTCTGGAATCTCTTCATGCACTCTACGAGAGCCTGAAAATGGATAGTCTGCGCAAAAGGTATGTCTTACATAGTCTTTGATCTCTTATTTTTAAATATTTTAGGTTTCCTTTTCATTTTAGTCTCTAGCAGCCTCACTAAAGCTCTTTTTGGCCATCTCTTGTTTCTATCCTATCATGCAATTTGTCCGGTAATGTTTTCCTTGTTTGTTTAGGAAGCAGCTAGTTGATTGGGTTTGGTGAATCTAGCCAGTAATATAGATTATATTTTTAGTTATTAGTTCAGTATTTTTAATATCAGCTTGATTTGATTAGCATGTCGGTTAAGTTTTAAGGTAAGTAGCCACCTTTTGATTTAATTTTATTTCATGATGATGTATTGACATTTTTTTGCTTGATGGGTTGGAATTGTCAAACGGAAGGATAGTTTGAACTAGCCATGCATTACATTTTTTGTTCCTTTATATGAATATACATTTTTAAGCTTAATATTGATTTCTTTTCTAGACTGAGTAGGTGGAAGATGTATGTAGATGGTTCTTAAAAGATATGGTGAAGTAGTTCGTTGAAAACCTTGGTTTGATCCATTTGTGGTTTAATAGATTTGTTAACTGAACCTTGAGACTAGTACATCAGGCTTTTAGAAAATTTGGATGCTGATAAGGAGATGTGTGGAGTAGCCTACAAAATGCCGCAAATTCTGAGGTCCATAAACGATGGTGTACAATTTGAAAAAGAAAATGGAGCCAAAGAGACTAATAAATGTGACAAGGTTGTTTGCCAATTAGAAAGGGAGAATCCCTTAATGAAGACCATCAGCAGAGCACCAAAAAGAGGCCAAAAATACAATCCCATTCCATACATTAGTCATCGTAACCTGATCTGATGTCTGCCTAAGATATGCAAAGTTATGCCTTTTCATCAGGTCTTTGGCTGAAACAACATTCTTGAGGCATGGTTTGGTTTACCAAAATGTCTAAAACAATCTCCATCTAATACTTTTTTTTCTGGTTTATTTGACACCATAAGTGGCTTCTATCTTCTGTTTGTAGCCTTTTTTCTCCTTCTGTACCACTGATTTATTGTTAAGCTGTATGTCCAGGGGTAGAGGTACCCGATTTTAGTTGAGGTAGCCAAAGAGAAAGAACACCATTAATGAGGGGGCTAAGTTCAAGATTTAAAAAAAAAATTAAATTTATTAAGAAAATCCAGACCATAGCCTGCCTCATAGCATATATAGCTCTACAGTCTATGACTTTGCTCTCTCATCAGTCTTCATGATTTGCCCATTGCCATTAAAAGTTGAAACTGCTAGAAGTAAAGATCATGCATCAGTTTGTGGTCTTGTCTTAGACCTGCTATATGGTGCTGAAGTTTTTGCTGGGAGAGTGGGACTTTTGTTTGTCATTTTCTACTTCAGTATATCATGCAAAATATTTAGATTCTAGCTGTGCAAGAATGACATTGAGAATTACTTGCTGTCAACACTTTCTTTCTCTACCCAGGAATAACTTCATCAGTAACTGGGGCTACTGTCCCAGGATTCCAAAGGTATGATCCATACATGGAAAGTGTCAACTTGGACTCACAAGCATCACCCTCCCCGGGTAAATCCGGAGAAGGGCAACTGCTTCTGTTACCTTACTATTGCTTTGTGTGCTGACTGCTGAGTATTGACAGCTAAAAGATTGATTAGATTGCGGTTATTCACTTATTATTTCTACTATCTGCTTTATGCACTTCTTTGTGTTCTTTGGGCTGTATTTTCCTTAGTAATTACTTTTCCACTTTCAGTTTTTTTGTTTAAATATATTTTGTTGTGTTTCTATATGATAGTTGTTGCCTATAGGGACTTAGAGCTTCTAGCAACTCTCTTGTGCAACATTGCTGAATTTCTGGGTGAGGACAACTACATGGACCATTATATTCGTGATTTCCCTGGCCTCTGTAAAAAATTTCGGATGTCTGGAACTGCCATTTCCCTTAAAATTTCTCCAAGTTTATTCAGATGGCTTGAGGACAGTTTGCAACATGGATGTAGTTATGCTAATATGAGTGATCTTCCATCTTTAGTCCGCAAAGATGGAAGTTCTGTGGTTAGCTTGGCACGGAAAATTGTTTGCTTTTATAGTATATTATCTGGTGCTAAATTGCTGGGAAAGAAGCTTTCTTCTGGTGTTTACTGTAACATTGCCACGGGATCACATTCTTCAAAGGAGGAGCTTACTGTTTTAGCAATGGTTGGTGAAAGGTTTGGACTTCAACAGCTGGATTCACTTCCTTCTGGTGTATCTCTTCCACTTCGTCATGTAAGTTTGACTTTGGTGGTGTTGAAGCTCTGAGAACTTTTTATGTAAATTAATTTAATTGATTTTACATTTTTGTTCATGGAGTGCTATATGTTGGCAGCTGCTAGATTTTGTCCTACATTTGGAATTACCTATTATCTTACTTCTGCTTACATAATTGATAATTCTAATGTTCATCATGATGACACTCTCATTTATCAGGCATTGCCTAGTGTTTTTCTTATGTTTCTTTGGTTCTTTCACATATCTAGTTTACTTCCTATGGTCCATGTGTATTTGCATTGCTACTATAGTACAACTGTTTTTTGAGTGTTAGCTCTGACATGGTTTTTGTTTTAACATATATTTCCTGAACTTTTTACACCTGATTGCTGTTATGCCTTCTAGGCATTAGATAAATCTCGAGATTCTCCTCCCAATGACTGGCCAGCATCTGCTTATGTCCTTCTTGGTCGACAAGATTTGGCAATGTCAACTTTGGTGCGTGAATGCAAGCATAGAGAAATTAAAACACCAACTAATGTGAATGTAATCTCTATGTCCACACCTTATATGCTAAATCTGCATCCGGTGACAATATCTTCTACTATTTCTGACGCAATTGGATTGGAAGGAACAAAGTTTGAGGATACAGATTCAGTTGATGGGTCTATGACTGATGGTATGGAGCATATTTTCAACTCTAGCACCCAGTTGCGATATGGTCGTGATCTGAGATTGAATGAGGTCAGTTATGGCATTTGACATATGTTGAGATATATAGTCCCACATTGGTTGTATGAGCAACTAATGTGGAGTTTATAAGGCTTTGGGCACTCCCACCCTTTGAGCTAGCTTTTGGGGTGATGTATCTCAAGGTTCTTTACATGGGTTCGATCCTCACCGCCCCCCACTTTCTTTCAAGTGGAATTTCTTTCTTCGCACAAGTAGGTGGGCCTGTGTATTGTCCACCCTTTAAGCCCAGTGGGCTCTCGTGTGAGGGAGCGTGTTGAGATATATAAAACCATTAATGTAGCCTCACTCATAAGCTTAAGCTTTTGGATTGAATTTGTTCTTTACAACATAAGAATTTTGGAATAAGACTGATTTGATTATTTTTAACTTGATATATATTTGTGGCTTGTTTATATAGATTATAGAAAACAGAACAGTTTCGCACATTAGTTTATTAGCAATCATTTTAAGCAATGAGGTGCTGCTGCTTTATTGTCATCATCACTAGTGAGTCCAGACACTTTTTTCTTAAAAGTTATTTTTCACCTGTCTTCCACAATAAAAAAGAGTGCTGCATGGTACCGTGTAAATGTTAAGCCTTCTTGTGCTTGTTATGCATGTGACATCAGCTGCTTTATAGTCTTAAATGTTTGAAATCTTTATACTGACTTTTCTTACTTCACGGACAATTCTGGAACCTGTAATGTTAATATGCCTAAATGTATGGTTATGAGTTGCCATTGATTACTTATATCTACTTTTATGTATGCTAATGATCATGTTCTACCATCTACCAGTAGATGGTTTTTTATTATTGCTGATATCTTGAACAGACATTTTACTTCATGTCCACTGTCAATTGACGTGTGTTGTGCTGGTGTAAAAGTTACTTACTACCTTAGATCTTCCTTTTTTGAATGATGGCTCTCTCTTCTTTTACTAGGTTAGACGCCTTTTGTGCTCTTCAAGACCTGTGGCAATTCAAACATCTGCTAACCATAGTGCTTCTGATCAGGACCTCCAGCAGGTATGCCTTTCCATGGTATTTGACTGTGAGCTATTTTTTGTAGACTAAAATTTTGTTTATATATATATATATATTTTTTTTTTGGTAAACAATTTTGTTTATAATTTGATTATTCAAGAAACTGATATTTTTGATTATAATATTTTTAGCAAGTCTGATCCTGCCGCCTTCCTTCTTTGGTGAAAATTTTATATACACCCAGTATAATGATCCGGATCCCAACCATCAGATTATGACATGTGGCATACAAATTATGTAGAATATTCTAGAATATTATTGGGTTTTTTATTAGCTACTAGTACTAGCTGTTAGTCTCTTTGATTTGTGTGAAGTCTCTTCGTTTACTGTGTTTTCTTTATTCCTCTTGTTTACTCTTTATTTCTGTAACCCTTGAATTACCTGTTGTATTCTGTATATAAGGAACCCTTTGGGTCTCAATCAATATAGGAGAAAATATTCAGAATTACTATTTCATCTAATTAATTTCTGCAGTTCTGTACTGTCATATTAACTTAGGGGAAACCTCAGCCGCTGGGTATAACACACCCAATGTATGTAAAGATTATCACCCGGCTATAAGATATTAATTATGCACTTCTATGGGAAAGAAATTCATACTTTTTCAGGCCTTATTGATATTTTTAGCACAAAATGTAATTGGGCATTCATACTTTTCCTAGTTCACATTATATGGTTGTTTGTTTCCTCTCTTTCTTCCTGATCTTTGTTATCATAAAGTTGTATTTCTTCTGGGTTCTGATATTTTGTTTTGTTATTATCATCATATTTAGGTTAAGTTATTGTTTTTTATAGGGCTTTTTATCAGGCTCAGGTATTAGATTTAATTCCTAAGGCAAAAAAAATTAATGTACTCTTAGTCATACTAACACGAGGGGTTTGCTTTATAAGGTAAACATGCTGTGATTCATCTATTATTATGGCATATATGACTAAAGTAAAATATGGTTATATTTTACCTTGTACTTTTTCTCCCTCCTTTTGAATTCTTCTATTATAAAAAGTTAGACTTGATTATTGTAATTGTTACTTTTTTAATCATTTATAATCAATACTGAAACTAAATCAACGTCAAGAATTTGTAATCGGCATATTCTACTTGACTCATGGTCTTGTTGTGCTCATACAGTGAAGATAGCTTAGTAATTTCTCCCAATTGTGGGCTAAGTTTTAATTAGTTCATGTTTGTAAACCTTTTAGTTCTTAACAATTTCTTTTCCTGATAAAAATGGGCAGAGTTTATTCTTAATTCTGTGTGCTACTCTGTGATTTAGTAAACCTTTTCTTTCCTAATAATTTCTTTTCCTGATGAAAAAGGGCATATTTTATTCTTATTTCTGTTTACTACTCTGTATGATTTCAATGCTCTGATATTCCTCTTGCTGCCTGGAAATACCTTTTTTTTTTCCTAAAGAATCTTTGCCTTTGACTCTTTACTTTTACTCTTTATGAAGGCTCAATTGTGGCACCTTGCACAAAGGACCACTTCACTTCCTCTTGGACGTGGGGCATTTACCCTCGCAACCATATATACACTATTAACCGAGGTGCTCTTACATTTAACTTTTTGATCCTATTTTGCCTTCGTAGTGAGAATTTGGAATTATTTCTGGAAATATACTCTTTCTTATAGGATCTTTACAAAACTTTCAGGCCGTTACTGTTCCAAAGCTTGTATTAGCAGGTCGGTTGCCAGCCCAACAGAATGCAACTGTAAGTTGTTATCATGTTCTTGACTAAACTGTTTTGGCTTGAAAAACTATTTAGTAGTTTTTTGTATTTACCTTGACTTGAATTATTTTGTTTACTCTTAGGTTAATCTCGATCCCAACATCAGGAACATACAAGAACTCAGATCTTGGCCTGAGTTTCATAATGCTGTTGCCGCTGGACTTAGATTAGCCCCCCTTCAGGTTTAACTTTGATTCTTATGGTTATATAGTTCTGAAAATTTTAATTCTGCTTCTGCTAGGATATTATGTTATTTAGTCACTTCAGTAATACAATTAGTACTTAAAAATGGTTTTGATAGCTCTTGTCGATCTAACTGTACTAACTAATTTTTGCTTCACTAATTACTCTAAAATAACCACTTATTATTTTAGTTAACTTCTCATCATTTCAAATTAAGCATTTGTTAACTGACTCAACCACTTATCATAACTATATAACAAGAGTCAGAGAAGTTAATTAAACTCAAATGTGATTAAATTTAAAAGTGGCATCAATTCCACTTGAGGACTCAATTGTATGCTTGAATTAGTCAGTTGGTGTTTTCTATTTATGCAAGTGTATGGCTTTAGTTGGTTGCTTTAACAAATGCAAGTACAACATTGCAGTGTTTAATGATTGCTTGATGCATGTTAATGTATCTGGAAATTATAATGTTTTCTCACTGTGATTTGGTCCTGAAGCTTTGTTGTGTCGGGCTTCTGTCAAATTTATTGAATAGGTACTTATTTCCATTCCTTTGTTTTGACCCTCTTTTAAATAATGAGTCATTTATGCGTTTTTGAATTAAACATTTAGATCTTGCAATTTTATTTTCAGACATAAATATTCCAACTTTTATGAAATGTTACAGAAGGAAACATGAACCCTTTAGCATCTTTGTTGATCTACTAATTCGTTAAATTCAGAACTATTTTATCAATGGTGAGAATATAGTTAACTTAGGTACAAAGTCCATTTATTTCAACTTCAGCAAAGCTCCAAATTGTCAGTCATTGTTGTCAGGATAATCCCTATTTTTAGTTTTTTCTGTGTTTACATCTTTGGTTCCGGTTGCCAGATGGTTATTGCATTTTTTTCCTATCTACATTAAGATGGGAATTTTAATTTTTTTTTTGGGGGGGAGGGGGGTGGGCAGAAATTAACGCGGCAAATTTTAGTTCACAATGGCTTAATTCTGTCTTCCCCACATCTTACTTTTGAAAACTCTGCCATTTCTGTGTCTGCAAGTACGGAAAAACTGCGTACAATGCTCCCTTGCCTTCTTTAATCCTCCCCAAACTTCTGAAATGATATATGCTAAAGTGCTCTAAACTCTCTGGATAAATCCGACATTCACCTTCACAGAAAATACGAAAAATTCTAAATGACAGATTCCTACTAGTTCTGTAAAATTTAATGGAATTAGTGTCAGAATCAGAGACACATAACAAAAATTTAACAGACATCTTACTGTTTTCAAGCAATATTTCTGTCTCAACAGCTTTGTTACTGATACAGAGCTTTGGGTTTGAGCATTCGTTATTGTAGCTTGCATAATGTTATATCATGGATGCTTATTTCTAAAAAGTGCATATAACAATTTGCAGGGAAGAATGTCAAGAACATGGATTGTATATAACAAGCCTGAGGAGCCAAATTCTGTTCATGCGGGGCTTCTCCTTGCTCTAGGATTGCATGGATATCTGTGTGTATTAAGTATTACTGACATTTACCAGTATTTTTCTCAGGTTTAATTCTCTAGTGCTCCATTGTCTTTGTTTTGTCAATCTTTAAAACTTTATTTTATTCTAGTGGTGATGATTTATTGTGCGCATTGGAGAAATAATTGAAACATTATTATTAGATATAATATTAAAATCTTAGAGATATAATTTTTAAAACCGTTCATGTGCTTTCACCCAATATCATAATCTTTTGTCTAGAATTCGATCCTCGCAGTCCCATTCTTCTAATAAAAAAAGAATTTTTTTCATAAAATAGATAGGTCTGTGCATTATCTATGTTTCAAATCTAGTATAAAAAAGGGCTTTTACGTGAGGAGATGTATTAAATGTATATAGATATGTTAGAGGTATAATAAAAACCATGTGCCTCCACCCAACATCTTAAACTTTTAGGAGAGTTGGTTCTTAACCGTTATCTTAAACACCATATATTATTTGTTGCTGCTGCGCTAAAGTTCATTCTTTTGTTTTTGTGGTACTAGAAAAATTAATTGGCCTTTTTTGCAGTTGCTTTGCTATTTGGATCCATCTATTTATAGGCTGAAAGCTATGAAAATTAGGAGGATGTTGGTTGTAACAGAAACTTCTCTCTGCAAGAGAGTAACTAAACCAATTACAAAATTTTAGGGGGTAAAGTGCAACAAAACAATTATAGTGGCGCAAGGAAAATAAACCAGTTGTGGAGTTAACTATTCTCAGAGTTCTTCCTCAACTGAAATATTTTTGTCAGAGTGATTGAAGTCAGAATGTAGTTCAATGAATTGAAACTTAAGTCAGAATTTGAATTCTCAAGTGGTGGAATCAATGAACTGTTTCATTTTAAGGTCCTTGTGGTAACCACAAACATGGTTGATGCTACATGCATTAAATATCAATGAACTGGGGATAAATCTTCCATCTATTCGTACTTTTTATTTTTATGTTGTTATCTTTCGGTTTTTCCTTTATACATGACATCAAATTATTGTCACTACATATTTGTAGGAGCATGAAAGTACTACGGTAGGAGTAATGCTTGGCCTCGCAGCTTCTTACAGAGGTACTATGCAACCAGCAATATCAAAGGTATCAAATACAATTTTTCCTGATGTAATTGTGGCACTGGCTGATCTCAGCCTTCAGCAGATCATAGCTGGAGGAGTGCTTTAGAAAATTATTTTCATATCTTTGAGCTCTAAGTTATCTTAGGTATTGCATTGCTTTTTATTGTACATGAAAAGAACTTACCTTTTTAATGGAAATAACGCAAATTTAATCTAATGGAACTGAATCTTAGGCATCTCAAACTGGAGTCTAATAGAAAGCACTCATTCTTATCAAAGTTTCCATGACTCTGTTAAATCTGGATGTGCCTAGTTCAATTGATTTCCATAAGGAAATGGTAATAGTTTAATTGGAATGTGGTAAAATATAATATTAAGCCTTCTAAAGTGTATATTGTGCTTATAAGTTAGAACTAATTTATTGAATCAGGTAATTTTTGCTTAAAATAAATTGAATTTAGGGAGATGGTCCTGTTAGTAGGATTGACTTTCAGGCTATGTAGCACCGATACTGACACGTGACACGACACGACACTTCGACACGTTAATTCTAAAAAATGTTAGATTTCGACACGTTTTGATATTAAATAATATTTTTAATTTATGTAGTGTATATTATATTTAATATTCAATAATTAAAAAAAAATGAAGTTAAACTTATAATACCCATCAATTTTGCAAAGAAACATAAGATATCCTAAATATTTATATTAAACTCAATAAAATGGTAATCGTAATCCAACGAATCTAATAGTTAGAACTAAAAATGCAACGCAACGCAACCTTTGAACTATTTTTTGAGTTTCTACAACGCGTGTTGGAGTATCGGAGAGTGTCGGACACGACACGTCAGAGTTTTTGAAGTGTCGGTGCTTCATAGCTTTCAGGATTGAGGGATGTAAATTGGACTTAAAATTAGATGGCCTGTTTCTAGGAAAATGTTTCTGATTAAATTCACTGCTCTCCTTCCTTCCTTCTCTCACTCACTATATATTGCAAGAAAAGAACAGACTCCTATCTTTTTGTAATCATCCTCTCTGTCTTGATGAGTTTTTTTGTTATCCATAAAAAGAAAAGAACACTTTCACATAAATACTTTTGTGTTTTACATGTGTGTATGTGGACGAGCCTAGAAATTTATTACGGATTGTGCTTTTTAGTGTATGAAGTTGAAATCTTTTTATTGCACAACTTCTCTACTAACCACTATACTCTTCTACTCTGCTTTATATGTTCCTTATAGCATGTTAAATTGCAAAAACATTTTTGAAGAAGAACTGATCAAATTACCCTGTGGCAGTGTCTTTTTGTTCATATTCCTTTTCGACATCCATTTTCCTATCCAGATTTAGAGGTTCCAACCCTGCTTCAGGTAATTTTTTATATTCATACTCTATATGTTCACTAGAGATTGGCCTTTTTTACCACCTCTACCCCTGGGTGGGGGTGGGGGGGAGGGGGAGTCTGGTGGTTGGGTGGAGGGGAGTAAGCTGGTGCTTTCTAACAACAGAAGAGAAACTGTAATGCCTGAAGTTTGTTGCTTCAATGTACCACATTTTATTTGATGAATAAATTGATTATTCTGTTAATAACATTGAATTTGTGCACCATAATATTACTATCACCACCCCATGTTTATTTTTCAAATTGTAATTTTTTTTATATATATATTTTTTCAGTCGGCAGCTCTAATGGCTGTGGGGATTCTATATGAAGGTTCAGCTCACCCACAAACACTGCAGGTTTTATTGGTAAATATATTTTTCGTCTTTCTCTTCTGTTTATTCAGTGCTTAAACATTTGCTGGATATGTCCAATGCATGCATGTCATCAAGGTAAAGTGAACATGAATAGCTAGTGTTTGAGCCATTACTATTTATTATGCTGAATTGTATTGCTTGCTTGGATCATTTAGCCAACGGGTATGATTTACATTCTTGTGTTGTTGCCTCTTTCCCTTTCTATTAAATATAATTTTGATATATATGTAATTCATTATCAGAGATGTAGTTTGCTTGCATGCTGTTAATTGTGTGCTATGTACAACTCCTCTGGTTCTTCATATTTTGATAAATCCACCTAAATAGCAGTGCTTCAATTTCTTTTGGGATTCCTTTTCATTTTGAATTGTAGTACTTATGTCTTCTCAGGTTGAATTAGGCAGAGTTGCAGTATCTACTTTAAATTGTCACCTATGTTTTTTCTATTTACTATCTTTTAATTTGTTTTCTACGACATCTACATGTAATTTTTTCAGGGTGAAATCGGGCGCAGATGTGGAGGTGATAATGTTCATGAGCGAGAGGGTCATGCTGTTTCTGCAGGATTCGCACTGGGTCTTGTTGCACTGGGTATGAATGCTTAAATAAAAAGCAGGTTTTGGATTATGGTTTACTGGTTCTTTATCTAATTAAGATAGGTTGCCTGAAGGACGGGGAGAAGATACACTTGGTTTCATCGACACATTTGTGGATCGTCTGTTTCTCTACATTGGTGGCAAAGTGCATAATGTATGTTATGGAATTCCCAAATTCTCCTGTCTCCTTTTCTTCTCCTGTGTTGAGAACCTCAGATCACTTTATGCTTTTACGAGTTAATAAGTCTAGTTTTGAATGCTGTTTTTATATAACGCTCAAGTACTTCTGCATCAGGAGAGATCTCATTTTTCGACAATGTCAATGGATGAAAATCGTGGTTCTGCACAGGTTCAGTGAATTCAATTCATAATTTCTTTCTTACTTTTTCCTCCATAATGAAACAAAAGTAAAATAAAATTGTGTATGAGACATATTATGACTGGGATTCTCTTCTGCATAAATAATTTAATCACTTTTACATCTATTTCTTGTAGATGATGGATGGGATAACAGTCAATATTGATGTTACTGCACCTGGAGCCACCATTGCCCTCGCTTTGATGTTTTTGAAGGTTTTTTCATGGAACTCAACTCACTTGATAATATATGATAAATATGTTGACAAGAGGTCTGTTTATCTACTGCAATTATAAGTAGTTTTCTACCTTTAGAGATTGTGAGCAACAGGTTCAGTATTGTTGAAAACTTGAAATTATAGGGGTTTAAGCCACTAGGATTGGTCTAGTGATGAGGGATTTGAGTAGTTTGCGTTATAGGTTCAAACTTCAAACCTCAGTGCCACTATTGTGTGTTATGCGGTAATTAATAGAGAATATTAGAGACTGGACATTATGTGTTATGACTTATGCGGTGATTAATGTGATTACAAAAGATAAAGCACTAATCCCCATTTATATTCAATAAGAGACTCCTGAAATGCGGAAACATAATTATAAAATATAAGTATGGATAATATTTATAAGAGATTCTCTAGGATACTCTAAACTATATTAAGATATAATCTTAATATTGTATGATATCTAAATATTCTAGATATTCTAACAATTATTATCATTGCCTACATATTTGTTGCTTCCTTGTAATTGATATATATAAGTATACTACCCTGAGGTCAGTCATGAATATGGCATGCCTAACTTTGTATGGAATCTTTATGACCTTGGACTGTATTCTTTTGACAGACTGAATCTGAGGCTATTGTGTCTAGGCTCTCAATTCCCAATACATGTTTTGATTTGCAATATGTGAGGCCTGACTTTATAATGCTTCGAGTCATTGCTCGGAATTTAATAATGTGGAGCAGGTTTGTGCTGGTTTCTTTAAGTTATCGTAGCAATTTACTTGGATCTGTTTGTCACTCTTTTGAACAATGTCTGCATGTTCTTTTGTAGGGTTCATCCCTCAAAAGATTGGGTTTGGTCTCAAATTCCTGAAATTGTAAGATTTCATGTAGAACGCCTTGGAGGTGATGGCTATGATATTGACGATTTGGATGCTGAGGCATTTATGCAGGCCTATGTTAATATAGTAGCTGGAGCTTGTATATCTCTTGGTAAAATGCTCTTTGGTCTTTGCATGCATTTTATGATGAATTTAACAATGTGCTTCTACCACTATTCTTTTTATATCAAAGGTCATACGACTGAAATTATTTACATGCTCATTCCTACCATTGTCATTGATGATGTTTTATTAGCAGAGGTTTCTTCTATGTTTTCTAACTTCCTTGCTAGCACCAACTCAGTGGTTGTGATTCTGTTTTAACTTGAAACTTGTTCTTCTTAACCATGTCAGGACTGGTATTTGCTGGCACAAGAAATGAAAATGCGCAGGAATTACTTTATGAATTTGCTATATACTTTCTTAATGAGGTCGGTCTATAGAATTATGCTGCCTAACTCCTTTATGCATATTAATTGGTTATTTGTAAATGGTTTATTTTTATCTTGCAGATCAAGCCTGTTTCCCCTACAAGTGGAAAGGTTTTTCCAAAGGGACTGTCTCGCTACATTGATCGTGGCACATTGGAGACATGCCTTCACCTTATTGTTCTTTCTCTATCTGTGGTACCTGCTTCCTCCTTCCTTCCACTGTCATCTAATTAAAGATTAAGATCATGGCTAAAATTGGATGATTAAACTTCCACATACCAGGTTATGGCTGGCTCTGGACATTTACAAACCTTTCGGTTGTTGAGATTCCTAAGGAGCAGAAATTGTGCAGATGGGCAGTCAAGTTATGGTATTCAGATGGCAGTAAGTTTTGCGAGTCTTTTGTTTAATATATATATATATATATATATATATATATATATATATATATATATATATATATATACATATAAAATTCAAATCTGGTATATATGAGAAGCTGACACTGGGGTTGGGGATTGAACTGCCCAACCTTAGGGGGTGGGAGGTGGTTCGTTACCATTGTACTGAAGGTTGAATGGTCTTCGAGTTATCTTTATATATCATATGTCTTCAGGAATTTAAAAAGTTCTCTCTCTCTCTCTCTCTCTCTCTATATATATATATATATATATATGGGATAGGATCCCTTGAGACCAGTGTCAAATTTTGAAACCAGTGTCAAATTTTGAAAATTGACACCAAATCCTAACCTTTGATTTCCGTCAATCAACGGTTATCATTTATTGGGAATCAAACCTATTAATTAATATTAATTCCCAATAAATGATAACCGTTGATTGGCGGAAATCAACGGATAAGATTTGGTGTCAAATTTTAAAATTTAACACCGGTGTCAAAGGATCCTGCCCCTATATATATATAAGTGCTAAGGAATTGGTTTATAGATATAGAAATCAAAATTTATGTCCCTTTGACTCCTCCATTGGATTGCTATGATGTGTGCTAGTTATTGTGCTTTAGCTAAAAGAATTGACTAGTAAAAGTTTTTCTTCATTCATTTAGCTTCCAATCAACTAGAAAAGCCTGTGCTTATGTATTCATATGCATAATATCATCTACTCATGCATGCATGTATGCATCATCAGAAGACAAAAGGGCTTTTTGGAGATTCAGATAACTTGTGTTATGATAGTAATATCAGAGCATCAGTTTTAAATTCATGTACTTCCCACACATCATTTGGTAAAACAAACTTTATTTGCGTGATCCATATTCAGGCTAACTCTTGTATATGTTTTCCTTTCTTTTTTTAATTGAGTTTGTTAATTAGCTTTCTTTAGTCTCCATTTTAATTTTTTGTTTTATAAACCTGCTGATTTAGGTAAGCTTATCTATTGGTTTCTTGTTTCTTGGTGGTGGAATGAGAACATTTTCAACAAACAACAGTTCCATTGCTGCTTTGCTCATTACTCTGTATCCACGCTTGCCTACTGGTCCGAATGATAACAGATGCCACCTTCAGGTTAATCAGATTGGTGGAATCACTGTACCTTATGATAAAATCTTAAATGTCCTTTAGTTTACTCTTTTACATTAAGTTCTTCTGAAGAAAGTTTTTTGCAGGCATTTCGCCATCTATATGTCCTTGCAACAGAGGCACGATGGATTCAGACAGTTGATGTTGACACAGGTCTGCCAGTTTATGCTCCTCTTGAAGTCACTGTTAGAGAAACTGAGCATTATGCAGAATCAAGCTTTTGTGAGGTCACCCCTTGCCTTCTGCCAGAGCGAGCTATTGTAAGTCTGATTGTCTTTTTGTCTATTAATGAAATCTGTGGGGTACATCATCTTGTTTAGTTTATATTTTTTGGTGCATAATTCTTCTGTTTGAATTAACAATTAATTGGTCTTCGTATGAATATATGTCTTATTTTTTGATTAGGGAAAAACAATTGTAGATCTAATTTGTTTGGCATTGATGGTTACAGTTAAAAACAATACGTGTTTGTGGGCCTCGCTACTGGCCTCAAGTAATAGACTTTGCTCCTGAAGGTAACCATAAACTATTATTCTGTGTATCTTGATTCGAGATTTTTAGAATTATATACCTTTTTAATGAGTAACCCCAAATTATGCATTTAATTACAGATAAACCTTGGTGGAATTTTGGGGACAAGAATAATCCATTTAATTCCGGTATTCTTTATATCAAAAGAAAAGTTGGAGCTTGTTCATATGTTGATGATCCCATTGGGTGCCAGTCACTGTTGTCACGGGCAATGCACAAGGTTGAAATTGCGTAGTATTTATGCTGTGAGACAGGTTTGTTCAAGTATTATATGCCAGTTAATTTTTTGCTTGATTTAGGTGTTTGGCCTGACGAGTTTAAAAGCATATGATGCAATCACCCACATCCAAAGTGGATCTGGTTCTATCACAGTTGATCAGTTGGTCGGTACCTTCTCATCTGATCCTAGTTTGATTGCTTTCGCACAACTCTGCTGTGACCCCTCCTGGTATAATAGGTAAGCTCATATTCTGGATTAATTTTCTGGCATCCATGTTTTGTCTGATTCTATTTTTAGTTAGGGCTGGCAATACGGGCTGGCCCGCCCAAAATAAAAAAAACTACTAAAATAAAACAAAAAAGGAAAAAATCTGCATAAAAAACACATAAAAATTTGCATAAAAACACATAAAGTTTAGGAATCAAAGCACCATACAAATTTTGCTTAAAACTGATTCTACAAGCCAACCCAAAAAATAAAATAAAAATATTAATGCATGAAACCAATTATCAATTTTAGCTACAATACACACAAATGTCCATTTAAATTGGAAAAAAAATCACAAATTCAAAATGTTTGCTTAATTCATTGCATTGAAGAAGTCTCCAACAAAACATGAACTACCATCGTCATCATTCATCAATCTTCACGTCAGAGGCACCTTCATCTATATAAATAACAATTGAAAAAAGAAAATAATTAATTTTACAAACAAGTATGGTTCAATATAAAATGAACTCAAATTAAATAAATTACCAGTGCCGGAAAAACCATTCTGGCAATTACGGGTACAAAGCAAAGCTTCAACACATTCAGGTAAGAGACTACTTCTGCATTTATTAAGGATCCGTGACCCAATGCTGAATGCAGATTCAGATGCAACAGTGGTAATAGGAATGCTTAATAAGTCAAGAGCCATTAGTGATAGATTTGGAAGACGTTTAGCTTTCCCCTTCCACCATTGTAATATATCAAATGTATCATCATCAAACTCCAAATTCTCCTCTCCCAGATAAACATCAAGTTGAGATTTTCCAATCTTTGCTGCATTGAAGGGCTGATTGTGCTTTTTCAATTCCTAACCATATTTGTAACACCCCCAAATTTCTAACAATTTTAACAACAATAAACTATTCCTATAATAGAGAAATTTTCAAAAAAATAAAATAAAAATAATATTTAATAATTTATTAAGATCTTGTATCTATTGCGGAAGCTAATCTAAAACTAATTTGGGGAAATGTTACCGCCGCACCTGTACAGGGACAAGTGCAAGGCTCTTTATTACATTAATAAATATTACAATAAAATCAGAGATATGTCTTATACATAAAATTTAGGATTAGCAAAAATCTCTGAGTAGTTATCCTCACTGCCCACTGCTAGCTCGATCCCTTGTAACTTGATTCACTGAAACTCTGCTCCCCCGCAGCCACGCAGGATCATTGCAGTCAAACAAACACAAAAGTCAGCAAAGCTGGTAATCCAAATCCGATATACAAAAATAAATAAATAAATAACTCATAATAATCCAATAAAATAATATAACTCAAAAATTCAAATCAAATATTTATTAATTATATTAATCTTTATTTAATCCATTTAGTGTATTTAGAAAGGGCAATTATCAACTAACATATTCAGCACAACATTAATCATAATATTTCATAAATGGTAATATTCACAATTCAATAACATTCATCATAATCAAATCAAATAACATTTCATTATTAATCATGTTTAAGTTCATAGTACTTAGTGGGAAGAGAACCATGGTAGACCCGGGGAACCCTGCCAGTCTACCCTGTGACCCGGGAAACCCTGCCAGTCACAAACAAATCACATTGGTCATAATCAATTCACATCTTCCTAGTGTGCACACCTCTTCCCAAAGTTGCTACTAGTATCCCGGGGAACCCTGCCAGACACCACTTTGGGAAGAACGGATATAATCTTTTTCACATCAGTTTCACATCGGAGGCATAAAGACCAAAAGTTGTGTTCATCACCTTGGGAGGTACCATCCCAAAGCTATCCTCCCACTATTTAATTATTTACAATCACACTCAATCATCATATCACATTTGAAAATTTCTTCTTTCAATATATCCATTACTCAAGGTCATCATAACTTCCATATTTATTCAAGGATATAACAATTCAAATCTTCAATATTTATCATAGTAAAACCCAAATCTAATCATCGTCATTCATACAATCACATCACATCAATTATCATAATTATTCAATCATAAAAATATGAAAATTCAATCATATCCATTTATTCTCAAAATAAAAATTCTATTATTTTTCCAATAAAAATTTCCTAAATATCACATGTAATAATTCGAATTTAAGAATCGTGATATAAATAATTTCATATAAAACTAACCTAAGAACACCTAGAGATTAGGATTACATATATCAAAATTCATATCAATATAACCTATGACTCTCTAGGGATTAGGATTACCTGGTCTCCTTGTTTGGTGACTTCTACAATTTAGGGAAGAGAAGCGGTTGGTAACCAAAGACAGATAATAATAAAAATAAAAATTTGAAGTGAGGAGAGAGAGAGTGTAAAGGAGAAAAAGAGTAGTGGAGAATTATTGAGGATTCAGAGTGAATTGGTTTGGTTAGGTTAGACCTCTATTTATAGTTAAAGTTTTGGGCTCGGATATGGGTTTCGTGCAATTATTTTCTTATTCCTCACTGATGTATCTGGCTCAGATATTGGCTTCATATACTATTTTCTTTTTATTCTTAATTTCTTAGAATATAACTAACTTATTTGCTAACTCAAGGCTGACTCATTATATCTAATCAAATTACTAATCAAACATTACCGATCAAACATTAATGCATAAATCATCAATCAATTAATAATCAATTAATCATAATTTATCATCTTATATATACACACACACACATATTAATATTATTTTATTAATAATAATCTAGAGTATTACAAAGTATCAAAATTATTTTTCAATAGCACTCATATCGCACAAAATAATTTTATTAAAGGTAAAATTAATATTATAGTTTGTTATCTATCACCATAAAAGAATATATATATATATATATATGACTACTAATTTATAGTTTATTATATTATTATTATTATATTATTATTACTATTTTATTAATAAAAATATGGGGTATTACAATATTTGACAAGTTAAACACATAAAAATATAAGTCTTAAAAAAATACAATGTCAAGTAAATAAATTAACATTTCAAAATAAAATAAACTTACTTGGAGCATGATTTCTGAAAATCCCTTCTTCTCTTTTGATATTGACCCACTTGAAGATGCACTTGTAACATCACTAACACTTTGACTTTGAGCATTTGAAGAGGGAGGGATGTTGCATGCATACTTGTCAAAGAGATTGTATGCATTTTTCTTTATTTCTTCTACTTTTGCTTCACTTGTTAATGGATTAACTTTGGAATAACAATAAGACAAAGCAGAAGTCTTCATCCGGGGGTCAAGAAGCGCTCCTAGTGCAAGCACAATACTATATTCCTCCCAATATTTGTCAAATTTTTCCATCATCCTTTCAGCCATGCTCTTTAAAATGTCATCATCATCATGTAATGTTTTCTGGAGACTACATTGAATTTGCCAAACTTGCAAAAAGTATAAGTTGGCAGTAGGATAGGATGGCTTCAAGAACCCCATAATTTTTTCTCCTCTATCCCATTCATCAAGTGAAGGACAATATTTATAATTTCTATCATTGAATTCAAGAATAGCAAACACACGTTGGTATATGAGAGCACTTTCAAGCATCAGATAAGTTGAATTCCATCTAGTAGGGACATCTAGGCATAAGCCTTTTGAAGTGTTAATTCCTCCCACTTGATCAATGCATTCTTTAAATGCTTTCATTCTGCTTTCCGAGCCCCTTAAATATTTGACACTTTCTCTAATTTTGCTCAAGGCATCACTAGAAACTTTCAACCCTTCTTGAACACTTAGATTCAAAATGTGAGCAGAACAACAAACATGAAAAATTGTCCATCACATAACAACAATTTCTGCAAACCAAGCTGACTTTTCAAATTTCTCACCATATTGTCATTCGCAGATGCATTATCCAAAGTAATGGAAAATAACTTCTTCTCTATTCCCCAATCCTTCAATAAATCAATTTTTTTTTGACATAATTCAAAACCAGTGTGAGGAGGAGGCATATGACAAAAGTTAAGAATCTTGCTATTTAACTTCCAATTCCTATCAACGAAATGAGCTCTTAAACATATGTAACCCTCCGTATTACAAGCTGTCCACAAATCAGAAGTTAAGCAAATCCTAGTTGGAATGCTAGCCATTATATCTTTAAGGTTCTCCTTCTCTCTCATGTAAATCTTTAAGACATCGCTCTTAGCAGTATTTCTTGTAATTGGAATTGCAGTATTTCTTGTAATTGGAATTGCATCAGGATTTAAGTAACTTATCCACATCCTAATTCTTTCATACTCAACGAAATTGAAAGGCAAATCATGCTCAATAATTGCAAGGGCACACATCTCACGTGATACCATTTGATCTATTTTCTGACTTTTCAATTTACCTTGCATATCTATCATCATTTGACCCACATCTTCAAATTTAATATTCTTGCACTTTAGAATGTGGCGTTTCAGATGCGAAGTTCCATAATTTTTTCCACCAACTTTGTATTCTTGATTACAACCATTACATTTTGCCCTCTCAATTCCATCATCCGCTACTCCTATCTTGGTAAAAAACTTCCAACAATCTGAAGTTTCTGTTTTTGCCTTCTTATTTGTGGATTCAACAACAGATTGAGCTTCTTGATTCTCACAACTTTCCACATCAATAGGTTCATTAACCTCCTTTTATAATCAACTATAAAAAAAAAATGACAATATATATCATTAAACTACTAGGCATGTTCAAACAGAATCATATTTCAACCAGATGATATTTTAATAAAAGGCAGTCACGAAAATTAAGAAAAGGCATATATTATAAAAGGCAGCCACGAAAAAAAAACTTTAAGAAATCAAGATGTATATAATCAAGAACTCGATGCAGATAATTATCCAACGCAACCGGTATCTGTTTATGTATATAACTAAAGGTTCTATAGATTTATTGACACAACACTGAAATAAGTCAAATAGTGTCTTAGCAGCTAATTAAATAAGCACAATAACATATTAATACTTACATTTCTTTGCCATGAATTTAAATCCCAACTTTTGGGCAGCTAAACTGAATACTTTTTCAACAATAACTGCTTTGGAAGATGGAATGGGAATGGCCTACACAAAGGGTAGAATATCGATGAGAGACAATATAAAACAATAGTCAACCAAATAAAACTTCAACTAATATAGTTATCAAGGAGGGGGAAAAAAAAAACTTAATTAACAAATCACTACTGTTAGAGCAGCAATTAGCAAACCAGCAAAATGGAGAACAGATTGGATATTCAAAGTGTAATTAAGCAAATTATATAAAACAGGAAAGTGGACAAGCATGAAAGGTAGGGAGCACGGGGATGCAAGCAAGCTCATTAAATAATTGAAGTACAAAGAACATGTATTCGTCAGGATTTCAGCAAGCTTTGCTATTAGCAACAAAAACTTCCTTTACCTGAAGATTGGCATGAGTGCCACGTATGGAAGCCCACTCAAAAAATATTATCAAAGTAAAGTAAACCCACTTTTAATATAGGATTTCAGCAAGCTTTGCTATTAGCAACAGGGAGTAAAAGGCATAAGGACGTAAAGTAAGACAAGAATAAAAAAGAACCTTTTTTTTTAACATACTTCTAAAAGAAAAATACAGATTTGAGAACAGGGAGTAAAAGGCATGGATTCTTTGTATTATGACCTCAATACAAGGGATTGTGACAAGAATCTTCAGACAACATAAAGAAAAAGAAAAATCTTCAAAAGAAAATTAAGGATTCATGAACTCACTAGCTATCATATATATTATTTAATTTTCCAAGGCTGAAACAAATAAACATATACATATATGAGCTAATATATTATACAATATTTTCAAAAATTGTTAAAATCATAACTACGAAGCAGAGAAGATAATTTTTTGAAGCAAAACTTGTATTAAACTTTAACAAAATCTAACTATAAATCTACGAAATAGTTTACCAATTCAAAGTAAGAAGAAGAAGAAACGCAATCTGTTCACCAATACAAAAAATCCAAAAAAAAAAATATTGAACTCACCGCAAGTTGGCCACTGGAGTCGGAGATGGTGCGACGAGTGAGGAGAGAGTTGAACCAAGAAAAACTCGAAGAGAATGGAGGAGAGGAGACTACTCTTCGCCTCTGCCCTCAGCCCTCTGCCGACTGCGTTCCAAAATTAGATTTAGGGCAAATGATTGTCTTATTTTTCATTTCAACTTTCAATAATTTTAATTTTTTTTAACCCATCGGGTTAACCCGGCCCGTTTTCCTATCAACCCGTTTAACCCATTTGTAAACGAGGCGGGTTACATTGGGTTAATGGGTTGGGACTCATAACCCAGCCCGCCAATTTGAGCGGGTTAAACGGGCTGGCCCGATGGGCTTGGCCCATATTGCCAGCCCTATTTTTAGTATTTCATTCTATTTGTTTAATTTATGATAAGTTTCTTAAATCTTTTGATGAATAATAACTTGTCAGATGTAATACCCTTTAATTGATAATATCTATGATTTATTTTTTATTAGACTAGAGCCAAGTTAACAAATCCAAGTACACCTTTCATATACATATAGGAGGCTGCAGAAAAATAATGTAAAGATGGAATGACTCTGACTGACTCCAATTGCTCATCTATGATATCTCATTTTAGAAAACGATTTTGTGCTGTATGGAATTCAACACTTTTTATTTGGATCAAAGAAGATATTTTATTAGAGAAAGAAATACAGAAGGTTGGAGGATAAGAAATCCTCAACAAAGACAAAACAAAACGAGGAGAAACTGAGGCAAAGAAAGGGAACTTCTAAAAACTGGTCAGTGTAGGAGAGCTCTTTGCATGTCTGAAATACTGATTCCCTTAAACAGATCATTTGCTGAACACCCAAGAGAAACCATGAAAATGATTCTATCCCGTAGCAAATTCAGTGATGAAACACCCATGAAGGTATGGACATTCTTTCCAGCCACAAAATCCATAAATCACATGTTGCTTCAAGACTTTATTTTCCTTCTTACCTAAGCCCTGAAAATGAATGTGCACAAACTGATCCAATGAACTGGGGCAAACCCAATGCTCATCTGAAATACAAAAAAGCTTGTTGCAAAGGAATTGCACTACTTGGCAGTGAAGAAATAAATGAGGCACAGTATAAGACTCAAATCTTGACACACATATCAGGAGGGAGAGCTACCTGAGGCCATCTAACTTGTAACAAGTCATTGGTGTTAATCCTATTGAGTAAAGCCTGTCCAAACAAAAGCTTTGACATTAGAAGGAGCTTTAGAATTCCAAATTGGATTATCCATGGAAAATCTCTCCCTTGAGGGAGAGAATGTATGCTAAACTGAAAGTAAGATTTGCAAGAAAAATCATCTGTAGAATGAAGGTTCCAGATTCTCATATCAAGATGAGAAGAAAAAGGAGCAGAATCAAGTAAGGCCAAAAGGGACTGGAGTTCAATGGCTTCTCTATCATTTAAATTTCCAAAAAATTGGAAATTCTGGGAGTGAACGAATCATCTGAAGTAAAAAAAAATAAAAAAAAATTGATGGGTAAATTGTGAACTGTAGATAGGCAAAAAAAAAACAAGGAAAAGCTTCTGATAAAGGGGCATCATGCAAAACCGGGTTTATAAAATGAAAATATCCTTCAGAAATTTATTCCAAGGACTTGCGAGTCACATTTGCTGCTACTTTGGTATCTCAATTGTTCGGATGAAGACCATACTTTGAATTATCTGATGCCATAAAACATTTCTCTCCATAGGATGATATAATTGATGAACGGATGATAAAGTGAGAGAAAGTAGAAGAAAATGAGAGATAAGAGCAAGAGAGAATATTATAGTTTTTCATAATCTGAAACTGATAAGAGAAAATCACATTACACTGGTTGGGTTGTTACATTTGTAATGGAATCAGAAACTGATTCTCAGAACAGAATCTGATCCAGCTAACTGTTTAACGGTTATCTTCATAAACTGTGTGAGAGAGAGACTCAGCTAACTGTCTGACAGTAGTGTGTGTGTGTGTGTGACTCTGTTTACTGTCCGACAGGAAAGTATGTGTGTCCCCAACACCTGACCAAAGAAAATTCTTCATAATCCTCTGTTTCTGATAACTACACCTGGCATTTTAAAATAAAACATGTAATAAATAGGTATGCTGGACAGGCAAGACTGGATTATAGTGATTCAATCATCTAAAGAATAGAAAAGTCCTTTCCAATTGTCCCACTTTTAGAATTCTTCTGTACCACGGGTCCCAAAAGGAAGTAGCTGTGGATTGCCTCCGAATGGCACACCCAAATATACCAGAGGCCATTGTAAGACCTGAGCCAAAGCAGTAAAAGAAGACAGAATTCGGTTGTCCATGTTTATTCCTGCAATACCACTCGTAGTCAAATTAATCTTTTAACTTGGAACCATCTCAAAAAATTACAAGATATAGAGTTGACACGAGCTGTCGAACTAGTGCAAATTAAAATAAATCAGGTTTATTAAAAAATTTGTAGCCAAGTGCAAACCTGAGTCGTCTCTCAAGGAAATTTCAAGGGTTGAAATCGCTAATTAAAAATAAAAAAGGGGGATTTTTGTTCGATTCAAATTGAAATAAAGCAAAACGTAAAGATTGAGATTAAAAACAAGATTAAAACAATCAACCTTGAATTAGAATTCCATGGTCATCCGTCATTGGACAATTGATTGCCAATTTTGTGGTTGATCCTAAACAATTCAGGATCCCTGTAATTGTTTAGGAAACCACTGTCTAGGCAATCGCTTAGCGTTTGGTCAAATGCGGCGCTTCAATTTATGCGATTGCGAAATATCAGCCCGATTGACCTGAGATCATTGGGTTAATCAACCTAACCACTAAATCTAGTGATTAGTTTCTTCCTAGGAACGCGATCGCGTATCTCAGATTGAACATCCACAATCGCGCAATGTCAACCTGAGTTGGAAAGAGAAACAAATTTGGTAAATGGGAAGCACAAATCCTTTGGATTAAACCATAGAATCCTTAATTCTTGGGTTGATTAAGGAACACTTAGCCTAGCATGGCTAAGGTAAACATAATTAAAAATTAAAAAGAAGAGAAATATGAAGAACAGATTGAATCTTCCAGAGAAACTTGTCAAACATACAAAATTTCAAAAATAAAGACTGCCGAAAAGTTTCTTAATTTCGCCCGTATAACCCACATCCCAACCGGGTTTTGGGCTCCACTAATTTCGGTCCATAAAAATAAAACAGAAATAAAACTGAAACAATGGTCTTGGGTCTCAAAAGAATTGTGTTCTAATTACAAACTTAAATCCATGTAATTAAATAAAATTCTAGCAACTCGTTTCTGACTTGGGCTCTATCTTCGACCATCATATTGTTCGAACTGGGCTTTTATGTCTTTATAACATTTGTAGCCCTCTGAATGAGCTGCAAAACGCAGCAAAATGGGGGTCAATCAGACACCTGTGAAATGAGTTATGGTCAAAATACTGTAATGTAAAGCTGGAAATTAAGGACGGAAATAAATTAAACCCAATAAAAAATAAAAAATCCAATTTAACCCAAAAGATCATTATTTACAATTCAAATAATCCTAAAATACTAATCAAGAGTAACAAAAGAGTGCATTAAAATATTCATTATCAAGAGTGCATAAAATTTATTGGTCATATCAGGTTGTTAGATAATAATATAAACCATTAAAATGACCTTCATCCAATACCTTAAGGTTTTGGGTTGAAGTGGTTCTTTACATGATATAAGAGCTTTAGTGACCATAAGGTCACGAGTTCGATCTTTATCACCCCCCATTGTGGAATTAAATAAGCATAAGGTAAAACCAAATAAAAAATGAAAAATTGGGCCTATCCAATATCTACGTTTCAAGCCCAAAGGACTCTTACGTGAGGGGTGTGTTAGAAAATAATATAAACTATTAAAAAGACCTTCACCCAATACATTAAGGTTTTGAGTTGAAGGAGCCTCTGAGCCTCATTTGTTATCTATACAAACTTTTCACACAATTGCAATATGTTGCATAATTAGCTAGACATACCTGATTATGGACTTTCCTTCAAGGAGGTTTTGTTCTCTTTCTTTTTTGGGTTCCTAAACCATTTCAGTTCTGTTATTCCCTAGATTCATATTGAAGATCATAGATGATAATTCAAAGACGCTATAACTAATTACGCTGACTTCTTGCAGATAGTTTCCTTTGCTGTAAATATAGTGCATTATTCGAAAGACTAATGAAACTTGCTTGCAGATCTGATGTTGATTTCAAGGAATTTTGCTTGCAAGTATTATTTGAGTGTGTGAGCAAGGATAGACCTGGTCTTTTACAGGTAAGTGTATTTAGAAGTTAGTTCCTATTTACTAAATTCAATAAATAATGATGATCCAATTTTAATACTTCAATCCTGGTTGCGTTACCAAACATATTACAATCTTTAAATTTTTTCTATGATTCACATGGAAAGGTGTAATATGGTTGGATGCATCTTATGATTTAGGATTTGTTGAAACCAATGTAAGATTTTGCACATAAGCAATGTTGAATAGCTTATAAAATGTGATTTTGCCCTACCGTTGAATATGAATATTCTCATGTTGATCATACTGCCAAATTTCAACTAAATTGCTTCTATCCATTAGTAAAAATTCAAGTAGTTAATGATCTCTTCTATTTTAGATTCCACATGTTGGGCGGTAATATTATGTACTAAATTACTAACACAGTATAAATAATTTTTGAATTAACATGGAATTTTATGAGTATGATCTACATAATGTAAACTTCTGAAATGAGTGGTTTAGGTTACCACACGTGTGAACAATATCTGCTTCTCACTTGATATGTCCTCTGTGTGTGTGTGTGTGTTAAGTTGGTCTATGTTTGGTATAACCATTAGGTAATGAGTTTTAGCATTTCTTAAAATTGGAATATTCTGATAGAACATTTATTGATGGTTTTATTATGCAGGTATATTTGTCATTATACACTACTGTTCAATTAATGGTTGATCAAGTTAGTACGGGTACCATTGTTTTTGGAGATTCACTCTCTATATCTGGTTTTAAGGTGAGTTTCACTTAATATTAAAATTGAACTTTCTTTACTAGTAATAATCTGGTTTTCTTACCATTAGCGATCTCCTCTGGTTTGATCATTCTGAACTTTTGCCATTGGTCTTGAGTAAATTTTATGGTTAAGACTTAAGTTATGGTTAAAGCTGGCTAGAGAGCCAAGCCATTAGGCTTATTTTATTAAATATGGTTCCTGGAAAACACCCATTGGATACCATCGTATACATCTCAATTAGACATCAATTATCATGTTTCCCTAGGGACATCATTTTGTAGATCTATTTGCGATTTGTTTTTCAAATCAAATAAATCTTACTGCATGAGTCTTTTAAGCATCTGCTTGAGGGTGAGCTTTGATGCAATGGTATGATTGTTTGCTTGTGTCATGGATTCTAGTCATAGAAATTGCCTTCTGCCAAGGGATAAGGCTGCATACATTTGACCCTCTCAAGGCATCATAGTAATGATTGAAGTCTCGTGCACTAGGCAACCCTTCATAATCATGTGCATGACTTAATGCTAACTTTATCTCCTTGCAGCTTGCACTGACTTATATTGAGGCATTGATGACTGGAAAATTATCTGCTCCAAAAGGAGGAATCGTACAGTCAACATTTGTTGGTTCTCTTAGGAAGCAGGTGGAAGAACTCCTAAATTGTTCCCAGGAATTGAAGGATGATTTTCACAAATATTTGAAATATGGGAAATGGCCCGATGAGGAATCCCAAGATAAACGTTCGATACTTCTTTCTTGGTTCCTACAGTGGTTTGATGTACCAGCTTCATCTGTAATCAAGACAGCTATTGATAGAGTCAAACCTAAGCACATGTTGTCATCTTCAGTCCCCTTGTTGCGTCTGTCTTTTCCAAGAACTCATATTAATGTTATTAACGAGATAGATAGATGTTTGTCATGATTGTAGTTCTGTTGATTATATATATATGTATTTGGATAACGATTTTACAAATATTTATGTATATTAGTCTTCACATCCCTACCGCTGGCAAAGCGTTTTTACTTACATTATCGTATCCCCTTGCCATCTTTCCTGTTACGCAAGCCAAATTAACTTTAAGGGGGTGTTTGGTTGGAGGTGAAATTTTTTTTTTCTAGGAAAATGAGATAGGGAAAATTATTTGCCTATATTTAATAGGAGGTGAAGTAAAAATATGATTGGAATTTTTTTCCCCATCATTTGCTTTTTTATGTAAAATAGTTGGGGAAGATTATCATTGAAGGGGTAAAATTGTTTTTTTTTTTTCATGTGATTTTAAAATTAACACACAACATCAGTAGAATTAACTTAATATTTTCAGAAAAATTTTGGTCTATCAAACACTTTTTAGTAACTTACCTTGAAAAAAAAAATTCATCATATCATGGGAAATTATTTTATTTCAGCAAAAAATTTTTTTTCCTCTATCAAACATCTCCTAAAATGGATTTACTTGGAAACTGGTACATGTGTATCTATAGATTTATCTCTTTTATTATATTATCTTGTTTTTATGGCTTTTCATTAATCGAACTGACTTTGACTGGGAATACAAAGAGCAAGCCATGATGAGCATTATTTGCAACTCGCAAGTTAACCATGAAGGTTATTGAGTCAAATTTTGGTTATTGAGCAAGTCATATTGTTTGTATAAGCGAGTGTTGCAGAAAAGTCGTTCCAGTAGCCAATAGTCAAATTTTTATTTCTTACTAATCTACAAATTTTGGTATCATTGCATTTTCAACTATTAAATTATGTGTACAAACGTATTCAATAGTCATTCCGTAGCCAATAACATTAATTGGCAAGAACTTACCAAATTTTTAGTAAGCACCGTAGAGTTTCTCTCTCTTTTTTTAAAAAAAATATATATATTCAACATGAACCTTAATTTTGTCTCAAACTATTTGAATTGGCGGTTGATGAATTTAAATAAAAAGAAAAGATAGAGAAAAAATAAGAAATAATAATAACAATAGTAAATAAAAAGCTAGATAAAATGAAATAAAATAAAAAATAAGAGAATCTACCCAAAAAAGAAAAAGAAAAAATAACTACGAAAAAACATTCAGCTATATTAAATTTGATCATTGACGGGTTCTGATTTGGTCTAATTACTTACGGAGCCTAAGCCCGGCCATCTAAGATCGAGTCAAAATTAGATGTTTTTTCTTCGATAGAAAATGTATTATTTAATCGGAGTTATTTTATTCTCCACGTGTAGATACGTAGTATCATATGCAAATGCAAATATTTTGAACTTAAAAAGTTGAAACAATTAAACTTTGACTATAAAGTGAACGAAAGCATCGTACTTTATTTTCTCTTCTTTCAAGGAACAAGGATTCATTGTACAATTTAGGCATGTGATGTGCTTACCGGCTTACGTTCTCGGCTAAATTGGCTTAACAAAGAAACATGAAGAGATAAAAGAGGGGGCGAAAATGCCCAAGTCCTAAAAAAATTAATAAGTGACTCAAAAATTACAAAAACTGAGGCATTACAGGGAGAAAGAAGAGCTCTTTTCTTAAGTAAAAGAAGAAATAATAACAATTAAGTAAAAAAGAAAAAGAAAAAAAGAAAAGGTTGAGAAACAAAAGTATTTTGTGAAGATATATCTATAGGTTGTATGTCAGGATTGAGAGATGATACGCGTATAAAGGAACTCGTTCCAAATGTCGGGTAATCCCGGTAAACACCAATGGATACAATCTGCATAAGTAGCTGGGTCAGCTTGCTGTTCCGGAGTTAGCATCTTGCCTTGACGTATGGTATAAACAGAGGTATGTGCATCTTTTCTAAACTCTGACAAGGTAGTGATGTTAACGAAGAACACTGGCACCTTCATTGACTGTGTCACATTGTTGGCAATCACAAAAAGTCGACGATCTGTGCCTACATCCAACGGGGTGGACATGTTGGTAATCGGAGTGGTTTCCTTAGCACATTTTATACCATCCGGATTGTTCCAATCCTCACTCCTACAAAATCAAATGGTTAATTGTAAATGTGAAATTCAAAGGCAAATGAGTAAAAGGATTCAGAATTGTCAAGTACACACACACTGTATAAAAAAAACTTCAGTGGGTCACCAACTAAGATAGAAGTATTAAATCAAATCAGGTTTTATTCCATTCCATCCTAATTTAAACCAGTTAAACAATGATAACAAATGTTAATTTATTTTATTTCACTCCTTCCAACCATTTTTATCAATTCAAATATAGCCCTAAACAAAATTGATATTTTAATCGGTGAATGACATGTATTATATAGTTTTGACTAATTATTAAAATAATGTACATATAGCAAACTGATTAATTAGATATTTTTTTTTTCCACAAACATGAACAGTTTAAAAAACGAGTTGTTTGTGTCACCCTGTTTAATCAAACACGTATTAGATTTTCATATTAGATACGATGGAACGTTTTAAAATATATATTTACACATTAAATATTTATTGTATCTATATGTCTTTATCTATATGAAATATTGTGTCTGTATCACTGTTCATGTTACAAAATAATTGTTTGTTGTTTATCCAAAACTTAGTTTTCAAAGACGAAATTAAGATAGGGTCATTACTTGATATGAAGAGGGGACGTGCCGGTGAAGAAAACTTTGGTTCGATTTGGGTCAATGTTGTCATCCACCCATTTTGACCATGTATGAAGGACTCTTTCATATGCTATTGGCCGAGGGATTTCATCGTATTCCGTGGACCCTTCATCAAATGACCCTCGTCTATTGCATCAAACCCCACGAGTAGTACATATCAGTTTCATGAATTTGCTTGAAAAATACAAAACTTAAAAAAGAAGAAAGAAAGAGGGTAGTGTGTGATATTATGCTTACAAGACTTTCATAGAGAAAGTGTTCATCCACCATATGTAGGTGTTAAAGATAAGGTAGTCCGCATTCTTCCAATTCACCCCATGCTTTTCGATCGATTCAGGCATAATTATACGGTTCAATATGCTGTGCATAAGTGGATCATCTGAATTTGATTCTACAAGGAACGGTGCCCAGTAGAACTCCACGGTAGTAATGTGTTCTGGCTCCTGCACACACATAACCCAATTGGAGTGCTTCCTAAGCAATATTGCCTTTCTTAACTACCATAAGATTGGCACACTTTTCTAAAGCCAGATCCAATAAAAAGGTGACTTGGTATTTAAACAACCCCATTTGGTCATCACATTCTGTGGCCCACCATCGATGCACAAAATTATTCTTATTCTAGCCCATGAGAGTAATAATTAATGAAGATGAATAATACTTTATCAATCTAGTATGATGTTATGCTTGTGGCTCTGGCATATATATCTCCTACTAGAACACTCAAGAGAACAAGGAGAAAGAAAAACCTCGATTTTGAAGATTGCAAGAGAACCAGTCTTGTACCAGGTCTTTTTGTGTGAAGGAACCGCAGAATTTACCATACAAACCATTGATTCCCATTGGTTCCTATTCAGTGAGTCTCCAACAAACATAAGCCTCTTCCCTCTAATCTTCTCAAACAAGAGTTTTGGTTTGAACCTTTATAAGTCACAAAAATGCAATCAATAAGAATATTAGCTTAAAAAAAAAAAAAAAAAAACTGAAAATAGAAAATGGAAATCTAAAGAACCAAATTGCATACTTGGGCAAAGAGCAATCTCGGGGCTGCCATCTCCAGTTTTGATACATAGAATCAGGTCGTCCATTCCTCATGCATGTCACTTGGGCAGTGAGGAATTCACATTGATCCTCTTTGTACAAAGGATGTGTCATGTTATCTAAAACCCACTCCCCTGTAAACAAGTCACAATCTTCTGGAGGCAACTCAACATGTTCTTCTTCCTCTTCCTCTTCCTCTTCATCTTCCTCTTCATCTTGCAATTCAATCTTCTCTTCTTTCTCCGTCGCCCCAACCATTTTCAAATCAACATGTTCTTGAGTTTCATCAGAAACATCATCCTGAATTTTCTCCAGTTGAGCTCTTGAATTCTTGGAAACTGTGACTGTGACAGTGTCTTCCACGTCTTTCTCGTTGTTCCTTCGAACAACAGTGTCATCAACGTCTTTCCTTACATACCCTTGATCAGACTCAACTGGTTTGGATTCCCCTTCTTGGGTTTCTTGAGCTTTAGGCCTCGAAAATGGAAACTCGGCAATTGACTTAACGTCCTCGTTGTACATGAAGATCCCAAAGAGGAATATGGAGAACACCACGACGAAAACGGAGAGGTTGTTGTTCTTGCGACCCTTCATTGGCCCTGTTTCTGAGTTGAAAAGAGGAGTCTTGCGACGAAGAGGCTGCATGGGAAAGAAAGAAAGAGTGTATATCAGAATAATCACTGAGCAAAGAAGAAGGAGGGAAGAGAGGTAGAAATATAGAGAAAGAAATTAGAGACATTGATTGAGAGAATAATAAAGAAGAGACTTGAATTCAAGTATTAGGTTGTGTTTGTTTTAGTTGGTGTTTGGTGAAATGGTCTTGTCTTTCAAGCATTCACAAGAGGCTACTGGTGGAGGGAGAGTTGTCTTTCTCAATTCTCAAGCTCTCTCTCTATATATATTTTTTTGTTTTTGTTACATCTCTCTTATATGTTTTTATGTTATATTTTATGACTCAAGACGGTTTTTACCAGTATAAATTTTACATTTTTGATATTGTTTATATCTAATAGTTCTAATTTATCATATATTTGAACGGTTAGATACAAGTAAAGAATGGGTCTGTGGGATATCATGTTACATAATGTAAGTTATGTAAATTGTGTCATGTTATCCCTTATAACTATATACTACGAGTAATATATCATTATAATATTAAAATTAATTTTTTCTCTCTTCTAATCAGCCAACGGCTCCTGAAAAGTGAATGAAGAGAAAAAAAAAACTTAATATTATAACTATGTACTATCCGTAGTACATAGTTATAAGGAATAATATGACACAACTTCTGTCATATAAGATAATACTTACATTTCCTATATATATATGTATACGTATTTTTTTTTTTCTGTTTTTAATTTCCTATGATCTATTGGCAACCACTTTCAACATCTGGCTCATATTCAGACAATACGTGAGGGAGAGGAATTCAGAGGAGTGATCTCAAAGCCTTCAAAGTTGGTAGCAGTCTCAGTCAGTCACTTGAAAGAAAGGGAGGTGTGGTGGTTTTGAGGGTCTTTGGCGGACATAATGTTGTTTTCTTTCAATTTCAGATTGCAAGGTAAAGTTTTAAGTTTGATGGTCAGAGATTTAGAGTTTTTGTCTTGAGTTCAGAAGCCTACTCCCAAGTTAATGAGTCAACTAATTAAAAATGGCATAAATATGTTAGTATTCTGCTATATGCAGAGAACTTATATAACGGATTTAATCCTGCGTTCGTAGGCCATGGTTTTTTTTATTTATGTGACTCAATACATGTTAGAAAATCCACATGATACGTTCACATTTTGAAATAGAAAATAAAAATCTAAAGTCTTTCCGTTAATTAGCTCCGCTTAGCCATCCCGCATTTTATAATAATTTATCTCAATATTAGCATTAGTTGCCCCTGATTTGCATATTACGCATGGATAGTTGCTTGCTTTGATAATTGTAAATCTCCAGATCTGATAGGGAAATATTTTGTAAATTTTCCAGATCTGATAGGGAAATATTTTGCAAATTTTTGGCACAACAAATGAGGGGAACTACTCGAACTCTCGAAGTTCTAATTATTTCGTCAGTGACTCACTGATAAAATAATTTCTTTAATAAGGTCAAAAATGGGGGGAATTGAACTGTTTCTTGTGACACCAAAAAATAAAAGGTGGGTTTCTTTGGGTTTCTTTTGATAAAGTTGCGCGAAATGAATAAATCAAACCTGAGATATATAAGTGAAACGATCTATAAATATAAATGTGAGTGGTAAAGTAAATGGCGTTGAAATGCAGATTACGTTTAATGTATTACTCTGTATCCATTTTTTCTTTTTCTAATTAATGCGCCTTTTGTAACTTTCAATTACTGATAATTTATAAAAAAAATAAAAAATAACCTTTTAAGAAAGGCTAAGTGTCCGTTTGGATGAACTTTTATTCCTAAAGAAATTTTTTTTATAAATAAAAGTCCTTTTGAGAATTTTTAGATATTTGGATAACAACTTTTTAAAAAAGAAAAATTTAAAATAAAAGTTAAAATGCTGCTTTCTTTTATAGCTGTTGTTGCTTTTGAAAAAAACAGAAATTAAAAGATAACATAAATTAATTTTTTTTGGAAAAAAGATAAAATAAGTTTTTAAAATACAATTTTAACCTTATCCTATCATACCTATCAGTGGCGGAGCCACATATGGTCTGGGGTGGCTTCGGTCCGGGCTAAATTTTAACAAATTGTACTTATCATATATAATTATATAATTAATTATAATTTAGCCTGGTCTAAAATTGTAATTTGGCTCGGGCTAAAATTTATAATTTGGTCCTATCAAAAAAATAAAATATATTTGGTGAGAGATTTGGGTAAGTTGTATTCAGTTATGTGTTTAATTTTCACTTATATAAATTTTTTTTAATATATTTAATAAAATTAAAAAATATTTAATAAAATTATAATTCTTTTTGATACTGTCTGCTCAGGTGTTTTTTATTTAATATAATTTAAATATATTATTTTATGAATTAACTAAAATTAAAAAAAATAAATACACATGTAATTTTTTTGCCCGGGCTCCAATTGGAGCCCGGCTTCGCCAGTGATACCTATTTTATCTCTCCTTATCCCACGATCATGCTATTTTATCTCTTCTTTGTTGTAATTTTATATATAAAACGTGCTTTTTTTATTTTAATATCCAAACAACTTTTTTTATATAAAAGTTATTTTCAAATCATACATCCAAACATAAAATAACTTTACCTTTTAAAAAAATTTATTTAAAAAAAACAATGCATAAAAAGTCATTTTTTTAAAAGCTCGTCCAAACAAGCCCTAAGTTCATTATTTTTCAGCCGATTCGCGATTAACACACAATCTAGGCTTTCAAGCTTCATCCTATCATGGTGGGAATATATGATCAATTGATCATAAGTGCAATTTAATTAAAGGAGATGTGTTTCTTATGTTGCATGAAACAAATTATCTCATGCAACACACAAAAAGTGAGTGAGACCCATCTTTTTCCTTTCTTTCTCTTTTTTAAAGTGGGTCCTACTCATTTTTTTATGTGTTGCATGGGATAAATTATCTCATGCAACATGAAAAAAAATCAAACCCTTTAATTAAAGGATGATTTTTGTTGGCAGGATAGTGAGAAAGTCAATGGAACATCCTCGGGATAAAGGAGGCCTGCTACTATTATAGACTGCTTAATTTATTTTATTTTTCTTTTTTGGTAATTTGATCTTGAACTCATGAATAACTATAGTTACTTAATATTTTTTAAATTTATTTATATTTTTCTTATAAACTGAATAACTATTATAGTAAATATTGCTAGATATAATCTATATTGGATGAATTAGGATAAATTCTATGTCTCTCTATTTTCTTCCTTTTCTCTCATTTACTTTGCAATTGTTTGTATTCGGTCCCAATATTATGAGATTTTGTATCATGAGGTATTCGATTTTTAACGTAAAAAAAATGTTTATGTTATGGGACAAGAACTTTGAAGTCAGATGCTCGAGTGTTAGATAATTAAGTTTCAATTAACTATTGAGTATGTCTCATTGTATTCAAACAAAGATTTTTGTTGTTAGATTCATGAATAGCTACGGTTAGGTTTTTTAAATCCTATTCATATTCTCTTGTAAATCGAGTGAATTGTAACGAGTGAAGGTGAGAAGAATATAATACAGAGAAGTTGGACGTAACCTGTATTGCGTGAATCATAATAAATTGCTGTGTAAAATCTCTCTTTTCTTTCTTTTTACTGATTTCGATTTGTGTGTCGATTTTCAATATTAAGAAGACTTCTTAATTGAATAACTATTAGATGATTAATACTATTTAAACCATTAATATTATCAACACCAACATTACATTTATCCTAAATTAATTAGAGTCGATAGATGAATTCAAATAAAAAATACGAAAGAATTAAGAATATGAGGCTCTATTTAAAGGTAATATAAAAATTGGAGGAAAGATAAAATATATATATGAAGGAATTAAGAAGCTCGAAGCCAACAAAATAATTATTTATATATTAGAATTATTTTGCTTACCAAAAACGGTAGCGAGTGGTTACAAACTGAACGTAAAGAATAAAAAAGAAAAACAACCAAATAATAATAATGAAATACAAGAAAGGGTTAGCATTTAAAATGTACATGAGAGTCTCCAATATATCCATGTCCTTCCGAGATAGATGTAACTAATCCGTTCGAGTTGAATCTCTTCAGTGACAGAAGCAGCTACTGGAGAGGGAGAGGAAAATGCAAAAGGCAGTTTACCTTTAAGTGAGTAAACAATAATCATTCTTGGGCTAAGTCCTTTTTTTTATAGGAGAGATTCCCAATGATACTAGGACTTAGAGAGGTCCTTATCTGCTAGGATATGAGTTATCTATTCTACCCTAGATGATATGGATAAATTATTTATTTTAAATATTTTTGAGTTTATTGATAAGGATTAAGATCGTCCGATTTACTCAGAAGATACACAAACAGTTTCAAGTCTATTTTAGAATCAAAACCCTAAAATATCCACATTGTATATAGTAACAAATTACAAAATCAGATTGAGATCATAGTTTATTCTTTAAATTTAAATAGTAACTGTGATTTTAAATTTCAAAAACAGTGATAAAAGAAAAGTGCTAAACTAGTTATTTCAACAGAAAAGAAACAAATTGATAGCAGGGGAGAGAGAAGAAACGTATATAAACTATTATCAAATTTTGAAAGTTAAAATAAAAGATAATATTTAGTTCAAAATTCTTTGATATACATGTGGTGTTTGTCCATGTATTATGTTCTATTATTTTATTTTTTGACATAATATGTTATATTATTTAGCCTATGGGTGAAAGAATCTTTTATAAAGAATTTTGGGATTCTTATACCATTCATAACGACTTCACACTATAATGAGGTACCAAAATCGAATTGTAGACATGGAGAAAATAAGTTAGGATTAACTAAAATTAAAGAAAAAAACTATGTATTTATAAAATAGTGGGTGCAAATTTGTGCAATATTATTTTAAAATAATGCATATTAAAAGGGCATGATATCCCTATCTGCTTCAATAATATAGGTATATCCTTTTATATTAAGAAATAGTTAAACTTGTTATTCCTACTGCCTACTTAATGGAATCTAAGCATTAATAAATAAAAATGCCCCAACTAAGGAAATGCATAAATAACTAAGGAAAAAATAAAAAACTGAGCAAGAACGTAATTTTGATTGTTTGAACCCTACTACCAAGGCTTCGTTAAATGCTAAATTAATAATTAGAGTTTTTAAGCTTCAAAGAAAAATTGGTTTTGGCTAGTGTGGATGGTTTGATCATTCATGATTGAACTAGCTAGGCAAAGGATAATGGTATTTCAAGAAACCGTGGTATTACGGTGGATTGTTCAAAAGGCGGATTCCAATGTAATATACAACATGATTCTTATTATAGTAATCTCCTAACTGCTATTGTTCTTGTAGTACTTAAAGAGAGGCTCGAACATTTTTTCTTTCAATCATAGGTGTGAATCGTGTGATAATTAGCTTGTTGGCAAGCTTTGCATTCAAGAGAAACATATAATATAGATGAGCAGTTAATTTTAGTTTGAAAGGCAAGCTTCTGAAAGCATCAAAGCCAAACATCTGATTAACATTAAGATGTATACATCATATTAGTTGAATGGCAACATCACTATGTTAAAGCCAAGCATGCCAATCCTAAAAGTGTTAACGAACCCCTAGATAAATATATGGAAAATTATCACCTAATCTTAACTATCACAACGAAATAAACAAAGGAATATTGGGAAACGAAAAGAGCCCTAATAAAAAAAAATCAATAGGGTCCAAGTCCAACGGTGAAAGGCGTGTAGCAGGTACAACCATAGGATGGGCCACGACTCAACTTTTCATGCCCACCAGCATGTCTTTTCAAATGCAGATTTGTTGGTTGCAGTTTGATGTAATTTAATCACACATATCGTTTTTTTCTTAGTATAAATAATTCTATAAAATATTTATTTTCATATTTTGATATAAAAAAATAGAAAAAGAAACCAGAACACTCATTGATGATAATTTTTTTATATCACATATTTTACATTTTTCCTTTTACACCTTTTTCTTTTGGAAAAAAAAAAAAAAGAAAGATAAAAAACTAACCTTTTTTTTCTTTGTTTTAAAAAAAAATGTAAAAAGAGGTAGAAAATATATTTGTGTTCAATCCATATATTTGAGGTGTTCAATCCACTTGTAGGCTGCGTTCATGATTTATCTACTCATTGGAGCGCTTAAGTTGTGTGTCAAATGGGACCTGATACATTAGGGACAGATCAAGATCTTTAACTAGATTTAGATTACTTTTAAGCAATTTTAAAAATTTTCTACTTGTACTTCCTCTTCCGTGCGGTGGTGACTGTACTAAAACTATCAATTGTTTTGTAGATTCTTCCATTTCATAACCGTAAATCCCTCCATTTCTTAGACTTCCACGATCATGGATGATACAGAGGCCCAAACATTTATCAGATTACTTAATGAATTAAATACCTTTACTTACATAGCCCATTACTGTTATTGTAGCCCAATGTTAGTTAGTAACAGAATGCAGTGTTATATACTCACGCATAATGAATGATAAGAGCATGGTTTATGTGAACGCTTCTCTCTCTCTCCTTCTAACTGCTTTCAGATCTCCCTGGTTACACAATAAGAGTAAAAATTATGACTCTGATTAGATTAAATCAATGTTTTAAAACTCGGCCTATTCATCAACTCGATCAAAGTATTGGATCATTGGTTTAACTGGTAAATAACTGTTTCAATCAGTTTAATTAAATTATATAATAAATATATTTTAAAATGCATTTTGATCACCAATTGAGGAAAACTTAAATGATAAATAGTAACACTACTCTTCATTGAGCGGGTTCGATTCCGGCCACTGCAATTTTTTTAAGTCGACCCGACCGATCCGATTTGAGTTTTAAAACATTGATTTAAACTCTTCAAAATCAATCCAATAAATAAATAGAGCTTACACATCTCATCCTCTCATTCAGCTTACGGGGCTAACATTTGTCAAATGGGTTGTGGACTTGAGAAGTATTAAAAATGGGCCTTCACATAAGAGTGAACCCAACCCAATACATTATAAGATGACAATTAAATCTCACACAAACTCACACATGGCTTGAAAAAGAAAAAGAAAAAGAATAAAAAATAACAGTATTACATCATCAGCAGGTGAGAGAGAGACAGAGACCTCCAACTTTTAAGTAACACGGTACCTATCAAGTGGATCTTTGAAATGAAGGCGTTCATGGTAGACTCTCCATGCATAGTCCTCAAAATCAAAAGTGTTGAACACCCTCCCCTCTCCTTCTTCTTCATCTTCTTCCTTTTGGTCCTTGTTGCTGCTGCCAAGGAGCGGAGCGACCCTGCTCTCTGTAGGAAGAGTTATCAGCAATGACATTGTTATGCACCGTGAGACATTTTCATCTCCCACCGTGGTTATTGCTCTGCCTCTCACTTTCTTTAACTTCCCATTGCTCCACACCTACACATTAATTGTTTCTTCATATAGTACCCCACTTATTAATATATCAGCCTTAAGATTAAAATTTATGTGCTCTTGAAAATAAAATAAAATAAAATAAAAATAAAAGTATATACGTAGATATAATAGAAAATTGTATAAATAATTAATCTTTCAATTAAGATATATGAAACCGATCCTTCAAATTAAAAGCTAAGGCACAGCACACAAAAACACACAAACACACGGACGTTCCCACACACTGCTACACACTACATTACCTCCTGGCCCACCTTGCTACAGAAGGGGCCCAGCCAACATAAACTATCCGGTGATCCACGTCTGGATTTGCACGTGAAACATGTAAGACTAAAAAAATTTAATTGTCATTTTATATTACATCATACATAAGAGCGTCAATAATCTAAATTGTTTAAAAATATTTTATCTATAACAACTATTATTCTAAAAAATAAATAAAAGAACATAAAATTCAAATTAATATAAGAATGACACCACAAAAACAACATCACTCTCATTCATTGTGTGACTCAAGTCTCAACTACTGAAAGAGGACTCATTGAAATAAATAATAATGCCTTGTTAGTTGAAATCGCATGCTCATTTCAAACTATACTTTATGGGTTTCAAAACTAAATTATTATACATGAATTTCAGAAGAGTATTTTACATATTATCATAAAAAAATTTAAACTAGCCAACATGATTACGTGACTATACATGGAATGGAAGCTTTTCCACGAAACCAGGCCACTAACCACAAGAAAATAAATTTTTATTGGGAAACTAAAGATTCCACACAAAATTTACAAACACCCAAATCATAAAGCTAAATAGCCAATGTCATTGTGTCTGAAAAAAAACAATAATTAATTCAAAACCTAAAAAGAAGGAGAAAATGTGACCTGAGCAATATCGCCAACAGTGACCAAGATCGAGTCCACGTGTGGCAACACGGAAACCCATCCTGAATCCGACAGCAACGAGTATTTCTGACACCTTATCTGGTACTGCAACCCGACTATGAATGGGTAAAACCCACCCGACATGCCGGGTCTGGTTCCTGACGGGCACTCCGAGACCCACATCACCGACCAGAACCGGGTCGGGTCATTCCCCACTGGGTTCTCGAACCCCAAGGCCTTCGTTAACCCATCAATGATATTCAGCCCCAGCTTCTCCAGGGCACGTGTGAACTCGCGCAGAGAAGCTAGTGCCAACTCGCTCGACTCGGTCGAACACGACGAGTCCAGACGGAACGACTCAGCGAGTCCGTCTCCTCCATCATCTTCGTCGTTGTCGTCGCCGCCACCGCCTTCGTAACCCAGAGGCCAGTTCATGGGGAAGAACGATTCCTTCTGGTCCCGAGAAAGGTCGAAGAGAGCGAGCGCTTCTGACTCGGCCGAGTTGGCGAGTTCGGAGGGAACGGAGTGATCGGTGAGTTGGGCGAAACCGAGTTGCGAAACGGAGGAGAGGATATCGTTCGGGGTTTGAGAGGAAAGGGAAAGGGAGGGAGGACACGTGGCGGCGGCGGAGGAGGAGGAGCGGCGGGTGGGGAGGGAGAGATTAGGTGGTAGGCGGTGGAGGAGACGCGAGAGAGCGTCGGCGGCGTCAGAAGTTGAGAGGAGATTGTTAGGGTGGGTCGACGGTGTTGGCGGCGGAGCTGAGGTGGCGCCGCCGTATAGGTTTGGTATGAGTTGATGTTGCTTGTGAGCTGAAGAGGCCATGACGTGGAAAGAACAAATGCGAAAACTGTGACTGAATGATTGAGACCCTCTGTTTGGAAACTTGAGACCCTTTGTGTTTGTTACTTTGTTCATATATATATATATATATATAGAGGGTTAAATGTTTGTTATGTCACATGACTCATTTTTATCTTTCTTGCACAGATAACAAGAGTCCCATCGGCCATTTTTCTTTTAATTTAAAAAAAAAATTGATGGGCCCCATGTTTGATTGTTTAGGCAGGAAAATTGAAATTTAATTCTGTAACATGATAAACTTTTAACCCTTATATATATATATAGGGAAATTATTGTCTCATTTTACATGACATAGCTATCTCATGTTCCTCTCACATAAAAAGTTGTGCCACTATTTTTTTCTTTTTTTAATGTATGGTGGGTCTCACCACATCATGTGTCTATGGTAGGAGATACTTATCTCCAACAACATGAGAAAAATAGAACTTATATATATATATATATATGTTGAGTTTACCATCTATCATTTAATATGACCACAAAATTTTTTCTATACACACAACATTTCGTGGGGCTAGCAGTAAAATAAAAACTCCGGCACGCAAAACGAATCTCTATAACATAACATGATCATTTTTCTTACAACATAACTCTTATAAAACCCATATTCGTTGGACTTGTTTTGATGATTACAAGCGTGTGAATATTGGGAGACGAAGGAGAGTCGGAAGGACGATTCTCACGTGTGATCCATTTGCATATTTGTTTGCCTTCTATTTTTTTATTTTTTTTTGCCAATACATTAATTCTTCATTTCCTTGTTCAAACTGAGACAATATAGCTAACAATGTCTGATTTGGCAGGCATTATTAAACAATATTAGGATTTTCTTAAAACTATTTTATTGATGAATGGTACTTGTGGGCTGTGGCGGTATCATATTACAAATTTAAATTTAATATCATTAATTAGTGATTAGTACATAATTGTACATGCATTGCTTAACAACCTTGCAACTTGTAAGTATATGCATCTAGAATAATGGCAAATATATTGTCGATGAACAATCCTCTACTTTTTCAATCTAGGAGTAGAGAAGCCGATTGTAGTCCTTCTTTCTTCTGTGTTATTTTATTGGGTAATCTGATTATTATGTTACAGCCAAATAAAATGAGTTTAGACATTCCATAGATGGGGCCAGGGAAAATTTTTCTCTCATCTCAATTTTTCTTCTCTCTCTTAAATTTTTGTTTCTGCATGATGAAAGTATTTCTATTTCTTGTAATAGGACAATAATATTACCCTATTTTATTATATTTTGCGTTATTTTGGTTATTGTTTTCTTCTCTTGTGATACCTTGGTCTTGCTTTTCGGTATTTCGTTCAAGAGATATATCACCTTTTATTTTGGCGGCATTAGTATTTATTTATTTTTTAAGGTAATGAGTACATGATATTTTCATTTATATAATTTTTACTTAGTTCATACTTAATTAATATAGAATTTTATTACTCGCGCTTTTTTTTTTTAGGTAAACTTATTACTCACACTTTAATTCTCAATAATATAAAACTAATTGCAAGAAACAATATTTGTCGGTTCAATTTTTGCTTCTTCTGCCTATGGGATTCCAAATTTCAATGTTCGTTTATGAAATTCATTAATGACTTTCACAGCTTAAACAATCATATATTAGTGTTTATTGATAACTACCTTAATCGATATTGCACTCCTAAGCTAGGATTTCCTAGCTTTCAAAACCAATTACCCCCGTTTCCAAAAAAAAAAAAAAAATACCAATTATCCTAAAAAAAAAATTCATTTTTTTTGCAGTCAATATAGATAAATTATCTACATTAAATTTAAAATAACATTATTTTAGAACAAAAATCAAGATATTTTTGTAATAATAATTTATTTTAAGATTATAATAGTCTTTCATATTTCAATTTTTTAATTTTTCAATACAAAACGACGTCGTTCTAAGAATGAATGTAAATAACTTATTTATATTCATTGTAAAAACATTAAAGAAAAAAAGAAAATTGTTATAAGAAAAACATCTAATGTTAAAAGTATGTACATTCAAAATTAGGTAATTGCTAATCCACTAATATTCTGAATCAACAATCTATTGGCAAAATTCATCTGTATATAATATCATTGTCTGCATCTGCTTTGTGAGATAATGAAAAATAATGTCAAACACAATATTTTCAGCGTAAATATACATATGGTTTCATGGACTGGATAATAATTCTGTTTTTCCTGGAAAGGTGTGCATTTCAAATATCACTCAAATAAGGATGTAGAGAGTTGAACAGCTACGAATACGATGATAGCGTAGAATAGGAAAACCATAAAATAAAAAAAAAAAAATCAAGAAATTATGACACGTGTCAAGCAGGTAAAAATTCGCTACACTGTGTAGCGAATTATGTTGGATTCTGTCTGCTTGGCACGTGTCATTTTTGCTGACTGTGCAACCTGACATGACATATTTCGTTACACTGTGTAGCGAATTACTTGCAAACATATTTTGCTACACAGTGTAGCGAAATATGTCGCGTGGCATTTTGACAAAATTTACTGTTGACGTGGCAGTTTGGTAAATTTTTTTGCCAAGTGTGACAAAATGGTCACTCTTCCCGGGTATCCCCTCTCTACCCGGGTAGGTAAAAAATTTCAAAATATATCCGAATAGGGAGAAGTGTACCCGGGTAGACTTCATGGTCAATGATCAAATAAGGACAGATTGATGTTATATTTTCTGAAGAGGTTAAATTTTTAAAATAATTTATAAAAAGAGTCAATTTAATAATTAATTATTAAAATAGGCTATAGTGGTCAAAAAGTCGGAGTGAGAACGATACAAACCTGCAAAATAAAAAAATTATTGTCTTTTAAAGATAGTGCCGGGTTTTTCCTCTTTCCAAGCATCTATCAACTTTCTGTGCTTGCAAAATGTTAATATTAAAAATGTAATTAGTAATTTCTATATTAATGCTTTCTTGTTGCTGTGACAATATTATATTTTCTTCTAAAAATAAAAAAGAGAGAAATTGAGAAAAAAAAAATTAAATAGAACCGCTTTTTAAATTTTTAGAAAATGGAAATATCCAATGAGCACAATAAAAAAGGATTTATTATTCTCCTTTTAAATGAGATAAGATTTTTTCCTGTAAATTTAAAAAATGTGGGTTCATTTAATTTTTCTTTTCTTTTTTTTTTTAGTGGAATCCACAGTTGAATTGTATCTATCGCCGGAGATAAAAAAATCCTTGTTAAAAGAGACGAATAAAGCTCATAAAAAAATCCTTCTTGTATATAGTTGTGTGTTGCTTCCAATAATTTTTTTAAGAGAAAAGTGTGAATTATTTTAAAAGTTATAAAGTTATGTCATTTTAAATGAGAGAAAGAGATAAATAAAATGAAAGAAATAGTGGATCAAAAAAATAAAAGTGTAGATGTCATATCTTTGTAAGAGTGAAATGACATAAATTATATCATTTAAAATGACAAATACTTTTCTCTTTTTTTTTTTTAAAATTGACATATGTTCGATTTTACTTTTAAATACCCAATAGTTTTTACTCTTTTTTTTTTCCAATAATTTGCATACAATTCTTGTGTGAATGATTACATTTGAAAAAAATTGTATGCAAGTTATTAAATTTTGTTGTTAATGTACAAATTTGGTCAATCATTTGTGATAGATGTCAAATTAGTGGATGGGACATGAATGTGTCAAACTCAAACAACTATTAAAGCATTTGCAGCAATCATTCATTTTTTTTTCGCTCTCTCTTAAAAGCGTTTTCTTCATTCATGGTTTCTCAGGGTACGGAAGTATGTTTGTTTACATGGCACGTAAGGACTCATCGACCTGGTAAATACTAATTAATCACACGAGGTTATATTTATAAATTTTTTGTTTATAAACTCTTATAAATTATATTAAGTATGAATGGTCATATTTTAATTATGCAGTATACAATCAGTCGCACTTAGTGTAATTTGCAAAATAATTTTGTAAACGGATCCTATCCCTTAGTTATATTATCATAAAAAAATAAATTATTCTAAAATAAATTATTATTCAAAATAGATATATAAATGTGTATTTCTTTTTAAATCTTAATAAATTAATATAATAATATTTTAAACTAGTGGAATACTACTCTTATTTTACAAGAGAGTAGTTCTCTCTTATTATAGAAAGAAGTCAGGTGAAGCTCACAATTCAACATCAACAATATCTTTATCCCAAATTAATTGGAGTTTGTGGTAAATGAACCCAAATAAAAGATACGAAAGAGTTGAAAACATAAGATAATTATCTCATATAAAATGAAAGTAATATTTTTTTTAAATAACTTTAAGGGCCTGTTTGGAGTACCTGATAAAGAATATAAGATATGATAATTTATCATATCCTATTTTTATCTCTTATTTGATGGGTCAATAGTATATGATTAGCTTATCCTATTGTCTCATTTTATCTTATCCAATACATGATTTCTTATCCTATGGGGAAGCTGGGTTATGATTCAACAAGATAAGATACCAATATTGGATACCCAATATATCCCCATGCTACCTCCCTTCCAAACCCACTCCTCCCTCTCGACCATCTCCCTCCTCCTCATCCTTGTCGAACTCCTTCTCTCTCTTATTCTCATCCGAGTGAGGCTCGACGCTGTTTGGTGTGGTTGGAGCATTCAGCTTCAAGTGTCTCTTCATTCATTTATATAGTAGGTTCATGAACTCGTACTCTTAATTTTCTCTCTCTCTATCATCTAAGGATTTTCCATTTGTTTCCTTTGTTAAAATTTCCTTCGAATTCGTAAGCTGAGAATTATTCCTTGCCTTTTCGCGAAAAGATCCCTGAGTTTTTCTCACCTTGTTTTTCCACAGGAACCCCAATTCCAGGATTTTGTTGTTACTAATCAGAACAAATTTCTCTACAAGAACCCTAAACCCCAATTTCTGAATTGGGGTATCTTAAATAGAACAAATTTCACAATCTTATCACATTACTAAGGTACTCATCAAACACAGGACATGATATAAACTTATTAGCCCCATATTATATTCTATCCTTATCCAACTCTCTTATCCTATCCGTTCTTATCTTATTCTGTCAACCAAACGAGTCCTAAAGATAATATTACTTTAAGGGATAGTTTGATTGAGGATAAACTTTTTTTTATCCGGAAATCACGATTTCTAGGAATATGATGGAAAATTAAATTTTTGAAAAATGTTACTAAAAAGTTATTTGGTAGTCCAAAATATTCCCGATAATGTTTGATTAATTTGACTGATGCTATGTTTGGTTGACTGTAAAATATTATTGGGAATGTGGATAATTTTACAAAAGTAACCTTATCCATCATTTTCATTCAAATTTTTTCCAATTTAAAATTAAAAAAAATTCAAAAAACTAAATAATCATTCAACCAAATTTTTTTTTAGCATCATCAAGTAGAATCATCGGCTTCAATAAGCAACACTATAAGCACCATCTTAGGTAGAAACTTCTCCGCTGAGGCATTGTGGTGCTTGTTGCTATGTTCTTCCAATGTCTGCATCGTCCCCATGTCACAGCTCAACGCCGTCGCCACTTCACCCATTATCAAACAACTTGCTATATAAAAAGCAAATCAGAAATCGCATCAAACACGAAAGCCCTAATGGGTCATCACCCAAAATAGAAACTTGAATGAAGCATAAGCAAAATCAACATTATACTTTAAGGGTGTGCATGATAATCTTTCCAAAATTATTTTTTTGTTTTTGTTTTCGGAAACAGAAATGGATAAAAAACTCGTTCATTAAAATTGGTTTATTTTTTTTGTTCCCGAGACGAACCTGTTTAATTTTTGTTGCTGGGGAACAGAAAAAAAATCAGAAAATTGGTTTAATTTTTGTTTCCGGGCACAAAATGAGAAACATTTATCTCTCTCAATCACTCTCCACATCTACCAATATCACCACCACCAATGGCGGACCTACCTATGTGCCAATGTCTGCAAATGCAGACATAAACTTCTGGGGAAAAAAATTGAAGAAGGATATGGGGATATAAGGGGAACAAGAATTCAGAGGGGGAAACTCCGATTTTTAGGGAATCATTGAAGAAGCTTAAAAAGAAAAACAAATCGGAGAGAGGAAGCAAGAATTAAAAATAGATCCAGCCTAAAAAAGGAAGAGCGCAAGATAAAGGAATAGAGAAAAAATCACATTAGGGGGTCCATCAGCGGGGGATTGCAAAATCAAAAGAGCATACAAGGAAGAAGAAGGAAAACATGAGTTAAAAAAAAAAAATTGATTAGGAGGAGTGAAATAGAGAAATATAAGCCAAAACAAAGAAGAATGGGAAGGAGATATTTTTTTTCTTCGTATGTATTCTTTTTGTAAAGGGAAAAGGATCGAAGAAAGTTCAACTTATCCATAAGTGCAGTATTTTGATTTATCACTGGCAAGTAGGGGTGTAAATAGAGGCTTAGAACAGGCCTAGGCTTTTAAAAAATCTATTTAGAAAATAGGCCATAAGTTTTTTTGTACATATCGGGTCTACAAGTCTACAGGTCGGCCTATATCATATTATTTATTTTAAATAAAATAAATAAAATTATTATTTCAATAAATTTGAATAATAAAGTAATATTATTTTAGTTATTCTTTTAATTGTTGAATGTTTAATAGGCTTAAACAGACTAACATGCCTATGCCAAGGCTTTAAATTTTTAAATATAGGTCAAACCAGACTTGTAATTTGGGACCTACAAAAGCTAATAGGTCAGGCCAGACCCAATATTTCTTATACAGACTTGGCCTATTCAAGTCAAAGCTTAGCCTAGCCTAACCTATTTACACCCCTACTAACAAGAAAGGTACAATCAAGTATTCACATCTTAAATTTGTTTATAGTTTTATTCACTAAACATCAATAGCAATATAATCCCATTTCATGCTTGCGTAATCAATAGATGAGGCCTGCCGAGTGTTCTTAGATTTGTAATCTTCAAGATGCTATGCTATGACTATGTTTGATGTTCCTTGAATGGGCTGGCATGCTAAGGCTGCGCATGACAATCATTCTGATTCCTGACACTGTTTCTGAAAAGAAATGATTCTTTTCTATTTCTGTATCTTGGAACAATTCTGAGAATCAGAAGTACGTTTGTTAACATATTTTATTTTTATTCTGAGAATCAGAATTACGTTTGATAACACAATAAAAATCTATTTCTTTACTTTTGTTTATAGATTTCATCAATTGTATAAAATAGCAAATGATAATAGATTTTAACTGAAATGCTAAATTTTATATTTAAAAAAATTCTATAAAAATTCTATAATATTTTATTATATAGTTTTTTTTTTACGACAAATGCTAATATATAGTTTTAACTATTATTTTTTAATCATCTTCACAATTCATATTTTTTTTGTTTCTCATTCCCTTGACCATTTTATTTTTTAATATCATATTATTACCTTAATATTAATGTCGTGTGTGTCCCATATGCAATACATTAGTCATCTTCCATTGATGACTGAACCCTCGCTTTATTTCTACAAGCTAATGAGGCTATTAATTAATAATGCACACAACAATAAACTGTGGTTTCCACAATAAAATCAATAATTCACCAAATGAAACTTCGCCAAAAGCCATCTCTTTGCGTCCTAACTCCACATAACCGTACCCGTGGACATCAACAACATAACGATCCAATGGAACCTTCCTGGAAATATCGAGCCTGCTGGGGGAAAATACCAAAACAAACACACCTTCAGAATTTTGATTTCTTGAAACTTCTTTGTTTTTTCTTTTTTTCATTTTTAAATGTTAATAATAATTTTTCTTGAAACTTAAAACATACCAAAACATTCACTGTAACAAGGAAAGACGGAGATGTTGAAAAGATTAAAATAATTGGTGTTGCATTCGCATCAGATCCAAGATTAAAAATATTTGGATGTTTTGTTATATTATGTTGCAGTGGGATGGGGAGGTTTCCATCTGGGGTTCTCGAACAACACCGATCTTGAGCGAGGTTCGCTTTGGAAATGTCAGGGCACACCAAAAAGGCGAAAGAGAGAGGGAAGATTCCGCGGTGAAGGAGGGTGGTGGTCTGGTGATATGTTGAAGGCCGGTGATGGTTTGGTGTTGGTGTACGAGGGGTATGAAAGAGAGATAGAGAGAAAACTGATTCTATTTTTATGCCAAGAATGAGAAAAGCATAAATTTTTTTGATTCTTTTTTTTGTTTCCCAGCACAAAAATTAAACCGGTTCATCTGGGGAACAAAAAAATAAACCGGTTTTAACAAACGAGTTTCTCATCCATTTTTATTCCCAGAAACAAAAATTAAAAAAAAAAAACTCATTCCGGAAAAGTTGTCATGCACACCGTAAGTCTCTATTACTTATTTTTTATAGAGTTCAATAATGGTATGCAAAGTGTTTGAAAAAAATACTTGAATTGTTATGTTATTTTTTCACCGAGAAAGGAATATATGTAACCCCCTTCTGTTGTTAATAATATATCTAAGCATGATTATGTTTTGAAAATTTCTTTCTTCTCCACTGTTTCGCAATGGTTGGGATATTGGATGATGTTGTGGATAGATATATTCATGGGATGTTACTTATATTCCTATATTAAAGCCAAAGGATAAGGTGCAGAAGGAAGTAGTCTATGACCATAATCTTGAATCACTCATTTTGTTCATTCATTATTTTATTTTTTATTTTTTTTCCCTTTCACTTGTTAGTCTCTTTGGGGTTAATGCAAGTGAAAATAATGTTTTTCTGAATTTTTTTTTTTATAAAAATGGGATACTTTCCAACGCTGTATTCATTTTTATTATTTCACTTTTAAGGCATTTATTGAAGGAAGGGGAATAATTCCATAAGTCAGTTTTAGGAGAACCATAATAACATTAGGATTGTTATTGAAAGCTATGTCTTGTGGAGGAGGGATATTATTATTACCAAAATTTTCGACTACCAACTCACTACCTATCTAATCACCATTGGATCAATATTTTCTCTTTTTTCAAAAACTTTTTAGCATTCTCTATCTTTGATCCAATGGTGATTAGATAGGTAGTAAATTGGTAGTAAAAAATTTTGGTAGTAAGAATATCTTCCCTCTTTCTTATGACGACGTTATGACATATTTTCTATTCATTCTCACTTCAAAAAGCTCATAACTTTTGGTTATTTGTCTTGTGTGCACATATCATCCATCCTTTAGTGTGAATAGATCAGTTTTGCTAGAATAAAAGGTTTTTTAATTTTTTTAAATGATGAGTGAATTGAAATTCATGACACACAAATGTTACAAGCAGCCACTTGACATCGTGTGAGAGATTAGTATTTCAATATAAATATAACAAAACCTATCACTTTATATATTCTTTTGTTAAGTTTTCTTTTCTTATTTATATTTTTTGTTTTTTAATGCATTTTAAATTATTTTTGAAAAAAAAAAGTTTGGGGCACTGCCTCCGAACCCCGCTACTAAATGTGCAGACATAAATTAAATTTTTTGAGTCCGCCATTGAACACCACCACCACCACCACCATCATCCTGACACGACCACCGCCACCACCATCGTCATCGTCGTCGTCATCGTACCAGTGTCATAATCACCACCACTATGATGCCACCGTCACCATCACCACCACCTCCACCCATCACTACCACCATGCCACCCTCACCGCCACCACTATCACCGTCACCACCACCATCATTGTAACCACTGTCGTCACCGCCACCACCACCACCACCACCGCTACCATCACCACCATTATCACCAACCACCACTACCATTACTGCAGCCACTACCGTCCCCACCACCTCCGCCAACCACAACCACCACCGTCACAGCCACCACTGTTATCACCACCACCATTACACCACCACCGCCACTATCACCACCACCACTACCATGACGCCATCACAACCACCACCACCACCACCACCACCACCGTGCCACCGCTACTATTGTCGCTGCCGCAGCCGCCACCAACCACCATCCCCACCACCATTGTCCCAGCCACTGCTGTCACCTCCACCACCATCATCCCCACCATTACCACCGTCGCCGCCACCATTACCACAACCATCGCCGCAGCCACTGCCGTCACAACCACCACCACTATCATCACCACATCACTGTCACCACCACTACCATACCGCCGCCGCCACCACCACCACCATGCCACCCCCCGCCGCCACCACACCATATGAATAGAAAAGTGATGATCCGAATATTTTATTTATTTAATAGGAATTATTTTTTATTATATTTTTTGTTGTGTTATCAAACACAATTCTCATTCTCGAAATAAAAATAGAATATGTTACCAAACATATTTTTTTTCTCAGAAACTGTTTCAAGACACAGAAATAGAAAAAAATCATTTCTTGTCAGAAACAGTGTTAGGGAATAGAATGATTGTCATACGCACCCCAAGTCTTAACTTTGAGAAATGAAAATATCTGAAAAGTTTGCTAAAATTGAGTGGAAGCAAGAAGAGAGAGAAGCATAGGAAGCAGCGTAGTGGTCAGGGTATTTTTCTTCAAAAATTATTGAAAAATATTCTCATCAGGTGGTAATTCGAAAATACTATGTATCTGGTGGTATTCTAAAATGGATTTTGCTTCATAAGTTATTTTCTTGACAATCTAATTTTTTTGAAATTTTTTATAATTTTCATATTAAATATGGGTAAATAAAATTTTTAAAATCAATTTTGTGAAAATTTAAAATTTACCTACGTACCAAATGCCCGTAAAAGAGTGTTAATCTATAATAAACATACAATAACAACCTTAAGCGCGTTTGTCATGCTAATGCTAACTGATAATATAAATGTCATGCTAATGCTAACTGACATAATATAAACTAATCTAAATCGTACCCAAGTTGGTTATAAATCGAAGTATACATGAACTCTACATTAAATTTTGCCACGAATTCAGAGCTCCCGATATCAAACCTTTTTTTTAGAAAAAAGAGGAAAATAAACAATATAATAAATGGAGTTATTCTCTTCTCTTTGTTCAAAAATTAGGACAAATTATATAAAACTTCCCTCAACTTATGTGATTTTTTTAATAAAATACCGTGCCTTTCAATTGAAAGAATTGATCTCCTTGCACTTTAACATTCAAACAATAAACCCCATTTAATAATTTTAAAACCAAAATATCCCTCTCTTCCAGTCCCCACCAAACAACAGTTGTTCCTGTTCAAGGCTGCCTCCGTCACTGCTACCGCCACTATGTTCACCTGCTGCCATCTGCCATTGAACGGTCGCCAGATAATTGTTGGACAAAGAAAATGACTTTTTGGGTTTTTGATTCATCAATTATCATTAATATTTCAGCATTTTCCAACAGAGCCATTACATTAAGTGCATGTGGGTAAGAAACTGGATGCTATGTTAGGTAGAAACTTCAAGCCAACATTAAACCTTGCAATCTTTTGTCCTAAAATAATTAAATATGTTTAATTGCTTTAATCTTATACTACAAAGGGTTAATTGTTTGAATAAAAAGTCCAGGGTGGTAATTTGAAAAAGCATTTGAGGATGGTTCCCTTGCCCAAAAAATTATTACATAAATTAGTCCAAATTTGATGGTGTGTGGTGATTGTCCTAAACCACCATCCAAGCATTTAGAGTAATAGATATTGAACCAATCTTTAGCGATAGTGAGAATATTATAATATGAGGGGATATTCCATCGAATGTTGGAGCACCTAGAGCATACAAACAAGCAAACAAAAAATCAATATCAACAAGTTATAAACAAATTTTTTTTGGAGATGAAACTTAGGAAACATACATTTAAGAGCTTAAATGCTCTAAATCTAGTGATGACGAGAGCATTATACTCGGAATGGATAAATTAAGGAGAATTACTAGCTTAAATTTAATTCCAATTTATGATAGTATTTGCACTTTGCAATCTTTTTTGTTTTGTGTTTTGTGTTATGTAATGTTTAAATAGTACTTACTAGTAAGTAGTAATTTGATATCGCTTATAGTTGAAAATGATTGTTACCCAAGAGCAAGGGTGTAAATATGTTGGGTCAAATCAAGCTTTAACTTAAACGAACTAAATCTATGAAAAATATTTTGAACTTAGCTTAACAAATTAACCTTATACAAGCAAAATTCTAGGCTAGGCTTGGCTTGACTCGTTTATGAAAAATAAAAAATTTGACTTGGCTCATTTATAATTATAAAATATATTTTTTCCACACTTACATAGGTTCAAATATTGAGACTATAATACATCAAATTCTATATTCCTTAGGGCCTGTTTGGTCTGATGTATAAGGCCTGATAGTATAAGCTTATACTATACGTTATGACATTTTCAGTTGTTTGATGTGACCATCGTATAGTATAAGCTTATACAGCAGGACCCCTTTATACATCAAAATGATGTATAACTTAATCCGGCCTAGGAGTGATGGATTAGGCCTGATAAGGAATTGATGTATTAACATTGCTTACAAGTACAATTCCCAATAACTAATATATCATTTCAATATTTATATATTAAAATAAAAAATTTTAATATATTAATTTTTGAAATATTGGAGGATATTACCTTATACAATATTATACCAAACGCTGGATAGTATTAAAATTTAATCAGGTCTTATACTATCAGGTCTTATATTATCAGGCCTTATCCTATACTATGCACCAAACATGCCCTTAAGTTAGAGAATAAACAATCATAGAATTTACTCAATCCACATATAATTACATTTTTCATGCTATCTAGCTGGAATATAAAAAAATAATATTTTCAATATATTTAATTATCCCATTAGAGATTCAATTCATGGGCTAGTTTGGAATCAATTCAAGATACAACAGGGTCTCTCTCTCAAAACAGAAAAAGTAAAAAAAATCAAACTAGAAGACAGAAAAAAAAGAAAAAGAAAAATTAATTACTACTCCCTTAGACTGTCTCCATAATTTTACCTTGAATTTACACGGCGGGTGATTTAGGAAGACAAAAAGTAAAAACAAGAAGAAGATCTTCTTGCAATTCTTTTTGGTTTTTTGCAAGAATACAATAGGATTTATAAATAATATATAATAAATTGAGAAAAAAAAAAGGAATGGAATTAAAATTTTAAAGGAATTTTAAAAGAATACAATTAGTTTGTTAGGCATGTACCGGTAATCCAATATCAAAGAAAGAGGAATTGAGAAAGAATACTTGGATTTGGTTAGTTGCTTAGTATGCGGTATTTTGTAGGATTCCTGGGAAACTGAATTTTTTTAAATTTTAAATTTTTGGATATTATCGTAAACTGAATGTAAAAATCATATTTTTGAAATTTGAGATTCCCGGACAAATAAAAATTTCTCCTGTACCAAACGCCCCCTAGGTTGTGGAGTTAAAGATGGTTATTGACTATCATAGTTGTCCTAGGTAAAAAGTTGAAGTAAAGTCGTGAAAATATGAGTGACCGGAGGAGAAAAAAAAGACTAATAGTAAGAAAACTTGTTTGTGAAATTGTAACCATGGAAAATAGCAGTCGACATTTGAATAAATTCCGCAACTAAAATGAATCAATAACTTCAAATTGTTCCATATTTATGAATTAATTATTTTATTAAACTCTGCAACTAAAACAAATTTGAATAAATTATGAGTTTTATAAAAGTTATGTGTTGTAGCAAAAGTGATTGTGTTATGTTAAAGAGATTCATTTTTCATGCCATAGTTTTTTTTTTTTTTGCTTAAATAAATGCGGGCCCCACAAAATATTGTATGAGTAAGAAATTTTTTGTTGTTATGTTACATGATTAATGCAAAGCGCTACTTCTTTTCTTTTATTTCCTACCATTTTGTATTTCAAAAATTCAAAATCAAATTTATGCATCACTTAATTTTCATCCGTCACATTCATTAGCCAACCTTCCTCCTATATCACTCCCCCATATAATAGAATTAGTAAGAAAACGTACGAATTAATTACAAATGTAAAAGGAAAAAAAAATCCCTTATAATTTAGAATCAACCACCAATCAGGAAATAAAAGTAACAACTACTGGTCAAAATGTTTTATTAATTAATATAAAGAAACTAAAGTTGTAAATAAATGTTTGTAATTTCCGATTTTGGTATTCCGGCGATCAGATCCCCGAAGCTCCCTTTGAGGTTATCAAACGGTTCCCAGTAACCCTTTGGGCATCGCATCACCGTCCATTTTGATAAGAAAATCGGGAAGAAGCAGCCGTGCACGATGCATCATACTGGTGATTCACACGGTACCTGAAGCACGAAGAAACAGAAAACTCGAATACAAATTTAGGCAGCATAGGAAGCAAAAGCCAAAAGCTGTTAGATTGGATCTTCATCAATAATGTTTTCTAGATTCTTTCAGAAATCTTCACCGCAACAAAGCCCACAGCCACAGCCACAGGTACGTGCCTCAATTTCATGTTCATTACAGATTCTAAATTCTTCGTGTGTGTGTGTGTGTGTGTTTTGGTCAAATAGTGCATTGATATGAGTTTCGATGTGAATATGAGTTCTGATACTGATGTTGTCTCTGAACATTTTTCGTGGTGTATTTCAACGGCAGAACGTAGTGCAACGTCGTTTTTCGTCTGCGGATTTTGATCCGCGAGTTCTTCTTCACTATGGTGTTCCATCTACTGCGTCTATCCTTGCCTTTGATCGCATCCAACGTCTATTGGCGGTGGGAACACTGTGAGTTATTGCTTGTCATTGCCTTTGTGTCCGAACAGTGCGTTCTCTTCATATTTTCTGCTTTATTGGAATTCTCCATTTCCAATGATACCAGAGTGAAATATTCACCAATTAGAAAACTGTCTATTTTTAAGTAAGGTCAGCTATATGATACATGCTTTTTGTGCATTATATACTAGATTCATGCTTTTGGAACTAGCTAATAATACATTATTAGTAAAATGAATTTTTATGTTTTTTGTAACTTCACTAGAATACCTTTTTTTTTTTAATCATTCAAAGTTTCATCATTCCTTTTCTGTGATGATTGAGGATTATCTTAGATATGAGAACACCAATATAGTACATTAGTACATTGTGGTGTTTAGAGTTAGACAATTTTCCAATGGAAATTGTTAGAGGCTTTATGAGTTGACTTCTGCATTTTTCTTCACTCTTGTAGTGATGGCAGGATAAAGGTGTTTGGTGGTGATAATATTGAAGGGACTCTTATCTCTCCTAAGCAAATATCGTTCAAGAATTTAGAGGTTTGTAATTTTTTATCCATGTTGAAACTTGAAACTAAAGAGTTATGTATATCAGTCATTCAGTCATTTATTGATTTTTACTATAATGTGTTTTATTTGTTCTTTGAACGCGTGCATCTCTGGAGTCCATGTGTTCATGGTGGTGATTTGTGTTGTGTGTATGGTGTGCTCCTGCATGCATGTTTATTGATCTGATTTGATATTGCACATTTATTGAACTGTAGATGTCAAAATGAAATATTTTTGAAGAATTTCATGTATATTATGGTTTCTTATCTTTTTGTGTCTCTCTCACAGTTCTTGGAAAATCAAGGTTTTCTTGCTAGCGTCTCAAGTGATAATGAAATACAGGTACAAGATACGGCTAGTAAAGTTCTTTTAAACTGTCCATGACCAGGAACCCTCCGTATCTGCTTATGATTTTTATTTGTATCACATCTGAGCTTTCTTACTTTGGTTATCTTGTGTTTTAAAATGGTTAACTTTTATACCTTGTTTTTCTCTCTCTTATTCTTGTGCCTTGCCTTAGTTTCATTGACTAACCAGCTCAATACGATTCTGATAATGGCAGGTTTGGGATTTGAAAAGCAGGCAAATTGCTTCTGCTTTGCAGTGGGAATCCATCATAACTGCTTTCTCTGTTATTTATGGCACCAGTTACATGTATAATACTTGTTCAGATGATTCGGAATCTGCAGTTGCATGCTACTCTTTCTAATAAAATCTTGGTACATGGGTCTATAACATTTTTATCCTGTTGATGAGATACAGGTATGTTGGAAGTGAGCATGGGATGGTATATGTATTGAAGTTCGATCCTGAAGACAGAAAAATTGAAATATTACCTTATTATGTTCCCACAAATGTTATATCTGGTAAGTGTTCATTCTTGTAGTTCATTTATGCCATATTTGAGTTCGAAACAAGACTTGTATTTTTGCACTGACCATAATGGCTGGTTTAATAGAAGCATCGAGTAATTTCTATGGTTTGAGTTTGGTGTGTGGGCATAGATACTTTCTGATCCAAATTTCTGATTAAGATGTAAGGCTACTTTCTTTGGACGCAGATAGTAACCCTCTGACCACAAATTGTGAAATGACCTTGTGGTTTTGCATGAGAGAAATGTAGTTATTGGCCTTGGTGTAATCTATCAACTTTCTTGACATGGGTTATGTGTGTCATCCAGAGAAATTACGAGTTTAGGATTATAACTATAAACTACTCCTGAAATTGTGTAAAAACGCATATGCTAAGGTATGAGATCCAATACTCTTTTTTTGATCAATTGCTAATATCAATGGCATATTATATGGATGTTCAATAACCACTTGCCTTGAAAATTTAAGTTGTTAGGTGAAGGCATAAGAATTTATATTTTATTTTTAATACACCCCTTAATGTGAAATTCATTTAGGCTTGAGCTGTAATTAAAGCACAAATCCACCACTACCTTATGTTGAAATCAAATTTTTGCCGGTGTGGTCAAAGAGGCTTTGATACTAGGTTAAGGAATTGCTTGACCAAAAAGTCTAAATGCTTTAACTATTAGGTAAAGGGCTAGTCCAGTATAGGATTTATTGTCAGAACATTCTATGGTGTTAGGCTAGATTGACTAAGGTGCATATTAAAGAGTATTTCCTATAAGCATGATAATTTTACTTATGTACTCTCTTGGTGCATTGGATTGAAACCATTTTTGCATCTAGCTTATGTGGTTTTCTAACGATGAAGACACTAGGTGAGGGTGGCTGATGAATGCAAGATATTGTAAAGCTTTGCACTTTATTTTCAAGGAGGATAGGGTGACTTGTGAAGAGTGTTAGGTAGTATTGGTTGTATTATATGGTGCATTCTACCCGAAGAAATGCTTGGGTATGTTTTTATTTAAAGATCATAGAGGACCCTTTTGGTTCTGAGAGATTATGGCTGGAACTGTGAGACTAATCAGTCAATTCAGGCATATATACATACACACACACATATATATATATATTCCCTATATTTATTTAATTTTGTATCTATTTATTTATATATCAATTTTCTTATTTTTTTTTTATTTTTTTCTCCAATATGTATATATATATTTTTTATACATTCTCTCATATTTTTTTATTTTATCTCAATATTTTCTTGCTTTTTATTCGGATTCATCCACCGCAGACCCCAATTAATTTGGGATGAAGGTGCTATTGATGTTGATATTGAAAATCAATTCCATTAACTCCTAAGTCAGAGCACTAATTATAGCAGTACAGAAAATACAGATTATACACATGTAACACATGTATAAAATAATTATTCCAACAATCAGTAATTTGGAGTTTTAGGTTATTGGTGTATGTGATGTTTCTTGTGTACTTATTTTCATGTATTGCACCATATTGATGCTTTGTAAATTGCAAAATTACTATTTAACTTACGAAGATTTTTGATCATTTTCAATGAAATTTCCTTGTTAGAGAAGATTATTTATTGTTGGTATGTCATATATGCAACATAAGTTCCTTAAAAAAAATGGTCCATGAGCATTTTGTTAATACCTAATTTGAATTTTCTTTTTCATGAGGGAAATCATAGAGTTTCTCTAAATCTAATACCTAACTTGTTTCAAAATTTTGCACACCTTTGCAGACGCAGTTGGGATGTCACTTGATCATGTTTCAGTTGTCAAAGTTCTCCATCAACCTTGTTCTGAAGGAAACAGGCAAGGAAAAAACTTGCAAAGTTTTCTAATTGATTACCTTATGTTCTATGAAGATATTTGAGATGTGAGTATTAGGTAATTTGGATCTCCGTTGCCAGGCTAGTTGTTCTTTCTATTAAATGGTCAGGTATTTGGGCCTTTTTTGTAAATTATGAGTGGGGATGAGTTTTAGCTTCATCAATTTCTAGATAGGCTTGACCATAGAACACAATTGAATTATAAGTTTATAACAATGAGACAAAAATGTTCTTGTGTAGTGATGTTAGAATGGAGAATATCCAATATTTTAGCCATGTTTAGGGGAAGTAGAGTTTTATTCACTTTTTATTGTATGGCAATGGATTATATTCAAGCAAGCAAATACATAGCCATGTTTGGCATAATTTGAAAATTTCTGCAAGTTACAATAAAAGTAAACAGATACTTCTGTGGTATCTGAGTTTGAATTTTTGATAGGGATTGTTAGAAAATTAATATAAAAACCATTCATATGTCTTTGGCCAATAGTTTAAGCTTTTGGGAGAATTGGTTGCTCAACATGGTATTAAAGCCTTTATGACCAAGTGGTCTAGAGTTCGATTATTGTTGCCTCCATTTTTTTAATAAATATTGTGGAATTCTTAGCACAGGGTTGGTGGGACTATGTATTGTTCACTCTTCAAGTCCGATGGGCTCATGTGTGAGGACTGAGGATGTGTGTTAGAAAATCAATATAAAAATCATTTATGTGCCTTCATCTAACAGCTTAAACTTTTGGAAGAGTTGGTTGCTTGACAAACATATTCTTCTTAATTCTGACCTTGAAATTTTTGCCCTTAACACTGCATGATAAACTTGAATATCTTAGTTTGAGATGCTTTCCCCAAGATGATTTACATCTCACTGTATAAAGTTTGAACCATCCAATCCAATATCCATTTGTTCTATTACTTGTTGATTATGCTAATTGCTTGCAGTTGCGACATGGAAAACATCATCGCAAGATTTTATGAATTGTTTAATATTCGGTGACACATATCTAAGATACAATGTTATACACATTATGTACATCGAATATATTTTCATAACCCTAAGGGTACTTATCTTTTGTATAAGTATATTTAATTGAAATCATTGTTTTGCAGACTGTTGATCGCATATGATAATGGCGTGATGACACTCTGGGATGCTTCTGAAGATCGAATTGTTCTCATAAGAGGTCACAAGGACATCGAATTGAAGGGGAAAAAACTGGCTAGTTATCCAGATGACCCTAAGGATGAACTTTCTGATGATAAAATAGACCCTGAAGAAGAGGATAAGGAGATAAGCTCTGTTTCTTGGGCATCTAATGATGGATCAATTGTTGCTGTTGGTTATGTAGATGGTGATATAATGTTTTGGGATTTGTCAACTGCTGACTCTCCCCTGGATCAACAAGCTGAAAAATTGTCAAACAATGTTGTCAAGCTTCAATTATCATCAGCAGATAGAAGACTCCCTATTATTGTTCTACATTGGTGTGCCAATAAATCTTTTAATAATAGTGGGGGTAAACTCTTTGTCTATGGTGGTGATGAAATTGGGTCTGAAGAAGTTCTGACAGTAAGCTTCGTACAGAGTAGCTATTTGACAATGATATTTTGATAGTTATTGTAATAATTAAAAACATCGTGACATCTGTCATAATGTTAACATCACATCTACCATAATATGAGGGCCATAAGTTCAAATTGCCACAAGATCCTCTCACAACAAGTGGTCTTGTGAATGTTATAGAGGAAGTTTAGGTTAAAGAGGGAATCATCTGGAGGCAAAAATCTTGGGTTCAGTGGGCTACAGGTAGAGATGGCAATGTGAAAATTTTGTGTGAGGTGGCCTCTGGTTAGGAGAAGAGTTTTATTCCGGAGGTTGAAGATGATAGGTGAAGCATGGTTAGGAATCCAGGCTCAATTTCTGAATAGGTTACTGCTTTTTTTTGTTCCTTTGTTCAGAAAAGATCAATCTCATGCCTTTCACTGAATGATTAGATTGTTGTCCAATTCCGGCAGCAAAAATACCCTAAAAAAGAAAAAAAGAAAAAGAAAAAGAAAGCACATGGTTCTAGACGAATACTATAATATTAGTATTTTGGTTTTGTGCTTCTTTATTCTCTTGGTGTTTTGTTTTTGTTATATACACTCAATATACATCCTGTCTTCCTAATGGAGCAAAGTTGTATTGCTTATTGAAAAGAAAAGAAGAGAAGAAAACAGGCTATGTGAACTTGTGGATCAAACACTTTTCATCCTCTCTAAATTGTTACTTCATTGTTTTTTTTTATGAATAACTATTTTGTTGGAACTAATTATTGCTACAATTTAGTTTTTTACTTTTGCTATATTAGATTTGAAGTTGGCTGTGTCATAATAGTAGTGTCAAGGGCCTGTTAGGTTTTCATAAATTCAACTTATGTATATAATTGATGTGTCACTATAATATGGCTTTTTTCATATTTACAGGTTTTGAGCGTTGATTGGTCTTGTGGGATTGAAAGTCTTAAGTGCACTGGCCGCATTGATGTTACACTGCATGGTTCTTTTGCTGATATGGTTTTGTTATCTAATGATCAACATGCAGAGGGGGCTTGTAATATGCTATTTGTATTGACAAATCCTGGACAACTGGATCTTTATGACGATGATTGTTTGTCTTCTTTGATGTCTAAGCAAGAAAAGAAGATTTCTCCTCCGACAATGCAATATCCAATTGTCATACCCACTCTGGAACCATGCATGACAACAGCAAGGCTTGATGTGGTATGCCAAGATGTGCAGTCATTTAGGGCCTTTTCTGAGGTAATGCATGTCTAAAGATTCTTTATTTTTCTATGGCTAGCTGTTGCCCCTACGGTAACTGTAATATATAGATTTTATGTTTGTAGTACAAACGTTGTTATATTTTCTAAAGATAAAAAAACTCGATTGTCACCACTCACCACTAATAGTAAATTATATCTGTGTAGATTCTTGTAGCTGCAAAGCAGCATTCAGCACAAAATCAGGCAGGTATCGATATAAAGTGGCCTTTGACTGGTGGTGTTCCAGGCCAGCTTTTCAAAGAAGACCATCCTTTCATTCAAATATACATAGCAGGTTACCAAGACGGATCTGTTCGGATATGGGATGCCACATATCCTGCTTTGTCACTTGTTTACAACATAAAATCTGAGGTGAGGCGTTACCATGCGACACGATTTTTTAACTAGTGATCCCATCGCACCCCCCCTCCCCTTTTCACTTATATATCAATTGAAACTCATATATTGGAGACTTGTGCAAGTCATTCATGACAGAAAATTTATTCTGCAATTGGCAGGTGAATGATGTTAAAATAGGCAGTGCAAATGCACCAGTGTCAGCATTGGATTTTTGCCCTGATGCTCTGCATCTAGCTGTTGGCAATGAAATTGGTGTCGTAAGATTTATTAGTATTACTGTATTTTTTCATTCTCTTCTCATTCAATAAAGTCTTGAATCCCTGGTTCTATGGGAGCATGTAGGTTTGTTTATATGGGCTAATAAGGAGTTCGGATGACACAACTTTGCACTTCGTGACAGAAAATGGAACAGAAAGTAGGGTATTCTTTCTTTTCTATTTGAATTGCAAATAGAATCTCTCTTTATTTGTTTGTGAAGTGTCAAACAGGTTCTCTAATAATTTGTTCAAGAAAATTTAGCTGCAAAAACAAGAAATATTGTTAAAGTAGCATCTCAAAGTTTGGATCTTTTTCAATAAATGATTAGGGGGGAGGGGAAGGGGGTGGGGTTGGTTTATATATCTTGGTACAAAGGCGAGCCATGGAGCAAACAGTAAGACTGCTTCTTTTGACCAAGAGATCATGGGTTTGAGTCTAAGAAACAACCCATTTGTAAAATTGCATACATTCGACCATCATCCTACCCTTGCAAAGTCGGGGAGGCTTTATGCACCGACTTTATGCACCGGGATTTGCCCTTTAGGGGTATTACTACCAAATTACCCTAAGCCTATCATCCAATATTTTTTGTGTGGCAAATGCTTCCACCTTAGTTATGGGAATCTAGGCAAGTGGGCAGTAACCATGAAGCACGGAACCTCACACCCCTAGTACGAGGAAGAATTGAAAATTTAGTTTATTATAATGGCATGCACTAACTTCTATTTTGGTTAGGAACTTATTATCTCAATGTGTGTATTGTTGCGGACTCGACAGCTGCACCGGTCGTACAAGTAATAAAGTGATTGAGTAAGAGTATCGTTCCCATGAGGATTAGATTTCAACCATTTATTCGCTATGTACGCCTTAAGTTGGACAATTGATCAAGAGAATTGTATGAAAACTAAACTAAATAACAAAGCAAAAATCGAGTTACTTGACAATCAAGAAACGCAGTTAGGGTTTCGATTTCCCCCAATCTCCCTTTTGTGTTATGAATTAAAACCCTTAATTAAACGTCCTTTTCATATCGCCAATTAATTCCCCTAAGTTAATTAAGACTCACTCCCTTGACATCCTAATTCTTTACTCTCTTTAAAGAGTCCTAGTTCCCCGGTTGTTCTTCAAAGAAAATAAACATTAACTCCAAGAATCATAAAGATTGCATTATTCATATGTCTATCCCTAGAATCATAAGAATTAACGATGAATTTACCACGCACAGTTCATGTACCAACATCCGTATTGCCATACACTCACCCTAGATCAATCTACAAGATCAAACTCATAGAGGGCATAAAGGAAAGATAAATTCATTCAATATAAAAAGAAAATTTGACATTAAAGATTATTCATAACATAAAGATTTGATTGGGTTCCATCTAGCGCTAACTACAAAGAAAACTAGCCTAACATAGTAGAAACAAAAATACAAGAAATCAAGAAAGCTTCCCCAAACTCCATTGGTGTGATGGCGTGGTGAATCCTCAAGGTTTCTAGCGTAATCTTGCCTCTAACATGTCTCCGGCTCTCAAAGGCATGGAGGACGCGCTTCTCCGATGAAAACTATGCCTTCGGTGTAAAGTGATATCAAAAACTCATGAAGAATAGCTTAAATAGGTGTAGGAATCTTTGTTTTAGGAGAAATCCACGTAACAGGCCTTAATTGGGTTGCAACCGGGAGTTAAAATGAGCTCTGGTAGAAAGAACTTCACATATCAGCTTGTTAAAATGCGCTACAACGCGTTATTTTGACAGCAAAATACGGTTTCACATTTTGGGAATAACTTGAGCAATACTCGTCCCATTGATGTAATCTTGGTCTCGTTGAAAAAATAAAAGAAAGATCTAGAACTTCTATGAAGAACACAAGGTCCAAATCCATCATCTTTGATACAAAAAATTGGCTGGAAGACAGCTTCAAGGAGATTTTCACTAAATCGTTGCTCCTCATTTTTCGCTTTAAGTTCTTCTAACTTAACCATTGCTCAAATGCTCAATTTTAACTCAGTTGTCCTACAAAACAAGAAAGAATCATTCACATAGAGTCAATAATTCAAAATTAATGTTTTTTAGTCAAATAACTCTATGTTTTCATGCTTTTGACTAGATATAAGAGTGATTTTAGTCCTTAAAAACATAATAAACTATGAGTTTATCACGTATTTATACGAATAAACTATGCTTAGTACAAGTATTTTGCAAGACAACTAGTATAAGCCCAACCTACACACTAACATAGTTTTATTCTCTGACAAAGGCAAAAGCACAAAATAGGATAAACAGGGCCTCCAATTGATTGAGAAAGGCTGTAGGAACATAACTTTGCATAGAGCACACTTTAAAATGTGGTTTTAAATTCATGACTATTTCTGTTTTTCAGCAAGTTGTTGTGAGTTTATTTTGGAGCTGAGACAACATTCTTTACAGTTCATGATGTGATTTCTTTTTTCCGTAAGGACATATGTTTTCTGCACCATTTTACCCTTTTGCCAATAGTTTGGCCAGACCTATGTACTGATGAGGTCCCCTGTCTTGGTGAAATTTGTAGAAAAGCTTCCTCTACAAAGTCCCCCCCCCCCCCCCCCCCCCCCCCCCATATTTTCCATTGTTTTGCAACCTTAGGTTTTGATGCTTTGAGTTGGGCTGGTGTAAACAGTAGCTATCAGTCTCAATGCACGCTTGTGGGTGAAGAACAGATTACTTGTTTGTAGTATATATATAGGGATAGGATATTATGCCTTCCTTTTTTCATGTCTACTATACCTACTCCTCTCTAACACCATTAGATCACAATTTTAAGAGAAGAGAGAAAGGGTAAAAAAGTTAAGTTGAGATTATAATCTAACGGTATCGAAAAAGGGTAGATTGAGTGTGCGCATGAAAATATATATATACATATATATATATATATATATATATATATATATATATATATATGAGTTTCCTTTTCCCATGTAATTATGATACTGATACTTGTATGCTTTATCAATAAGAAATATAATCTAGTCCCCAATCGCCATGGGGAAGTTAAACAGTTTAATTGACAATTACACTAAAAACTGATTTGATATATCTTATTTCTGATTTAAATCGTTCTTATGAAATGAGACAGTTCATAATATGCATCAAGGGGATGGACCTCATTGCAAGGCAGTATTTTCCATTCAAAATTCTGCTGTATGCAGCCTACAGTTTGCAAACCTGGGAGAGAAGCTTGCTGTTGGATATGAACATGGGCAGGTGAGGTCATCCATTAATTCCTTTCCTGTTTGAAGGAAATGGTTTATTGGTTGTTTGTTGAGTTAATGAGTAGCAATTTGATTTAAACTAGAGCTGAATTTCCAACTTATATTTTCTAATCCACTTTGCAGGTGGCTATGCTTGATATCAGTACATCATCAGTTTTGTTTCTCACGAATACTGAATCTAACACACCTTCAGCAGTCGTTTCTCTGAATGCAAAATTTTCAGACACTAGTAGCTTAAACATCCCACAGCAATCTGTATCTGATATTGCTGACCATCCTGGAAAGGGGTTAGTTTTTATCATGACTAGGGATGCACACTTTGTTGCGATAGATACTGCAACAGGGAATTCGGTTTGCAGTAGGACAATGAACCCAAAAGTGAAGTCAAATGCAATTTCAATGCACATTATAGGCAAGTATTTTGGATAAGAAAATTAGATATAATCGGCCAATAATTTTATTACTTATGGTGCTGTGTTATTTCAGATGGTAATTCTGAACTATCGGCTGAAAAACTGTCATCCAACTCGCCTCGAAAGAGTGATTCTGGAATGCAAGCTTGCATTCAATCTGAAAATACACAAGTTGCAGTTGAAACTCCTACTACCATAGAGAATTCGTATTTTCGGCAGACAGTATTGAACTCACTCATTTTGCTTTGTTACGAGAGTGAATTGAGCTTACACTCTTTAAATTTTGTGATTGAGGTGCCACTCTTCATGTCCGTTATTATTCGAATTTTAATTTATTCCTTTCTACCGGTTAATGAAATTGCTTAATAACAGGGTAGCAGTAAGTACATACGGAAGGTGAACCTTATACAACGATGCTGCTGGGCAACAACCTTTAAGAAAGATGAGAAAGAATGTGTTCTGGTTGTTCTGTATGAAACTGGAGACATTGAGTTAAGGTGAAATGCTTAATCTTAAAAGACTACGTGATCATCTTTTTACTTTGGTCATCATACGAGTAGAGTACATTTGCATGGAAAGAGGACTTTGTTAATTAATTATTAATAATCAAACTTTAGATGGTCCTTTATAAAATTAAAATACTACCCTTCAAATAAATAGTATTATGTATAGAGGTTCATTAATTTTATATTATAATCTTGACTGGGACATGGATTCCCCCCTATCCCAATATTAAAATCCCAGTTTTGCCGCAAGAAAAATATTTAATGATATTTATTCATGATTATTTATACTATTTAAGAGAAATCATGTGCTTTTGGCTCTGAATCTGTAATAGTTGTTCTAGTGCAATGTTGGCGTTGTTGCTGTATCATAATAGCTTTTCTATTCCCCCCTCCCCTTCTTTTTGATAAGCTTTTGATGGATGTTATGTCACTTTGAGCAGGTCGTTACCTACTCTGGAAGTGTTGGGAGAAAGCTCTTTAATGTCAATCCTAAGATGGAACTTGAAGACCAATATGGAGAAGACAATATGTTCTTCATCAAATGGACAAATTATTCTGGTTTGAAAATTTTCTTGTTTTTCAAATAAAGCTATATTGTTAGTATATGCTGCCGAAACTTATTTGATCGGTCTGTTGTGTTAAGCTTGATATGTCACTTTACAAATGTTTAGTATTGTGAGTTCAGTATATATAACTTAACCAATATCTATTTACTTAAAGCTTTCGAACAGTTAATCATGCAGTAAGTATAGTAAATTGAACTTTCATTTGGAAACAATGAGAACAAAATGTTCCACTTTTGTCTGATTTTCTTGTAAGAATCACCTATGTTCCACTTTAGCAATGATATAAAATAACTAGCTTTTATACCTCTTACCTGTTACTAGAACATTTGAAACATAATGTGATCTATCTAGCTGCACTTCATGTTAGGTATAAAATCCTTCATGAGCCTTTATCTAACAATTTAAATTTTTGGAAGAGTTGATTTATATATAGTATCAGAGGCTCTATGACTTAATTAGTCAGAAGTTCTATCTTTACCATTTCTATCATTCTAAATAATTAAAAATAAAATAAATTTCAGCACAATGTAGGATGGACTTGTGCATTGTACAGTCTATGCATCAAGCCTAAAGGGCTCATGCATGAGAGATGTGTTAGATGTACAAACATTCATGAGTTTTCTACTCAATAACTTAGGCTTTTGGGAAGAGTGGGTTCTTGACAATTCACAATTAACATCAATATTAAGCTTAAAAAGGAAAAGGAAAAAATAAAAGAAAAATCACTAAAGCATTGCATTTACCTTTTATGTGCTTTGGATTCTTCAAAAAGCGTTTCAGCTTAAAGCTGCAGGAAAATACATTGCTTGAATAACTCTTTAGTTCTCTGACAAATGAAGTTCTAGTTGCTTTTGGTTTTATATTCATACTCATGGATATCTTGTTTTATAGGTCAATGGGAATGAAACTGCATTTATATCACTGTTGACCTGTGAAAATGAGTTCTGGTAACTAACTTGTTTCCTCCCTTTTGTGGCCGTGTATGTTTAATTAGCCATCAATTCTTAACCTCAAAATTTAGAGCACTATTTTTCATATTTCAAGTATTGGATGAATTATTTCAACATAACACAGCTTATGACAAATTAAATGAAATCAAATTTGAGAGCTCCCATAGAAGAGACTCTGGAATAACAACCCACACATGGTTGCTGAATGTGATCATCCTCTCTACAAAAAGTCTATGAGAAAATTATACGTATAGACTCATCAATAATTAGAACTTTGATTTTTATCATGAACTTTCAAATTATTGTAGGAATGCAGAGTGTTTTCCTTGTCTACATGATGAAGTTCTTGCAGCTGTGGTAGATGTTACTGAATCTTCAAACCAAAATGAAAGACAGGTCCAGTTTATTCAGGCTTGCTGTGCTTCTGTTTCTCCTATTAAAATTTTCAGGATTAGTATTTCAACTTTTCTTGCCATAGGGAGTACCTGCTAAAGCGGGGACAGCGGATCAGAATGCAAATCAAGCTGTTCATACTAATAATTTGGACAATTTAAAACGATTATTCTCCAGTCCTCCTTTCTTAAAGCCTTCCTCAGGCACAGTAGATAACCAAGATGCTTTTGAGCTTGACATAGTAGATAACCAAGATGCTTTTGAGCTTGACATAGGTTTGTCCTTGACACCTTCTAGTGCAGGCTATTCTTCATTTTCTGAAAATGTTTACCTTATCTTCTGCAGATGAAATTCATATTGAGGAACCTTTATCCATTTCATCTCCTCAGAGAAATGATATTGACAAGAGAGGTATGTCTATATTTTTTATTTTCTCCTAAAAGTATTTTATCTTTCGAATAATGAGTGGGTTGCCTTGAAGATAAAGGGAAAGAAACAGACAGACAGAAATTATTTGAGGATGCAAGCATTGACTCGAAACCAAGAGCTAGAACAGCTGAAGAAATTAAGGCTAAATACAGAAAGACGGGGGTAAATCTAAGATCTGAAAATTCTGTAATTTACTCATTTCAGCTCTCGTTTTGACCTGGTCACTGGTTTCAGGATGCCTCGACAGCAGCTGCACTTGCAAGGGATAAGCTTGTACAGCGGCAAGAGAAACTCCAGGTAGATTATTATTTGATTCCATTCTCCATTACCCGTATCTTACCCTGAGTTTCAAACCTCATCTCCTCCAATTCAAAGAAAAATAAAAACCCGAATCGCCAAAAAAGAATTTAAAGAAGTTTCTAGTCTTGTCTGAGGTTAGTGGATGGTAGGTTTGGGTTCATCTTAAATATGGTTCAGGTTCCGTAGAAGTCTTAACAAATCTAGCTGCACGAGTCATAACATATTCCTAATAAATTCCTTTTTAGTTTTTCTTTTTCTTTATTGAAATACAAGTATGAATATAGTGAACTTCTGTTTGGTTCTTAACTATATTTATTTTAGGGTTCGCTTTTTCCGTGGTTACTACATATAAGTTATCTGCAATAAGCTCAGTACGACGTCGTTTTGGGGCAGAAATTATGATGTTTTTGTAATTTTAATTTATTTTAGGGTTATAATAGTCTTTGTATTTATAATTTTTTAAAATTTCAATACCAAAACGACGTCGTTTTGGGAATAAATACAGATAACTTATCTACATTAACTGCAGAAACATTTTTCCCTTTCTTTCAAGGGATTATATTTTCTTATGCAACAAGAGATATTTATCTCATGTTGCACTCACAATTTTACGTGGGTCCCATTGCAAGGAAAAAGTGGGGGGAAAATTGAAGTGGAACCCATATCTTTTTGAGTGTTTGAGTGTGTATGAGAGACTTGTTGTCTCATGTGACATGAGATTAATATTTTCCTTCTTTTAATATATTAATAAAGAAGGTTATACTTACTACTTATTTTCATTTACAACCTTTTACAATAATATTTTAACCGTTGATTCTGTCAATCAAACTCATTAATTAAATATTAATTCACAATAAATGATAACCGTTGATTGATTAAAATATGATTGTAAGAGATTGAGGCTGTAAACGAAAATATGTTGTAAGTATAATTTTCCTCTTTTTTAATAATGAAAAAAATAAACTCAAAATTTATACTCCTTACATAATCAGGTTTCCTCGCAAAAAAGTCCACTCTGAGAAATCAAAATATTTTTTCTCATTAATTGAAACTTTGCTGGAGTTCTCCCAAATCTGTTTATTATTTTTGTTTCTAAACATTTCTTCGCGCCATTTTTACTAGATGCTCAGCCAACGTACTGAAGAGTTGCAAAGTGGAGCAGAAGACTTCGCATCCATGGCAAAAGAACTCGCTAAAAGAATGGAAAATCGTAAATGGTGGCAGTTATGATTGGTTGCATGATTTGTTATTTACATCGACGGGGTATGCTCCTTTGGAAGTTGAAGTTCTGGACTAGTGAACTCCCCTCGCTTCTTGCATAGGTTACTCGTCTCTGATTACGTTGCCTATTTACTGTTTGTAAACATATTTCGTCCCAAGTGTGTATTTGTGTAATTTCACGAATTTGATTATTGTGTACAGCACATTAATATGTATATTATAATCAGCCTCAATAAGTTGCCTAATGCATAAAACACATGAAGATAAATTGAGATGTTTTAATTTAGATCACAAATGAATGAAATGGACAGAGATTTCTAAAAACTAAATGTTAATAATTGTTTATTGATGAAATTAGACAAAAATACGATCATATTTCATTTTAATATTTTCATTTCAGAGAATTACTAAGATGTGACTTTTATAAATTTAGTAGTGCAGAATATGTTATGATTTTGTATTCAAGAGTTGTACTAGAGAAACAACACACAATTTATCTAAAAGAAAAAGAAAAAGAAAAAACCCAAGGGTAGCTCAGTTGGCAACTGAGCTCCTAAGGATTTGCTTGAGTCAGGGGATCAAGCTCTGCCTTAAGCAAATTCTTGAAAAATCTTTGGGGGCTAGATGATGTGTCTCCCTCCTCCGGTAGCGAAGCTCAATGCACCCACGGTTCCAATGAGGGACTAGCCTATATGGTCGTATCCCGAGGGCAAGGTGACGGCCAGAGGATATGCCTCTCTCCTCCAGTAGCGAAGCTCAATGCACCAACGGCTCTAATGAGAGGCTAGCCTACAGGGCCGTACCTCGAGGGCAAGGTGACCGGAGGATGTTGAACGAGGATACCTCCAGGTTATACCAAAAAAAAAAAAAAAGAGAAACAACACACAAATTCATAACACATTCTTGAAGATAATTAAGTTTTATTAGATTTATATAGGTTGATATATATCGATATTTATTTATACTAGTTTACATGAAATTTAATTGCGCTGCATAGAATTTGTATTTTTTATTTATACAATTTTTATTCATTTAACATTACACGTTCTCAACGTCAAATACTCATCAATAAAGTTGATATAACTTAGTTTTCTTTGCTAAGAGGACGACTAATCCTCTTCCATCTAAACCTCCCGATGAGGGTGGTGGATGCCTGAATACAAAGATATCCTTCAAAGACAGTATTTTAAGAGGCCTCCGGAGGACTTGATTGGGCAGAACCTATTTAGAGTACATTACGAAGGAGGAATCTGCCTGCCCCCGAAGTGTTACATCGATGACAGAATTTTAGAAGATCAATATGTTCCTCGGAAAGATGCATTGGTGGTCAAACTACTGGGGAAGAATATTGGTTTCTTGATAAACTTAGGTTGTTTGGAAACTATCAGATGGATTTGATATAATGGACGTAGGCCATGGATATTTTATGGTGAACTTTGACATGGCGGAAGGGAGAATATAGATAGAGCTATTGGAGGAGGGGACCATGGATGATATTCGTTTCAGTTCAGTGCGAACGTGGACTCTAACTTTGTTCCTTCAGATGCAAAAGTTGATATAACTCTAGCCTGCATTAGATTTGGTTTACTATGATTAAAGCCTGTTACTAGCGAAGGGCATCTGCACTGCAGTTGGGGTGCAGGTGAAGGTATACGAACACCCTGAATGTTACGGGAAGCAGATTTGCTAGGGTCTGCGTGGAGATTGACCTTGCCCAACCGGTAGTAGTAAAGGTCTGGCTGCTTGATCATTGGTACTTCATGCCTTCATGGAGTACTAAGGCATGCACGTACGTTATATGTTTCAGTTGTGGATGTGCTATGACCAAAAGAGGGTGGAGGACAAATCCTGTATTGAAGTAGAATACAGCTAGATTGCTACACCTCTGCGGGATACAAACGGTTAATTGGAAGATCCAGACGTACGATCTCGAAGCTCCCTTGGTCACGCAGGCTATGGAGGTGTGCTAGCTTCTAGCTGAGCTTCTACCTGTAAAGCATGAAGTTTCACTGATTTGGGATTTGGGAGTTCAGAAAGGTTTCATTCAAGAAGGACTCGTTGGATGTTGTTAGGACACTGACTTTTAATGTGAAATTTCAATTTCAGTTACATATTATGATTATTGCAGACATTCAAGACATATCATATATATGATGAGTAGACAAATGAGAGTTGAGCTTCTGCATGCTTTTAGGGAAGTCAGTTTCTGTATAGATGCTATGGCAAGACTTGCTTGCAGTCCAAAATTCAGCAAGTATAAAGTTCTAGCATAGTCCCCGTTCTTGGCTTCTTCCGCTTTTGCTAGCGGGTGAGCTTGGCTTTTTTATTTTTTTTGTTGATTGTCTTTCATTTTTATTTCTAATGCACCAAAAAAAAAAAAGTTAAGATAACCTCGAAAAAGTGAAAACATTTATCTCTTGATTTATATATTATATCAATATCTTACAACACAAATTTAATGATGTACATAAATGTATAATTTATGCTGATCATATTAATTAGTTTTTATAAATGTTAATGCATTTTGTTTATATTATTAAGGGAATATGTTTTCTGTTTTTGAAACAGAGAAATTTATCTCTGCCACGTAGACAAAAGAATAGAGAAAGAAAGCATAGAGGAATAAGAGGAAAAAAATGATGGCGTCATTTCTTTTATATCTCATTGGCAGGCAAATTTGTCTGTTTCAAAAACAGAAAACATATTCCCTATTATTAATGTGCATTCAACATTACCCTTTCCAAATTTTAGCTCGTGGGTGGGTGAATTCACAAAACCAAATCTAAACCAACTCATTCTTGAAAGAACTCAACTTCCTCTTGGGACCATTGGACCGCTTATTCGCCACATAATCTTCTGATCAGGATGACAACCTTTCCCGACATGGTCTTCATTTCAAAGTAGTATCTTTCTATAATGATGGCATGCATAATTAAAGTGATAAATGATCCTGAGCACCCCGCCCTCCTCTCTCTCTCTCTCTCTCTATAGGGAAAAATAAAAATTAAGCGACTGGACCGACTATATATATATATGGATCAGGATAATTTTATATCGGTGTAAGACTAATAAGTCTTACATCACATCTGAACTGTTAGTTTTCGTGCATCCAACGGTTATAATTTAAGAAGTTATAAGAATTAATTGATATTAATTAATGATTAATTACATTATAAATATCAACCGATGATTTTTGTCCACAACAATTGAGATATGGTATATATATATATAAGAGGAATTTTTTGACTCTAGAGTAAGACTTATAACTCTTACTCCTCATCTCAACCATTGATTTCCGTCCATCTAACTGTTATTATTTATTTGAAATAAATAAATAATTAATTGTTATAAATAACCGTTAGATGGACAGAAATCAACGGTTGAGATGAGGAGTAAGAGTTATAAGTCTTACTCTAGAGTCAAAAAATCCCTCCCCTATATATATATATATATATATATATATATATATATATATGTTACACTCAATCTTGAGTATTGATCCACTCGTATCCAATGGCTCATATTATTAAAAAATTAGAGCCCTTAAATATAAGTGGGATCAATGGTCTAGATTGAGAGTGTTACTTATACTGGTGTAAAATGATCCTACCCTATATATATATATATATATATATATATATATATATATATATATATATATATATATATATATATGGGAGTTATTCTATACAATTTTTTCAAATGAATCTTGTGCTGACTTAGTTTTCACCCCTACTTCTTTTTCATTCCTCTTTCTTTTTTCTAGTCATTGATGACTTTTATAAAATCTGTGTAATATCGATAATATTGTAGATAAAATCTTTAATTTAATGGTATACAGAAAAGAATTTCCACCCATTTAATGGTCCTATTTGTCAAGTGCCAACTAATGCTGGGGAGAAAGGAAGCAGCAGGTTAGTCATCACCTGCTTTTCCCTAAATGTAAGAAAGATGTAACCAATTAGATAGGCATACTTTATTTTTATTTTTTTTCCTTATATATGATATTAAATGAGTTTTGAAGTCTTTTTTTTTCTATACATTATATTTAGTCCCGTTTGGATGGGTTTATAAAAAAAGTAACTTTCTGTCTTACTTATTTTTGAAGTGTTTTTTACAAAAATTAAAATTTTTATATTTTAAAAAAATATTTGGATTTTGAAAAACATATTTGATTTTGATGTTTTTTAGAAATTAAAATTTTCAACTTCTAAAAAAAAGTAAGTTTTGATTTTATTTTTTTTGTTACTTTTATTTTTTCTTAAATCAAATATTCAAACGTACTTTGTATAGAAATGTTTTTTCTTCTAAAAAAAAAAAGCAGTATTTGGGTAAAAAAGAAATCCATCCAAATAGGCCTTAATAAGCTTTATTATAGTATAAGCAGATAATAAATATTTAAAAACTCATTCAGAATACCATACCCATAAGATATCTCAATGACTAAAGTTTAGAACAACCAAACCAAGTTATGTGTAAGGAGTTATCTTATTGGATTATTATTTCTTTCGCAAAGTATGCCAATTTGACATTTATAAACCCAGCAAATGATATTCCTTTTATTTCCCCAATAATAACTGAATTAATATTTTTCCTAAAAAAAAAAATCTATATAGCAACATCTCCTAGGTTTTTTTTTTTCTCCCTCAACATTATTTATTGTTGTTGGCGAAAAAACACAAGACATATTACTGGTAGAGAAAAAAAGGCTGACCTCTCCTTTCTTTGCATTCAATTAAGGGGAAAAAGGTGGGGGAGGAAAAAGGCTGATCCTTTTCTTTTACTTTTTTTAAAAAATGTTCTCAAGATCATGAAAATATTTTGCTTATGAATGGTTGTCATACCTGCATAAAATAACAGTGTCTACTTCAAAAAAAAAAAAAAAAGAGAATACAAATCATAATATTTCAATAAAATAAGAAGAGAAGTTAGATTTGAAGAATTTGATCCATTCATGCTTCCAGACTACGATTAGTCATCATTGCCGGCGCACATTACTTATCCGTTGATTTTCACGTACAAGAACAACAAAAGCAGTATAATACGAGTTTTCTTTTCGTGTATGATTGTGTTCATATAAAAAGCCAACAAATAAGCTAAACGTAACCACTAGGATTGAAATGGAACAGAACTATTAATAAAATGCCCAAAGAATAGCAGATGCGAGAAATTTCCATGGAAGTACTATATAATAATGGATAAGCATTTATGAGAAGGCAAAACGATATATATTAAAAAAAAATTGTGCTGCTTAATCAATGACAAATACTTTGTCCACTTAATAAAGAAAATACAACAACCATCCACTAGAGAAAGGTGGGAATAAATTATATAATACAACAAAAGAATTCAGCATTCTTGCTTCATCAAACGTTTCTCCAAGTCTCTGTGATCTAGAAGTTGGAACTCCGTTCAAATCTCTGGATTAAAATGAACTTCGTTCTTTGCAACATCTCTCGTCCTACCCCTAAACTATACTCTATGTAATGTTGGACGGTAGTAAAAGTTCGAATAAATAAATAAAATAAATAAAATAATAAACTTAGTCAGAATAACCAAGAAGCATTGCCATGGCAGCAGCACTTACTCAAGCTACCATCTGCTCCTGCTCTATATACAGCTGCTCCACCCAGGGTGGAAGCATCTCTTTACTGAGATCATAATGTTGCATCTCAGAACTCTCAGAGGGAACATCTTTAACCAATGAATGAACCCAAGAGACATCAGGCTCAACATGTTCTGAATGTGCAAAGGAGGGTGCATTTGGGTTAACCCCATTATTTCTGAACCCAAAAGAAGCAGATTTCCTCAGCTTGTTCAGCTCGTCTCCATTTACGCCCCAATCCAGTTTCCCAGAGGGGGAACTCCAATCTGAAAGGGCAGAGGACACCCTACAAGTAGGGTTGGAAGGTGAAGACAGACCAAGGTGGTGGTGATTTGTAGCTCCACGATCAATAAAACTTTGGCTTCGCTTTGCAAATGCAGCAGACCTGGAATTCATCACTGCAGCTGCCACAGCAGCTGATGAGTCAAACCCAAATCCTGAGGGTTTTCTCACTGGAGAGGAAGGAATGTTGGATGGATAACTTGCTCTGAGGTGGTTCATGTTTTGGCGCATCGATTGCAACTGTGTAGGGGTCGAAGGTTGCACAGAAAGTCCATGTAATTGAGCTAATACAGAAGGGTCAGCAGATGCTAACAGGTCATCAAGGTTAGTTGGATTCAAATCACCAATCCTATTGAATTCCTTGCTCCGGAATGATGGGGAAGAGATCCTGGCAATCTCTTCTATCAGTTGTTGTTGTTGTTGCTGCTGCTGCTGCTGTTGTTGGTGTTGACGCGCAGGACTTTCTAGACCAAGCAGTTCCATCTCCAGATCAAAATCCCTGGCACTCAACGCAGCCTTCAGCCGGCTACCAGGGAGCTGCAAAGATGGTGGAGTGAGGTTTATTTTGTTCTGCCACAAGTTTCCATTCTTGGGAGATGAAGAAGCTGCCAAGGGAGACATGGGCGGTGTTGAAACAGTTGGCATAGGCATAGATGAGGAACTGAGAGCCAATGGACTCATTGCCGTCATGTCAAGTCCACTTGCTGAATAAGATTTTGGTGAAGGCATAGCTGACCCAGTGGAAGCATACACAGGGCGTAACTCCTCGGGTTTGTGAGCAAAGAAGCAGACTTTTCTATTGCAGCCAGTCTCATCTTTGCAAAGCCTTGTTCTGTATTGTGCAGGGTGTAGCCAGGACTCAAAAACACCATGTGCATACTCACAGGAATCCCCCTTCTGGCATGTCCCTTTGCGAAACTCGGGGCAAGGAACACAGCTATAAGGGTATTTCCGTGGGTCTCTCCTCCTTGCATTCTCCCCTGGATGAACAAATGGACACTCAGTCCAGTCGTGAGAGTAAGCCCTTGAGCATGGCTTCACCTTGAAACTGTACATCCTAAACTCGTCTGTTCCATATATACCGTTGTTTATGTCAGGCAACGATATATCAACAGGATATTCTTTCTTATCACTTCCTTCTTTTTCTTTTTTCTCAATACCTTCTTTTGATGAGAAAGGAACTGAGAACATCTGTTGCTCCATCTCCTGGTGATCTCTTTCGCCGCCTTTGAGAAACAACTCCATGGCCTTCCTTCGTGATTTGGACAAAAGATTAAAGGAAGGAGCAATCAGATTAACAGGATTATTTCCACTAGCATCAAGGCAATCAGCATCTGCTCCAGCATCAAGCAAGAGCCTAACAATTTCAAGTGAGGAATCAGAGCCCCCAGCAACAGCACAATGAAGAGCAGTGGCCCTATCAGTACCACAGGCCCTGTTCACATCAACCCTTCCTGTCTCAATAATATACTTGAGCACCCTGGTGCTTCCAAACAAAGAAGCAATCATGAGGGGGGTCCTCTTTTCTGATCCCATCTTCTTTGATCCAATTCTTCTACCGTACCAAAAACCAGCATCGTTGACATCCAAACCTTTCTCATCAACTTCTCTTTTGAAAGCTTCAAAATCATCAGATGCAGACAATTCAAGCAAAACTGGGAAGTTATGGAGACCATCATGATTCTGTTTCTGAAGCTCACTCTCCATGACGTGGTTCGAGGAAGAAAGTTTACTTTTTGAACTACTGCACATGCCCCAAATTCTGCAGAATGAAACAGCATAAACTCAATCAGCCTCTCAATTTAAACTTTACTATTCACAAAAGGAGAAGAAAAATTTTTAAAAGCCCAACTTAGAAACAAAATTCCTAATTCCCTGCAATATATCTAGTAACAACCCCGTTTTCAAATCCGTAAAGATGCAGAGCTAGGTAACATCCCATAAAACGTGTTATACCAAGATTTTATCAACGAATATTAGATCCATAACAGTATTATCAACTATCCAAGACAACAACTTTGTATTCCAATACCTCAACCCATAAAAGGGGGGGGGGGGAAAAGTTGCAGAAAACAAGCAACGACCCAGAGGCTAAATCCAAAAGCAAAGTTTGAAATTTTGATTTACCCAGAAGCAAACCACAAACCATTTTCCTCAAAACCAACCTAAGATCATGCAAGAACACCCAAAAACCAAAGATTTATAAGGCAGTGAAAGCATGAAAAGAAACACAAACCTTTTAGGTAGTAGAGAGGGGGAGTATGAGTGGAATAAAGGTTTTTGTGTTGCAACAAATTGTAGAAAACAAAAATGAGAAGATGAGGGAGAAAGCGAGGAAGGGATAGCCCTTTTATTGTGAGCCCACAGGAACAGCTATTAAGGAAGAGGCAAAGGAAGAAGAGAGGAAAGTGTGACTTTTCTTCCTCTCTCTTTCTTCTCTTCCTTCCTCTTTTCTTTGTCTTTGGTCAAAGTCAATTATTCAATGCCAAAGCTAGGGGGCCCACATACAGCGTGCGTTTGCTTCATGTCTCTCTATCTTCGTAAATGTTCATGTAAATGAAACTCAAATTGAGATTGAAATGAAACTCAAATTGAGCATGGACCCCACCATCGATACCGCGGTCCAATATCACTCAGGGAGGCTCAACGGGTGGTTAACTCTCACGTGCACTTTTGAGTTGTGAATCTTTTCGCCTACGCGCTAGTGCGCTCCCCAGTTCTTTTCTTTCTTACTTTTTCTGTCTTTTTTATTTTATTTTTTTATTTTTTTATTTTTTTTAATATTAATTTGCAATCCCCCCCAACTGAAGAAATCTTCTGAGTTTAATAAAGTTCAAATTAAAATATCCAAAATTCTTTTCATTATTCATGTATGTCAATTTTGGCCCGTTCTGTTGGGCCAGAGAAACTAGTATTAAAAATTCAAGCTTTTGAAGAAGTTGCTAAGATGGTAAGTTTTTAACATGGGCAATCCTTTTTTAAGTGACCATTTTCAAAGAAGATCATTGCATCCGACTTTTTAGTTTTTGATGAATATATGGTATTTTTGTTGGGTAGTTTCCCCAACACTTAAGAGCGTTACTTCTTTCATGAATGAGATTATCAATAAAACATATAAGATTAGTGATTTGACATGAATTAACGATGAAAAATTATATTTTTATCAATGTATTAATTTTCTCTTTGTTTATAAAGTGTGTTGAGCAATAAGTAACCACTATTGCATTTCATTATCAGAAAGTTATAATACTCTAAAGTCCCAACCAATTTAATTATCTCTTTTTTAAAAAAAAATTTGGGACTATCAAATGAAAGAATAATTAACGAAATAAAATTAAAAGTGAAAATCATAATCAATGTTCTTTTAGCAGCATTGATCATTCAAGATGATTAACTCACCATGTCATTGGAAATTGGAATGATCAATTAGAAGTTTTGCTAATTTTTATATTTTTTGATTTTCTTCCAACTTTGGGATATCTTTAATTTAATAATTTAAATAATATTAATAAAAATGATAATAATTGAGAGTGGAAGAATGTGAGAGCAAAGGAGGGACCACGAGAGAATAGGTTTGGGAGTTCAACCTATTAATAGTTTGAACGCGTTTTCTCTGTATTTGGTTCTTTCAATTCTATAATGTTTTGATTGTTGAGTGCTTGTCTGAGTGGGTCGCAGTTGGGTGATAGACAAATAGGATATGTTTCTGAGTCAAACTTCCACTATAGATGGAAAACTGCTTCCTCTCACATTAGAGTAGCACTTGGTAAAAGGAGAACCACATCTTTGACGTAGTCATAGTACTTCTTACAGGTTCATAAATCCATGCTTTTTTATCTCTATTCTTCTATCTTTATTCACTCTCCATAAAGTATCCAAATTCCAATCTAATGGCTCCAACACTAAATTATTTCATTCAGGTACTATATTATATTAGTCAAATTTGAACACTCTTGAACCGTACAAACAGAAACAGACTTTGATGACAAAAGGAAAATGAAATGTACATGTTTATTGATGCATGGGATATTTTTTTAAAAATGTTCCGAGTCAATTTTTAAAGGAGCTTAGTGTTTTTTTTAATCTCTTAAAATATAAATTAAATATAAGAGATTATCCCGTATATTAGTCAACACATATAAATGACGTGCTAAATATTTTTTTATGTATAAAAAACAATTTTTGATGTACCAAAGCAGAAATAAGAAGATAAAATGTTTTGGAAATTGGACGGTGGTATTCTAGATCAAAAGATACTAACTATTTGAGAAGAGGAAGAAAAAAAAAAAAAGTCATCTAAAAGCTTGAATTATCTTAAAAGTTTTATCGCACTTATAACTGGGTAAATGGATTACAGTTTAACTCCGAACCCAACCCAAGTATATTATAATTAAGGATTTTATAGGTCGATTTAAATATAAATCCAAAATTACAGTCATTTTTTTTAAAAAAATATTTCAATTGGTTCATCACTTTGTGACTAGTCTGATTCAGGACGGGTTACGAGATTAAGATTTTAAACTTCTTCAAAAAATAATACTAAAAAGAATCAAAAATATACTATCAGGTCCACCTACTCAATTTTATGATACCAACTAACCTGTTATCATTTATTAAGTTACACTCACTTTAACCTGCATGTAAATGAGTTGATGTCCGCAGACTTGCAGGCCAGCCCGCAATTCGCTTGTTGGGCGTTTTTAAAAATATATAAGTGGTAGCCTGTACTTTAAAAGGAGAAAAATTCCCCCCAAAAAGAGTCACGGATTTGTGGGCCAGCCCGTTGATTGGCAGGCTAAAATAGTGCAGTTTCCTAGGCTATTTAGGCCATTATAGTCCAACCCATTTTTATTTATTTTGTTCTCTACCAGCATTCGAACCTGGATCGTTATGGTGTTGTCCTCCAACAACTACCATAGTGATAGTTCAACCCATTTAAAATACGTGCTAGAGGGATTGGGTTGATAACTTAGAAGAAAGTGTTCCCTGTTTTGGTGTTTTTTTGTTTTATTTTGCTCGTTTAAGATATCACAGTGAGTCAAACCCACAACATATAAAAATATGATGCTTTTATTACAAAAGAATTCATTTTGTGCAAATTTTCATCTTCATTCCCGTATTGGGTTCCGATGGTATTTGTTTTCTCTCCTATCTCCTCTGTTTTGGTTGCGACATTGCTTTATTCTTGTTAGTCATCTTATTATTATTATCTGGTAACTACTTGTCAAAGTAAATGGAAGAATAATGTTCTGATTTCATTGATTGAGACCTTTCCTAAGGTCCATATTTATACAAATAAAAACAACCAGAGATTGTTGTTAACAGTATCACTAAAAATGATGAAACAGCCTATACATTCGGAATCCTAGAAAACAACTTGTAAACAGAAATATGAATTTTGAATCTTCAGTCCAACACTCTCTCTCAAGTTGATGTATGTGTGTTTACCATGCCCAACTTGTTGATTGTAGTCTCAAACACTTTTCCAGATACTGCCTTTGTTAAAATATCAGCCAACTGGACTTCAGATTTCACATATGGAACATGGATAATTTTTTGATCCAGTTTTTCTTTAATAAAATGCCTGTCAACTTCAACATGCTTCGTTCTATCGTGCTGAACCGGGTTGTGAGCAATTTCTATAGCCGCTTTATTGTCACAATATAAAATCATTGGTTGATCATAACTGATACCCAGATCCTTTAATACATTCTTAACCCATAACAATTCACAAACGCCATGTGTCATTCCTTGGTACTCAGCTTCTGCACTAGACTTGGCTACTACCTTTTGTTTCTTGCTTCTCCAAGTCACCAGGTTTCCTTCAACAAATGTGAAGTACCCAGATGTCGACTGTCTGGTAGTTCTGTCTCCTGCCCAATCAGAGTCAGTGTACCCCTCAATTAATTGATTTTTTTTCCTTTGGAAAACAGCAATCCTCTTTCAGGTGACCCTTTGAGATACCTTAGTATTCTGAACACAGCATCCATATGGTCTTCACTAGGAGCATGCATGAACCTACTCACCACACTTACTGCGTAAGCTATGTCAGGCCTTGTATGTGAGAGATAAATAAGCTTACCTACCAATCTTTGATAGCGGTTAACATCTGTTCCTTCCTGATCTGGGTACACTCCCAAAGTGTGATTCATCTCTATTGGTGTATCTGCTGGTTTACAAGCTAACATACCAGTTTCAGTTAGTAGATCTAGGATATATTTTTTCTGTGATAAAAATATCCCTTGGTTTGATCTTGAAATCTCAATTCCAAGGAAATATTTAAGATTTCCTAGATCTTTCATTTCGAATTCTGTGGCCAGATATTGCTCCAACAATTTTACTTCATCTGGATCATCCTCTATTACAACCATATCATCAACATAAACTATTAAAATGGTTATTTTCCCTTCTTTGTTTTTGGTGAACATAGTGTGATCGGAGTTGCTTTGTGTGTACCCAAAATTCTTCATAGCCAAAGTAAATCTTCCAAACCACGCCCTTGGTGATTGTTTAAGTCCATATAGTGCCTTTTTTAACTTGCAAACCTTGGTCTATTCAGTCATACTTCTTTTGACGCCTGGTGGTATATCCATGTACACTTCTTCTTCCAAATCTCCATTTAAAAACGCAATTTTTACATCAAATTGCTTCAATGGCCAGTCACGGTTGGCTGCAATGGAGATTAAGATTCGAATTGTATTCAATTTTGCCACGGGGGCAAATGTCTCTTGGTAATCAACTCCATATCTCTGAGTATAACCATTGGCAACCAGACGAGCTTTGTACTTATCAATGTTTCCATCTGCCTTTATTTTTACCGTAAACAACCATTTGCACCCAGTGGTCTTCTTTCCATGTGGTAGGTCTACTAGTTCCCACGTACAATTCTTTTGTAATGCCTCCATTTCAGCATTCATTGCTTCTTTCCATTTCTGATTTTTCAAGGCCTCCTGCACACAATTTGGAATAGAAATACTCTGAGGTTTGATCTGTTTGTAAGTCAGAGATATTCTCGAATGATGCTTCAACTATAGGTGTTAGTGTGGCAGTTGTGTCCGATAGCAGTGGGGAATCCGAACTTGATGCAGGATTAGAACTGGTGTCTGGGGCTGGAAGTGTGTCTTGTATAGGAGGTACAAGTGGAGTGTATGTCCAATGCTGCTCTGCTTCTCCAGAATTGCCAGAGTAAGGCTCCCCCTGAGTAGTAAGGGTCACTTTCCCAAAATGATGCTTCCAATGTCACATGTAGCTTATGAAGGAGAGGATCAAAGCAACGATACCCTTTTTATGAGTCCGAATAGCCAACAAAGAGACACTTCTTAGCACAAGGTTCTAGTTTGTTTCTCAATACCCGTGGAATGTGAACATAAACAACACACCCGAACACTCTGGGTTCGAGATTTGGAGTATGAGGCATATAGAAGAAGGATTGGAGTTTTTGGTGAGGGGTACTAAAGTTAAGGACATTGAATGGTGTCCTATTAATGAGATAGGCAGCCGAGGTGACTGCCTCTCCCCAATATTGTTTGGGTACGTTCATATCAAAGAGAGAAGCTCTTACTACCTCCATGAGTTGTCTGTTTTTGCGCTCAGCCAAACCATTTTGCTGAGGGTGTAAGGGCAAGAAGTATGGTGTTTAATGCCATGTGTCTGAAGGAAAGAAGTAAAGAAACCATTAACATATTCAGTCCCATTATCGGTTTGAAGGATTTGAACTGAAGTCTTATATTGATTCTGGACCATATTAAAGAAGATTTTAAAAGCAGAGAAGGCCTCATTCTTATGTTTTAACAGGACTACCCATGTCATTCGACGACATTCATCAATGAAGGTTATATAATAAAGAGCTTTGGACAAAGATGGGACCTTGGCAGGTCCCTATATATCAGAATGTACCACTTGAAAAGGAATGCTACTTTTATTCAAACTGGGAAAAAAAGGAATGCGATGGCTTTTAGCCAATTCGCAAACATTACATTGGAAAATATCCTTATTGGAAGATTTAAACAAAGCAGGAAACAGTTTCTGAAGGTAGCCAAAGGAGAGGTGGCCTAACCGCCTATGCCACAGCCAAATGGAGTCTGCAATCTTGTGTGAAGTATTGGTGGTAGAAGCTCGCGCCAATTTTGGAGTGTTATCCATAGGAGATTCGAACATGTACAACTTGCCACACCTAACACCATAGCCAAGTATCTTCCGAGTTGGGATATCCAGTAATAGGAGCAGTTCCACCATTAGCGGATGAGATGGCCGATTGGGAGGATGGGCCAACATGTGTGAGGGCAGTGGGGTCTCGAACTATATGATCGGAGGCCCCTGTATCAATGATCCAGTTAGATTTTCCAGAGAGTGTAGAGAAGGCATGTGGCTTACCCAAAATACTTGCAGAGGCAATATTAGCCGAGGGAGGAAGGGCTGAATCCGAGGATGCAATGAGACCTTTACTGGGAACCTTCTTGCGAGGTTTCTTGGTGAAATCCCACCATGAGGAAGCATGTGTATAAAAAAGTCATGTACTCCACGTGCTAAGTGGTTGTGACATTGCCGAGCAGCCATTTGGGTTATCTAGGCAAGGCCACCCGGTCGGTCCAAAATAGACCATTGTGGTCCTTGTGTTTTTTATAAGAAGAAATTTGTTATTGTTCTTTGCGACTCAACCGAATTAATCAAGTAATTGATGAATCGATAAAAAAAAAATAAACAAAAATAATACACTGAAGTATTATATGCAATCTTTCCTACGATCAAGGACAACATTTATTAATTCAATAAAGTCAATCATAAAAGAGAATGAAAATAGGATGTCAAAGTAAAAATATAAAAAATAAATAAATAAGGTAATACACTGCATTATTATAGGCGAACCTTCGTACGATCAGACACAACATTTATTAATTCAACAAAGGGTTTTATGTTTGTTATGTTACATGATGTAACATAACTTTCCTACACACACAGTTTTATATGGGTTTCATTCTTTGATATTTCTCTCTCCTCTCTTTTTTTCAATTGTGTGTGTTAAGAAAATTATGTTACATAACGCAATGTAACTTTTGATTTACCCTTCAACAAAATCATAAAAGAGAAAGAAAACTGGATGTCAGAGTAAAATCAAGGCAAATTATTTCAAGCACATGATTATTTTGCCCATCAAAACCAATGGCTCTCCCGGCCCAATGGATATTCGTCTTTGATGGAGTCGGTCCAGAAAAGAAAGGCCTTCCTGAAATCATTCAAATCTATTATGAGGCTTTTGCGATTGCTACAATGAATGAATTAATGGTCCAGTTTAAAAATGAAAAATTGGGCGTGAAGTTTGTGTCTCTAAATATAAAAACTAGGTTGGGCTTAAGTAGTTGGGTTATCTGTAAACCCAAGAATTGAATCCGACCTTGAGTAGCAAAGAAAAATATGAAGCGTGCACGCTGGAAATAGGGGGAGCAGATGGATTAGTCATAATGTGTTTAAAGATATGGGTTTTATGTTAGTCAATTTAGGCAAGGTCATGATTTATTGGGTAAGATTTAAAGAAACAGGCCTTGGGTTACCCAATTCATTTTCGTTAGCTCTTGTTTGGCTCTAAAACATTAATTCTTCACTATAACTTTATAATGTACAGTTTGAATGAACCTTAAACTTTTTATGCTTTTTTTTTTTTTCATTATGTACATGGAACATGATGCAAGTTTATGTTGTTATTGACACCCAACTTTGTAGTACCAAAAAAAGAAAATGGAAAAAATCCCAGAACGTTTATTATATAGTGAAATGTCGTCATGTTTTCATATCAATTACAATTGTGTTTGCACAAACTTTTATAAAAATAAATAAAAATTGACACAGTTTTTTTTTTTTTAAAATATATTCTTTTTGGTTTGTCAAAATGATAATAAAATAAATTTTTATTAAGACTTTGTTTTTGAAAAAATAAATTTCTAATTAAATATTTTTAATTAAAATAGTACTTTTTCTAAAAAATTGAAAAAAAAAACCCCTAAATTTAATTAATAAGCACTTATGATCTGACTACAAGGAATCGAATCTAATGACACACGGTCGAGCTTGATTTTATTTGGAGTATTCTGATATTGAAGCTTGTAAATTCAAATATTGTTGGCTTTCAAGAAGGATGATATCTTGGGATGTAGTCTGGATGTCATAAGTTGTAGGATCTGATTGGGATAAGAAGGTGCGGGCACGTGTAAAACACTTTGATGCTCAAATTAGTGTTTGAGTGAATGTGTCCACTAAATTAAGGTAAGAGCCCATCACTGGATCAAGCCCAACCAAAATAAATTCTTAGTTAATAAGAAATGTGTAAGATATGCATATATCTCATCCCGCAAAATTACTCTCAGCAGCTTAGGACTAGTCACCCAACTCATCCAACCAAAGACTGAATGACGTCATAGGCAAGCTTTTCAGCTAACTTTCAATAATGTAACTCAGCAAGAGACATCCAGTGTAAAGAGACTACGAGGACCACCCAAATGAGTCAACCAGAACACAAATCAAGTAAATCGCCACACAAAGGCGATTAGTTGAGACTACAAGCAAATTATGTCATGCACTATAAATGGAAAGGCAAATACCCACTTATATTCATCTTCTCCATATTATCGATACACATTTACTCAACTATCGATACTTTGTAGCCCATATCTCTGGACCATATCAATATATATATATATATATATATATATATATATATATATATATATATATATATATATATATATATATATATATGCAGTTTTTTTTTTTTTCAGTAGTAGCTCCTGCACCGTTAATGTGGCAGACAGTGTGATATAATTATTAGCAAATAAATTGGTTATAAAAAAGAATACCATATAAAATATTTGGATAAAACATAAAAAAAATATGAAAAAAGAGAGGGGGATGTCACCAAAAGATACTCGCAATAGCCCCATCAAGGAAAAACCTATGTATCAAAAAGAAAGAAAGAAAGAAAGATCAAGGCACCACAAAGAGGAGAGAAAACTTTATAGAGGGGACGAGAAAAACTTGGGCTGAGTAGATTTGCTAATGCAAAATATTGTCCTGATTTAAGGCTCCATTTATTCTCTATAGTTTAAATGGTCTTAAATTGTATATATTAAACTAAATTTAGTTTAAGTTCAAAAAAAAAAAACCTAAATTTAGTGAGACTCTATGGATAAAATAAATAATTCATTCACTTTATTTCACAATTTTGTTTATCATAATTTATAAATTAATGAAGGGAATACCATTGAAAATGATATATAAATGCGTATATAAAGGAAAATTTGTGGAGAAATTATAAATATGGCCAAATCTCATGTCAAATACATTAAATCCCACGCAATAAAACATTGAATCGAATTGAAAAAATAATATGTGTGTGTGTAACAATTTAGTAAAAATTCCATCAAGCATGTTGGGACAACTCAAATCTCGGCAAAAAAATTAATTTATTACTTTTTTAATAAAAAATTACGAATAAGTAGTCGTTTTGAAATTAATTACGAAAATATAGCAGTCAAATACGCTTCATCTGGGCGTGACCGGTTGGAGAGAGATACGCCTAATTTGGGCGTGACCGAGGAGAGAGACACGCGCTGTCTGGGCGTGTTTCACCAGGTGCTACCACGTGTCACAAAAGTCAACAGTTTGACCGTAAAACTTTGGAAGTTCATAACTTTTGACTCGGGTATCCGAATTAGGTAATTTTTTTTTTATTCCACATAACTTTTCGAGATCTACGTAATGACACCTCATTTGGCATATTTTGTCTCTCACAAAAAAAATTGAATTTACAATAATAATACCATAAGAACGTTTAAACTCAAATTAGTAAGAAGAAAATCATTGTTATGATTAGAAACATTCATAATAAAGATCCTTATGATTATGGTAAGTTATGATAAAGTTAATTATGTATGTTATTGAGATATATAATAAAAATTTGAATGAAGAATTTTATGAAATTTATAATTTTATTCGATTAACATCTGTCGGTGACAGAATATCGAATAATTTATATTAAAAAGTTAAGTGAGTGCTTTTCGTTTTATTTTGATTTTAAGTTTTTGTTCATGAATATAAAAATGTTAGATTATTTTTAGTAATAATTATAAGGTAATAAAGTCATGTCATTTTTAATAATTATGGTATCATTTTTAATAATTATGGTATTATTGTAAATTCAATTTTTTTTTTGTGAGAGACAAAATATGTCAAATGAGGTGTTATTACGTAGATCTCAAAAAGTTATGTGAAATCAAAAAAAATTACTTAATTCGGATACCGAGTCAAAAGTTATGGACTTCCAAAGTTTTATGGTCAAATTACTAACTTTTGTGACACGTGGCAGCAACTGGTGAAACACGTCCAGATGAGGCGTGTCTCTCTCCTCGGTTATGCACAGATGAGACGTGTCTCTCTCTAACTTGGTCACACCCCATGTGGACGTGACTCACGCTTTGGTCACGCCCCACATGAGCGTGTTTCTCTTTATTAGAACACGCCTCATGTAGACGTGTTTGACTGCTATATTTTCGTAATTACGACTACATTTTCATAATTTGTTATTAAAAAAACAATAAATTAATTTTTTTCCCCTCAAATCTCCTGCCTCTAACATTTTCATACAGTGAAAGCAAGACTACGACGCTTGGTGGCTTTTATGATTATTGCACTCATAATTTTTCTGGATACCAATCAGAGAGGGTACACAATAATACAAACCGAAGTAAAATTGAGTTTGTACACGGCGCCGGAATTGGGGCCAATCCCTTTCAATCGAACTGCATCAATCGAACCGCAGTAAAATGAGGGGTATGTGACCAAATTCTTTCGAGTTTTATAATTTATATTGGCAATAATAGCATAAATTGTTAATATCATCACTGTTATAAACTTTTTTCAATTAAACATAGGTGTGTCCTGAATTAGAATGGATCGATTTTGGGAGGAAAAGCTCATCGATCTAATTTTATAAAAAATTTATAGTATCATTTTATAAATTTGATTCAAAATATAAATCTGATCCAACCCAATCTATTTTAAATCAGATATATTTTCCTTTTTTTGTATTATTCAATTTTATATTTATCATTTAATTTTAAATTTTAATCAGATCGGTGACATCTTAAATAACAGTAATAAAAAATTCCAGTAAATTGCTCGCGAAGTGTTAGGTACAAGGGGGGGAAGGACAAAGGTTTTGAGTTATAAAAGATCACGTGTATTGCTCGCTCTGCTCAAATGATTAGTCTCCTACAGTGGGAAACCAATAAATGCCAATAAATTTCACATTAAATTTGTTTTTATCTTTTATATATATCAAATTCAAAGAAGGCACCCACCCCACCTCCGACCTTTGCAAAAATAAACCCCACTAAATTGTCTCATATATTTCTCTTGGAATTAACTTATTAAGCATTCACAACTATTAAAATCCATGAATTCCACGTTTCATTTATGTCCATTTCAGTCCCCACATCACAATGGCCCCCATGTCCCTTTTTTTCCCCCATTTAAAGTCCCACTCCCAATCCATCATCTCTCGTATCCCTCTCCCTTTCTCTCTTTCTCTATGTGACACTCACGTATCATGAACTTGTTTCATAGTACTTTTGTGACATATATGTATCATATATGATGAAGAGTACCTTGGAAATCAAGCCTACTAATAATAAACTTGGAGAAAATATGATAAAAAATAGCCCACAAGATTGGCCCGAACCAATAGTCCGTGTTCAATCCTTGTCCGAAACCTGCAAAGATTCAATCCCTGAAAGGTATATCAAGCCTCCTATTGACCGTCCATTAATCATAAGCTCTGATGCTGATGCCAACATCCCAATCATTGAACTTGGGGCTCTATATGGTGATGACCCAGATGCCCGAGCCTCAACACTTGAGCAAATCTCTGAGGCTTGCAATGAGTGGGGTTTCTTCCAAGTCGTAAATCATGGGATTAGCCCTGAATTGATGGACATGGCTAGGGAAACTTGGCGTCAGTTCTTTCACTTGCCCATGGAGGTGAAACAGAAATATGCAAACTCGCCAAAAACATATGAAGGGTATGGTAGCAGGCTTGGAATTGAGAAGGGTGCTATTCTTGATTGGAGTGACTACTATTATCTTCATCACCTTCCCTTGTCATTGAAGGACTACAACAAATGGCCCTCTCTGCCTCCCTCTTGCAGGTTCATTATACATATTATAATATAATAAAATGATCATGAACTTAATTATTATTATGTATTTTTGTTATATGTGTGTGTGTGTGTGTCAGTGTGTGTGGTCCTTGTGTATGTAACATAACAAGGATGAAAATTAAATTGAATGCAGGGAAGTGTTTGATGAGTATGGGAGAGAGTTGGTGAAGTTATGTGGGAGGTTGATGAAGGTTATGTCCATAAACCTAGGATTGGAAGAGGATTATCTTCAGAATGCTTTTGGAGGTGAAGACATTGGTGCATGCCTAAGGGTGAATTTTTACCCAAAATGTCCAAAGCCAGAGTTGACTCTGGGTCTATCATCGCATTCAGATCCAGGAGGCATGACACTCTTGCTTCCAGATGACCAAGTCCACGGTCTTCAAGTTCGCAGAGGTGACAATTGGATTACGGTGAAGCCTGCTCCCCATGCCTTTGTTGTCAATATTGGTGACCAAATACAGGTCAATAATCTCTCTCTCTCAATTATCCTTATAGAGAATGTTTGGTTGAAAATTCATTCATTCATTCATGCATGATACATGAATCTGTCACATGGAGGGGACACACAAGTTGAGGCGTTTATTTTATTTTATTTTTATTTCTGTTCTTCGTCATATTTTTGGATGGATGTGGCCTTACAATGTTTCTGAGCACATATCTCATTTCATGTTTAATTTTATTTATTTTTGGGTAGAAGCGAGATATTCTTAATTATATTTTCTAGTTTATACCTCTGACGTCGGGATGGTTTAGGACATGAAGTACGTGGGATCAACTGGGGGGTGGGGTGATGATACTTGGACATCAATTTCATTACATTATTTTTATACTATATATATCCTTTTTCAAATAATAATAATACAAAGTAAAACACACATTTTAATATATATTTTTCTATCTTTTCTTACTCAAATAAACAAAGTGTAAATAGGATGTATGTTGGTACGTGTAGAAATATCATTATCCTCGTTAATATGGGTTTAATTTGATTGATTGAGATCTTTATTATAAAGAATGTTCTTTCACTATTGCACAATCAGCGCGCACACATAAAGCGGATAGACATTTGTCCTATTAAATGGCCACAGGGGTTAACGATAAGGTCGTTTGTTTATTGGCATGACATTTCTCAATAAATGATTTTATATTACAAGCTTGATTTTGCTTTTACCTTTCTAGGTTTGTGACTGTAAGTTCTGTTCCCATTAGTTGTAGTGACCAATTATACCCTCATCAAATAAAAGCTACGACCAATGATCTACCAATCATATACAATATGACTAGTAAATAATTGCATCTTTGACAATGTTCAAAAGACAACACATTGCGCCTTGTAAAATATTTCCACTGTTCCGGGGGATCCCGCCTGAGGAATGACTTTGGTCTTCCCACTTAATGGACCGCAATGGCCAAGGGTAGCCCGGGACATGGGATTATACCCACAACCCAGCCTTCCAAAATTCACGATCATTATTTTTGGTAACCGCTTTAGGGTCACTCCACATTACCATAACTGCTTCCAGAGAATCTATATATACCGCTACAGTACCTTTAGAGAGTCGGAACAATTCATATTGCTCACCCTTACAATCTAATGCCCCAAGAGCTATACAATCACCCACCCCTTTATTGTTTACCCAACGAAATTTGGCTAGAGATGTTGGATCATTAGTGCCAGTAATCTTTTCTACTTGCTCCGTAAATATAATTACTATATAGCCTCTACGCTAGACATTGGTGTTCACCCCAGAACATTTACCAAGATGAATTTTTTTAAAATATGTTGATTAAATAAGGTTAGAGCACACTCCAATAATTGAGAATTAAAGGCTTCAACTAAAAGACTACAGTTTAGATATAAAGTGGGGTTTTAAAATATAGAAGGAATCTATCCTGATTTCGTATAGTGTATATTCTAATTAAAAAAAAAAAGTTGATTGATTAACTTCTCTTATATGTACTATGTAAAAATCAAAATAGATGTGCAAATAAGCACCTAGTGAGTGCATGAGTATTATTCCTTCCATGAAGCAAAAAAAAAAAAAAAAAAAAGAATAAGTTGGCTGCCCACAACCGTATGATAATGATTTTTATGCGTATGACACTGATATTGCCAAGAACATTCTGCTCCGGTAAAAACACTATACGATGTATAGCATTGCTCCTAAAAAGAAATTCATGTTATTCATTCTCAATGAGCACTACCATGAAATATTTAAATGTATATTTGCTTGAGCAATTCCGTGGTATTATAAGGTATTAACGTAGATCTTTACCTCTATTTATGTTTGCATGACGATGTTACTTCTAATTTAAGTTCAAGATCTTTAGTAACTTATCAATATGAAAGTCATGATTTGTTTGTTTTGTGTTTGACAAGGTACTAAGCAATGCAATCTACAAGAGTGTAGAGCACAGAGTGATAGTAAATCCAAATAAAGAGAGAGTTTCCCTAGCGTTCTTCTACAACCCCAAAAGTGACATACCAATAGAGCCTGCAAAAGAGCTGGTAGAGCCTGATAGACCTGCACTCTACACTGCCATGACCTTCGATGAATACAGGCTCTTCGTTAGATTGAGAGGACCACGTGGAAAATATCAAGTAGAATCTTTAAAAACTCCAAAATGATCGATGAACAAGGGCATTGCTTACATTGTATAATCATCCGCCAAACATGCAATCCCTCTCGTTGATATATATTCAGATAATAGTAACTCTTGTGATTAGATAGGTACTTGTTTGAACAAATTGCACATTAATTAAGCCACAAATTGAGTACAAGCTGAAGTTGATGGATATCGAATATATGAAGTTGATGGAAAAAGATGTTTTGTTCTTCCTGATTAGTTTGTCATGGCTAAATTTGTATGGTCCACAAATATCATCCTAGGTAGTTCTAAGATATTTGTCCCCACTTCCCAACCCATGATTGTGGTGATAAGTGCACCATAATTTTAGGTGCGATATTAATTTGTCGTATGCTGCTATGCTTGTGTGTACTGTATTGAGTATGATGCAGTGCTTGATAAAGGCCTTCTTCAAATTCAATGCACTTAAGTAATTATTGAACTCCACTATTCTTCCTTTTTCCCATACTTTCAGCTGGCTGTTAATTCAAATAAATGATACTTTTTTTTTTGTCCCTTTTAATCTTTTTTTAACAAAAATATAGTTGTATATTAAAAAAAAAATAGGTTATTCTACTTACCTTTTTTTTGCCTATCATCCTTCAACACTATTAGATCAGAATCTCAAGAGAAGAGAGAAAGATAAAGATTAGTTGAGATTCTGATCTAATGATATTTTAGAGTGATAGTCAAAGGTAGACAGAAAAAGAGGTAGATAGAATAATTATCCTATATATATATATATATAGAATATGTATATACTAGAGTTGTTCGCGGTCTAAATTAGATCGATTTTGGAAGTAAAAATCATCTGATCCAATCCCTTTGGTTTAATCATGTAATCATCCATTCGGTTTGAATTTTTTGACAAATCTGATCCGATCCAATCCAATTGGATGAGACCGGTTTTCAGTTTTTGGAAAAGCCTAAAATTTGTATGATGATTATTTGGCAAATAACATGTATTTTATATGTATCGACTTTGTAAAGTTTGTATGATGATTATTGTGCAATCTAGAAGCATTGCACAACAAAAAGTTAAATTATCATCTTTCACTTTCAACAAAAAAATTTATAATATGGTTGCCTGAGATACGAAGTAACCCAAATTTTCATCCTATGGAGAAAAAATTTAACATGCTCCAGGCCCACCATTTATTCAGTGGTCCCTTTTCTATAAATGAAAATTTTTCTTCCATTTCTACCCTTTTCTTTTTGATTTTTCCCCCCTCCATCCCTCCTTTTTTTCTATTTTTGGGAGGGACCACCATGGTCCCGTCCCACAAAAAATCTTCTCCCTATGGAGGAGCTGTTGTACAACAATAACCTATGTAATAAAAATATAGAATCTATCTTACCAAAAAAAGAAAGAAAAGCATAACATAGATCAAGCACAACTCACTTTCTTCAACATGATGGGTTAATGAGTTTTGGATTTAAAATTTTACTATATGGTTTTTGGGCTATGATTGGGAAAATGCCCAAGCAGGTAGATGATAAGGTTGGAGAATAATTGGATCGGTTTGGCTTGGCTTAGTTTTCACAAACCCATCCAATCCAATTAAATTTTGTGATTTATTTTTCGGTTTTTGATTTTTCGATTTTCGGTTAATTTGGTTTTTCGGTTTGGTCACCACGATTTGGATCGGATGATAAACACATCTAATAGGGACATGTTATTCTACCTACTTTTTTTTTCTGCCTACCACTCTCCAACACCATTAGATCAGAATCTTAACTACCTTTATCATTTCTCTCTCTTATTAAGATTCTGATCTAATGGTGTTGAAGAGTGGTAGGCGTAGGTAGAATAACCTATCTCATATATATATATATATATGTGTGTGTGTGTGTGAAAAATATTTCATATTTCTATAGCCACTTTGGATAAGGTTATTTACATCTACCCTTTTATAACTATATACTTCCGGGAGTACATAGTTATAACATTAAGATTACTTTTTTCTCTCTTTCCACATCGGCAGACAGGTTCTCAAAAGTAACTTTAATGTTATAAGTATATACTCCCGGGAGTACATAATTATAAAGGGTAGCTGTAGATAATCTAATCTAAAGTGGTTGTAGAAATATTCATCCCATATAGAGAAAAACATTTATACAGCCACTTTAGATAAGGTTGTCTACAGCTACCCCTTTTTAACTAAGTACGATCGGTCGTACATTAAAATGTATTTTTTTCTCTCCGCCACGTCAGCCGATAGTGTCTGAGGAGAGAGAGAAAAAAAGCAGCTTTATTATTATAACTAAGTACTACCAGTCGTACTTAGGGCATGTTTGGTGCATAGTATAGGATAAGGCCTTATAGTATAAGACCTGATAGTATAAGGCCTGATTGTATAAGACCTGATTGAATTTTAATACTATCAAGCGTTTGGCGCGGTATTGTATAAAATAATATATTGTATAAGATAATATCATCTAGTATCTGGCAATGCACTGTATAATACTATATATGATAAAAATATATATTTTTAATAAAAATATCCTTTAATAAAGAATTTATATAATTCTTCAAAAAATGTCATATGATATTAATTTTTATAAAAATTTATTGATTAGTGTGTCCAAAATATAAATTAATTTTTATAAAAATAAAAATATTCAATATTTTAAAAATTAATATATTGAAAAATAAATTTTTATTTTAATTGATTAATATTAAAATAATATATGAATTTTTAAGAACTACATTAGTCAACGATGTTAATACATCAATCTCTTATCAGGTCTTATCCCTCACCCTTAGGCCGGATTAAGTTATACATCGTTTTGATGTATTAAGGGATTACGCTGTATAAGCTTATACTATACGATGGTCACACCAAACAGCTGAAAATGTCATAACGTATAGTATAAGCTTATACTATCATGCCTTATACGTCATACCAAACAGGCCCTTAGTTAAAAAGGGATAGTTGTAGATAACCTTATCTAAAGTGGCTGTAGAAATACTTTTCCTATATATATATATATATTTATGTATATATTTGTTGGATTAAAACCAATCAACAGTTATAATATAAAATTAAGTAATTATAATAAGTTGTACGTATAACCACACTTTCTCTATATATATATATATGTGTGTGTGTGTGTAACTCAAAAGTTTTAATATATATATTCGTTGTGAATTATTTTAACCCAAAAAACTTAAGCAATTATGAAGACATATGAATGAGTTTATATATTAAATCATATTTCTAACACAACTATCATTTTTTTCAGGGATAGGTTATTCTGCCTACTCTTATTTTGTTTACTTTTGCATACCCCTCTCAACATCATTAGATTATAATTTCATCCAACGGTGAAGATTTGCTGGATAAAATAACCCTTTTAATCTCTTTCTTTCTCTCACTGCCTCCCATCTTTTTTTTCTCCTCCTCTTTCTCTTTATAGCATTTCAAATTTCAAATAACAGAAAAAAAACAACAATCCCAACAATAATTTTGAAATCATGGGAGGGGGGAAGTGCTAAGGTATAGTACCCTGTTCAACATAATCCAAGTATTTTCTCAATCAATTTCAACTAGAGGAAACACCATATTTTCCCTACAACCATGGCGGTCTCTTTCACACTTGAGAGAGATGAAAATCACGATCTTCTTCGAAATTTGGTTATTGAAAACAAATTATTCGATGCCCATGTGATGTATTAATGCCAGTGAGGGGAATTACGAGAAGAAATTTTCACAAGTCAAAACAAAGTTATGTCTTCATAAAGGAGGAGAGAGAAAGGGAGGGAAACCATGAGAGAAAGAAAGGGATAAAAGAACTTATTTTATCCCAAAAATCTCCACCGTTAGATGAGATTATAATCTAACGATGTTGAGAGGGGTAGGCAAAGATAGGCAAAATAAGGGTAAGTAGAATAACCTATCCCTTATAACTATGTACTACCCAGATTACATAGTTATAATTTTTTTACTGAATCAAAGTTTAGATCCAGTAACATGACAAATCATTTACCAAAGTTTAGATCCAGTAACATGACAAATCATTTTTCATATATATATTTATATATATATGGGAAGTTATATTTACAACCTCTTACAACCATATCTTAATCGTTGATTTTCGCCAATCAACGGTTAAAATTTTCGCAAAACAAATTTATTAATTAATTATTAATTCGTAATAAATGATAACCGTTGATTAACGAAAATCAACAGTTAAGATATGATTGTAAGAAGTTGTAAACAAAAATAGGTTGTAAGTATAACCTTCCCCTATATATATATATATATATATATATATATATATATATATATATATATATATATATATGGGTTTTAAAAAAGTTATGTTGTAGAAAAAGTGATTTTGTCATGTTATAGAGATTTATTTTCTGTGCCTTAGTTTTTTTTTTTTTGCTTCAAGAAATGCTGGCCCATAAAATGTTGTGTGTGTAGAAAAAGTGATTGTATCATGTTGCATGATGAATATAAACCCTTATATATATATATATTGGAAGGGTTATTTTGACTCTAGAGTTTAGAAGTCTTACTCTATATCTCAACTGTTGATGGACGGAAATCAATTGTTGTCATTTATAGTATAATTAATAATTAATTAATTAGTATGACTTCCTAAATTATAACTGTAAGTCTTACTCTGAAGTGAAAATATCTCTCTCCTATATATATATATATATATATATATATATATATATATATATATATATATGAGAGAGAGAGTTATACCAATTTATTAATTATTAAATTCAAATAAATAAGAATTGTTAGATAAATGAAAATCAACGACTGAGTTGAGGAGTAAGATTTGTAAGTTTTTTACACTGGAGTCAAAAAATCCCTCCATATACCAATTAATTAATTATTAAGTTCAAATAAATAATAACCATTAGATGGTTAGAAATCAATGACAAAAATGAAGAGTAAAACTTATAAATATCACACTGTTAAAAATTCCTCCCCCAAATAACAAATTGTATTTTCGGTTTGAAACTGTATTCTCTCATTATATATCTCATAACTCTACCAATAAATATGTTTGACAAAGAATTAATTTTTCAAATATTTTTATCATTATAAATTGTAAAATTAAAATTAAAAGAAAGAGTTTATGAATTTGTGAATAATAATATTCTTAGGACATTTTACTGATGTATACTTTTGTAATAATTTTTTTTAATTAATTGGATACAGAGCATTTGAAAAAATTCATGTTGTAAGAAATTTTTTTTCTAAAAATACTCTATAATTTTTTTTTTCAAATTCTAAAATACAATTATTTTGAATCTTAAAAAATAATTTTATCTCAAGAAAAAACTGACAACTAAAGATTTACACCTACAAACAAATGAATTGGGAAATTGTCATCCAATTTTTTTGGCCTCACTTTGTCGGCTTGACCTCCTTCTAAGGATGTATCTGAGCGACGATCGATCATCTCAGCATCTTGTTAAGCATCCTATTCTCATTCATTAATTTGTAATGTTCATTCACTAGACTAAACGCATCAACAGATAGTAGATATAGCGCAACAAATTATGCTTTCTCTCCAACACTAGCCAATGCTGATGCAGACTGTTCAACAACGTGGGTTATTGGAGCTCATTTGCTTTGTTCCGGAGTACATATTCCTTGTCCAAAATAAATAAATAAATGGGATATGACTGAAAATAAATATAAATACAAGAGTAGTGTAAAAATATTTTTTTATTATATTTGATAAAAAGAAACCGAATACTGTATCGTCTTGAAACAGAAAATATTTTTGGGTTAATGCTACGAACTTCTATGGAGCACCGACACTTCAAAAACAACTCTGTTGTTTTCGTGTTTGACATTTCTCGACACTCTCTAACACCTTAACGCGCATTGTAGAAATTCAAAAAAAAAAAAATTTAAAGATTGCATTGCGTTGCATTTTTAGTTCTAACTATTAGATTCGTTGTATTACTATTATTATTTTATTGAATTTAATATAAATATTTGTGATATCTTATGTTTTTTTTACAAAATTAATGGATATTATAAGTCTAGCTTTATTTTTATTAAATTATTGAATATTAAATATAATATATGCAACATAAATTAAAAATATTATTCAATATCAAAACGTGTCCTAACGTGTTAAAATTTAATATTTTTTTTAAAATTAACATATCAGAATATCATGTCGTATCGTATCTTATATCTGTATCGATATCGATATTAGACAACGAACTTAATAATCATAAAAGCTATTCTTAAATATTCAAACCCACATGCCTGACTATGTCATCAGAGATCATGATCGAAAGTCAATATTGTCTACTATTTATTAAGATTTTCATCTTTAAAAAATATATATTAAGTTCAACCACTGAAAATTTTCATCACGTGCTTGAAACTGTACAGCTATTAGTGACTCTTCATCTAATTATATCAAAAGGCCACTCAGGTTGTCTCATAGTGGAAGTGAGTCACCCTAATCTAGAATCGTTTATTTGGATGTGAACATTATTTGGCATTACGCATGCATGATTGGGTAGTTTAATTGGTTTGAAAGTTTTTCTTTTTAACAAAATGTTTTACAATGAAAAGATATGTCACAAACTTCAGTTCCATTTTTTATTTTAAAATAACTATCATTTAAAATTTTATATTAAAATTAAGAAAATAAAATTTTCAGAAAGTTATTAGATACTTTAATTTTTTTTAAATATATAAGTATATTATCATCTTACTTCATTAATGTTTTTTATATTTACTTAATATAAATTAATAAATTAAAGATAAAATTTAACAAACTGATTAATATATGCTTTGTTTTAAATTAAAAATTTCAAAATACCAATTATTATTATTTATTTATTTTAGATTTCTTTATTTGTTTATTGATAATGAATTAATCTAGTTGAGCGGGGTAGGACTACAAAAATGACAAAACTCTCTCAATTAAGATTTGAGAAAACTTCAAAAAATCTCCTATAAGTTTCTTCAAAATCACTTAACTCCCTCCCAAAAATTTTAATTATTTACCTCCTACTTAAAATTTCTTTATCACTTACCCACTAATTTGATTTTTCATACAAAATTTTGTTAACAGAGTTAAATTTTTAAAAAAAATACCAAAATTACCCTTAATAGAAAAAAGAAAAACATAATTTCTTCACTAATGCAATTTTAGACGAACTCACGAAGTGTTTTCTTTAAGGTAGCCTTGTTAGAATTAGTAATTATTAAAATTGTTTTCTGCAAATTCCATTGCTATTTAATACCGCATTCACAATTGTTGGTGTCGTTGTTCAAATAAAATGATTAAAGAGTCATCATCTCAGCAGGTTTAGATCTTTCCTTTTCTGTTATAAGCTTTTCTGCTATTATATGACCAACAAATCTGACTTTAGGCAAATTCCCAATCTGAATCTAGGTTTACGTTCGAATTCCAGGAACCCACAAGCAATACAACTTCCAAAATCATATTTCATGTATAAAATTAAACACTTAATAAAACCAATATGCCAAATTCTTATCAAAACGAAAAAAAATTGCCACTGCTTAAAAGTAATAGTTTTAAGGGAAAACTTCAAAAAAACTCCTACAAGTTTTCTCAAAATCACTTAATTCCCTCCCCGAAATTTTTAATCATTTTATTTGAATAACGGCACCAACAATTGTGAGCGCGGGATTTGCAAGAAATAATTTAATAATTACTTATTCTAACAAGGCTACCTTAAAGAAAACATTCCGTGAGTTTGTCTAAAACTGCGTTTATGAGGAAATTATGTTTTTCTTTTTTCTATTAAGGGTAATTTTGGTATCTTTTAAAAAATTTAACTATGTTAACAAAATTTTGGATGAAAAATCAAATTAGGGGTAAGTGATAAAAAAAATTTAAATAAGGAAATAAATGATTAAAAATTTCAGAAAGGGAGTTAAGTGATTTTGCGAAAACTTGTAGGGATTTTTTTGAAGTTTTTCGTTAAGATTTTAATATAGCTATCTATCCCGGACTCAAATTCAAGATTATTGGTTAAAATATAAATAGAACCAAATAGGGAGTATTATAATTTGATTCTTTCAATTGAATCGGTGTTCTTTGGCTGATTTGAAACTTTGAATTTGGTGATCTCTGGATAGTTGTTTAACATCAGCATCAGGGCAAAAAATTCGGAGAGAGACAAATTCATGGTTATCCAGGCCGTTGCAGATGCGAGTATCTTTTAAATAAGAAAAGGATGTTGTCATCATCTATGAATTTTGTTCGTTTCTTACACAATTTGTTCCACTAGTGTGAATTGTCAAGGGTCGGACTAAGTAGTAAGTACCTTTAACGATACTTAACTAATGAAAGTGATATGTTGATTAAGTATATTTTGTCTGTGATGTCTTGAACAACGTCTATTAGAGGCAGTGTTTTAGTTTATTGAATTATCATGATTTAGTTTATCTGTGTTATGTCAAGACATAAAATGTACATTTAGTTTACATTGTAATTTTGATTCAATGTTAGGATATAGTATAGATCTAGAAGTCTTAAATTATATAATATTTTGTTATCATTGAAAATCAATTTATTTTTTAAAACTCATTAATTGATAGCTTTTTTATTCAAATTTTTAATACAAGTAATATGTTTATAATTTTTTAATATGTGAATAGTAAATTCAGTTGAACTCGGTTGAGTCAATAATTCAATACCTCAACTGAGTGGATGATGGTCAGAGTTTTGAAACACTAATTAGAGATAACTTGTTAGGTGCCTACACGAAGGTCTGAAAGGTAGGCTACAAATCACATACCCGATATAATTTTGCTCTCATTTATTGCCAATCTCAAACAAAAGAAATAGACGATATGAGTTTAAATTTTATTATTGCTAAGAATCGTATAAAATCTCACATTTCTAAATCATATATTAATATATTAAATGAGAATTAAAGGGATGAATTAGTGAAAATCCTGAAAATTAGGCTAAAATACAAAGAAAGGGTAAAACGGTAAATAGCCAAACACACAACCCTAGGAAGGTAAAATTGAGTAGAAGGTCTCTGATGATAAAAATAACCCTGGAAATGGATTCAGAACGAAAGAATTGGGGATACAAAGAATTGGGGAAGCGTGCCTACGGCGCGCGTAACAACTTAAAACAGCATTTTCTCCGAACGACCGGAAAACTCCGGATTCATCTGATCAAGGATAATTAAAGGACAATGGTTAATGTTAAAAATTAGAGTTTCTAAATAGGTTGTGAATTTATGGATGTTTAGTGAAATCGGAGGAAAATTCCAGTTAATTTGAAATCGCGTGAGGTGGCGGTGGGGCTCACCTCACTTAAAAATCACTTAAGACACATAAGCATAACACTATTCATCATCTTCTCTCTCCCTCCCCTTGTGCAAACCCACGGCCCCCTCCCTCCCAAGACCCATTTCATTTCAATTTTCTTTCTCACTTAACTTAGTCATTTAGGAACCAAATCCATTGATCATTGACTTGAAATTTATTGGAAATAACCTCCTAAACCCATTGGTGGTATCCTTGAACCTTGAAAACCGCTAGAAATTGAGAAAACTCTCCTCTAAACCCGCAGCCATCTTGCTTAGAGTTGTGTTCATGGTGTTGATTTATGCTCCAATGGTTTAGTATGTCTTGAAGGAGCCTTGTGCCAAGCTTTTGAGTAAGTTTCTTCACCCTTTTGATGGTTTGATTCTTAGATTGGTTTCATGAACCCTAAAGGGAGTTTTGGTTGATTTGTGTTGTTAGAGAGCTCAAATAAAAAATGTTTGTAGATGAATATGTCTTAGAATGATGTGTAGGAGCCATAAATGCAATAAAAATTATTGGTGAAAAATGAGTTTTAATTTAGGAAATTTTGGATGATGCCATGACTTTGTGTTTTGGAAATTTGTTAGGATTGTGTTGGTGAGTTGTTGTATGATTGTATGATGTTATAATAGGATTGTATGAGGTGTGGAATAATTGAATTGGATTGAAAATCCCCTGGAGTTTGTCTATGTTGAATTCGGCCAAGAGAGGAAATGAGAGGAATGAGATGTTGTAAAATTAATTTGAATGATGTGTTGTGTATTGTATGGTAATTAGAAGGGTTGTGTGATGGTTGGAAGGTTGGAGAATCAATGGGAGAATATTGGACCTAGAGCAAATTATTAGGCAAAATGACGTTTGAATGATGTAGGTTGCAAATTGGCATCTAAAATGGTATTTTGGTAACCTAAGGATGCTTAGGAAAATTAGAAAGAAAATAAAGAAAAATAATTTGTAAAATTACACTATGTTGGCCGAATCTACCTAGGTGTGGGGGACGATTTTGACATTTTTGGATTTTGATAGAATTGCCGTGTGTTGATGATCTATACATGGTCGTTGTAGGTTGTCGTACGTGGATTTGAACCCCGAACCGTGAGCTCGGTGGGTTGCCCTTGGTCCCGGACCAAGTGGGATTGTGGTGAGTATTTTAAATCATGCATTTATGCTTGAGAATTGGCATGAAATTGTTGAATGAGAGTTGATTGGGAATGTCCTCTGTGTAGGCATTTCTGTTGTGTAACGAGCTCGGAATATTTATTGCATTGGAGCTACGTGGAGAGGATTATACAGGTAACCTCTTGGTACTGGGGCTTGATTCCCTTGTGTGTTCCACCATGCCCGTTGAGGGTGATGGTAGGAAGTGTATGTAAGTAATGTAGGATAACATGTTCATGCATATAGTATGTTGTTGGTACATAGGATGTACCGTGTCTCTGGCTAGTAGACGTGTTGCCTTCGGGCGTTACGGACTTCTACTGGATAGGTCTCCGAGATGGAGTTCCAGTTGACCTGGGGTCGTGGTGTGTGATCCGGATAGAAGCACACTAGGAAGTCTCGGGTGTTATTGGATGGAGGGTGCCTTGGTTTGATGCTCTGGGAACACGCCTTGGTTGAGACCCGTTAGCTTATACGCCGAGGCCAATAGGCTGGACGTTGCGTGGTTTTGACATTGACCATTTCAGTTTCGTCGTATTTTGTATCCCTATGCTCCCCTATTTCACTAAATTCCTTGCTTTATCCCGTTTTAATATGTTATGTTATGTTATTTACATGCATCGAAGTGAACCATTGGACGGAGTATTCTCCAGAACCTCTGGGTTATTGAGATATATTCGTATATCTCACCCCGTCTCAGAGGCTTTATTTCAGGAGGTAGCAGTGGTACAGGAGCGGTGGGCAACAAGCCCATGGGATGACTGAGGCATAGGATTATTCATTTTTCATTTTGGTGGCCATTGGGCCTAGGCTAGACTTAGGGCATGAACATTGCATATGGTTGTAGGAAGAGATTTATTGTCATATTTGTTCATGCCATTTTGCCTAAGTCTAGTTACATAGGTCATTTTGAGGTTTATTCATTATGTTGTATTTAAAGATTATGGGTTGTAAAGTGTAATATTTCATTTGGAAGTTGTAATTTGTACATGAATACTTGATGTATATGGAAGCATGTAATATGATGGAAGGACAATAGGCCTATTTTAGGATTATGATTATGTGTATGTTTAAAAAATGCATGCAAATGGACATTGGTGATTGAAATATGTTAAGTGTTAATAAAGTAAGCAATATGATATGAATTGAGTAATTTAATATAAACTGTGATGAGTTGTAAGAGTCCAAAGGCATTGTTGGTCGTTGTGTGTGCCACCCAATGATTATTAGGTACATTTGAGGTCATAGAGCACTTGTATAAATTTTGAGATTATTGGAAAAAAAAAAAAAAAAACTCTGGCGAATTTTCTAGAAATTGGCAGAATTTAGGTGAACTTTGGGAGAGCATATCTCCCTCCACCGAGATCCGATAGGGACGTTCCATACGCCGTTTTGAAGCTTGAGATATCCCATATCTTGTGTTAAAATTTGAGGAAATCCTGGGTTGGGCGTCGGCCTGTAGAGGGCTGTGAACTCGGATTGTACAGTGGGCTACTGCACATTGGGCAGTTGTGGACCGAAATTGGGAAATTTATTCCTGCTTCTTTTCTTGGCCAAATTAGGTGTATGATATATTAAATTGAACCTTGAAGTGTCTAGTTTGTTGTATAAAAATTTGAGGGCAATTGGTTGAGTGGATTTTCTACAGTAAATGATTTAGTGAAGGATGTTTGGAGCTATTTTGGGGTTGACCGGCAGATTTGCTTGTTCAACTTCAAACGGCGATATCTGGAGCAAACGAGTCTTGAATAACATACTAAAAGATGGGAGACTTGTTATATGCGGTTTGTCCGCAGAAAATTAAAGAGCGAACCACGTTCGGATAGGTAGAAAACGTAAAAGTGAGATTTTGACTAAGTGGGTTTATGAGAACCCCTTAGTGACTTGAGAGATGCAAAATAAGTTATAAAAGTAGTTTAAATAATTATTCCGCAAAGAGTTTACAGTTACGATCACAACTTTTATTTATTATGCTTTTTATTGTTTTAAACGTTCACGTAATAAAAGGAAAAAGTTTACTAGCCTTTTTTATAAATGAACTGTTGTGTTTGTAAATGTGCTTGATATCATAATTAATGTTAATAATACCGGTGTACAACGAGCTGTTACATATCGTTTATTGAATAGTGATTTGTTCAGTTGTCATTGTCTAAAATTTAGCCAATCGGCCACAATAAGAAAAGTCCCAACATCCAATTTGCCCAAATCGAATATATGGACAACGAACGCGTCGAACTTGGGCTCTAAAATTTTTATTATGGATGGTTATCTGAACGGTCCAATCATAAAGTATAGGTTTGGGGATTAAATTGTATTAAAAGATATTCAAATCACAGAATAAGTTTCAACCAACACAAACATGTCAACCCGCCACATTTTTAAAAATAAATTACCAAACTAATTTATGAAAAGTTTTCATATTCGTCGTCTTAGTCTTTAAAATATCACGGCTTACGTTAAATTAGTGTAATCGTTAACTTTGCTCTATTTAAATTAACAGAAATAATGAGCCTGTTTGATTTCTGTTTCCAAAAATAGTGTTTTAATTTTCAGAAAAAAAATTAAATAAAAAATCTGTTTGATAAGGTATGTTTTGTAAAAATATTTTAAAAATTATATGTAAAGAATCTTGGGATACACCACCCAAAAGCTAGCTCAAAGGGTAGGAGTGTCCAAGACCTTATAAACTCCACATTAGTTGCACATACAACCAATGTGAAACTATATATCTCAACACGCCCCTCACACGAGAGCCCATTGGACTTGAAGAGTGCACAATGCAACAGGCCCAACATACCTGTGCTAAGAAACGCCACAAGAGAAAGTGGGGGGCAGCAAGGCTCTGATACCATGTAAAGAACCTTGTGATACACCACCCCAAAAGCTAGCTCTAAGAGTGGGAGTGCCCAAGACCTTATAAACTTCACATTAGTTGCAAATACAACCAATGTGAGACTATATATCTCAACACTATAACTATTTTTTAGTTTTTATAATCAAATTAAAAAAATATATCTGAATTATTTTTATTTTGTGTTTTGACTTTTAACTTTTGAAATAAAAATATAGAAAACACTCATATTATTAATTATGAGTTCATTTTTTTGCAGTTAATGCACATAAATTATTTGCATTTAGCCCAAAACGATGTCATTTTGAGGCGGAAATTAAGGTATTTTTGTAATTTTAATTTTTTTTAACATTATAATAGTCTTTATAATTATAATTTTTTAATATTTCAACACAAAAAATGACATCATTTCGAGAGTAAATATAAATAACTTATTTACAATAACTACAAAAAAAAAATTGATTAATTATTCTACAAAATAGTTTTAAGAAAGAAAAAAAAAATCAGAACAATAGCGGGATAATTTGGCATAAGTATCTACTTAGTCAAATCAAATGCATATGTATCCGTTATCATAATAGCAAGGTAAAATTAATCAAACCACCCTTACTAACCAAATTGATCTCCCTTTATCAACACCCCAAAACATAATTCCTCATTCCCTAACTCCATTATGGGCCTTGGAAGAATAAGCCACAGATCTATTACCATTTTGGAACTCAAGGTCGGAGACGTCCACCCAATGATCCATACTTTGTTTTGAGAACTAAACTCTCCTTGATTCTCTATTGGAATACTGTATGAATATATCTACTAGTTTAAAATGTGACTGAATTCCTACAATCCACCCAATTATAGTTTTATAGGCTGCATTAAGTTTAAATCTTTGCTATAGGTAAATTACATATCAAAATAAGATAAAATAAAATAAAAATCGAGTAGGAAATCAATCTATTATTATCCTTGGAGGAAGGTATAAACTTGATGCTTGTTGCGAACATGTAGCAAGTTTCACAACAAAACGATTAGAAGGTATAACCTTCTCTGTAATTCTGCAAATCAACCACAGAGAACTTCCTCCACCCAATTTTCTACGTCCATTTCTCCACGTAGAAAATAAAATTAGGTGAAGTCCATTTTTTGATCCATGCAATTGAAGAAATAATATTTAATTTTTATCAACGGAGATGACAGGTGGAGGAGAAATTTCCGAAAGTTTAAATCCCCCAGCCCGAGTTGACGAGCATAAGCTGAAATTGAAGGCCTGGTCCTGAAGGCCCAGCCTAAAAGTAGACATTGAAAATTAGGGCATGTTAGTTGAATTTGCTAGCGTTGAGCCTGCGAGGCCCAAGTAAGTTTCAGAGTACAGTTTCTCACTATTTTGGTCATCCTGACCTAAACGAAAAGGAAAGGAAAGGTTAAGAAATATTTTTAATTTGGGTATCCGATAATGAATAATCAACACCTAAACTTGCTATGAAAGATATAAACTACCCAAGTCTCGGAAGACAAAGGGATAAGTTTGATCCCTATGAATTACATGTCTCTCCTCTCCCATCCCCCTTTCCTCACTGACCCAAAAAAGAAAATAAGAAAGAAAAGAAACTACCTTAATTTTTTATGTAATACTTCTCTTCAACCATTTTCATTTTCACTAGGTGAATTTCATATTAATTTTTTGGGGAAGGTTTAAATATTTGATTTCTTCTGCATGCAAATCAGTTTCAAGTTTAATTTCGAAGGATTATCAGATACCATTTATCAGGGCAAAATATTTTGGGTATTATTGATGTATGATTAATGATATATTCTTTATCAAATATTATAAAAATAATATATTTATATTATCTTTACCTTTATAATTATTTCCTTCTATATTTTTTTGGGTTTTATTAATGTTATGTTACATAACACAATATTAGTTTCCAACACACACAATAATAGAAAGACAGAAAGTGAAATGATAAAAAAAAGAGAAAAATATGTGAACTCCACATCTTTAATATGTATGTGTAAAAAAGTGAAGTTATGTTATCAAAAAAAAAAAAAAAAAGTGAAGTTATATTATGTAAAATAATAAATATAAAACTCATTTTTTTTGTCATTTTTATAAGGAAATACCTCTTCCGATTGTATAAAAAATCTAGGGACAGTGACTATTTTGCCACGTTTTGGCAAAAAAATTATCAGAATGCCACGCGAATAGTAAAATTCGCCAAATTGCCACGCGACATAATTCGCTACACAGTGTAGTGAATTATGCATGCAAATAATTCGCTACACAGTGTAGCGAAATATGCCACGTCAGAACCAAAAAGTGTCATGTGTCAAAATTGTTGAAATTCGCTACCCTATGTAGCGAATTTCAACATTATGACACATGGCACTTTTTGGTTCTGTGCATTCTGACGTGGCATATTTCGCTACACTGTATAGCGAATTACTTGCATACATAATTCGCTACACTGTATACATAATTCGCTACACTGTGTAGCGAATTGTGCCGCGTGGCAGTTTGGAAAATTTTACTGTTCGCATGGCATTCTGATAATTTTTTTGCCAAAGCGTGACATTTTGGTCGCTGTCCCAAAAATCTACACCTCTCGGGCGCGATAATCCATGACGGTAATTATGTCCCAAAATTGTGTCTCTAAGCAGACATCAAGTAGCAATCATTACCTGCTGTAATTTTCTAGAAAAAATTTGTTGTTGGTGTTCCACTATTTCTCGAGTCACTTTCGTGTTGAATGGGATTAGGAAACTGTCATTTTTTTGCCCTGTTTTCTTCCATTCCTCTATCTCCGCAAGGTGCTTCAGAACGTGGGCATCCGAAGAGACATCCAATGTTGACAAATGGCAATCATAATTATGGTCATACGTGGAAATTAAAGAGAGCTATTAACTACTGATAAAGCCCACAATTTCAGCAACATAAATTAATTAATGGTATTATAAAACCAAAATAAAATTATCATCATAAAGAAAGGTTCCGCGTCCTATAAAATATTCATTTTCAAAGTATGCTCTTTTGGATCCGAGGGGCTGAGACCAACTCAAACAATTGTTTCTTTTTCTTTGTTGTTTCCGTGGGCAGTTACTATATTCTCCCTGAAATGAAAGGTTCTTAGTTTGAAAATTGAGAGAAAAGAAAAGTCAATTATTTTGTTAGGGATTATCCCATTCTTGACTATTTAGGTTGGGGTTTTATCCTACAAAGAAGCAATTAAGATTGACAATGGGAAAAAAAATCCCTTTCCAACATTACAAGCAACATTGTGAAATTTGCATTTATGCACCCTGTTTATTAATATTTTTTATGACCATTTAAGTTGGGGTTTTATCCTTACAAAGAAGCAATCTAATTGAAAATGGGAAAAAAGAAAAAGAAAAAACATTTTCCAACATTACAATATCATTGTGAAATTCGCATTTATGCACCCTGCTTATTTATTTTTAGTAGTTTATGACCTTAAATCATTAATCTATCCACCAATAATATTAAGCTATTAAGTGACACTGCTAACATTTTCGGCACCCCATTTATGGATTACTGCTTAGATTTTAGTTTACGTTTTGTCCATTTTAAGATAGGGTTATATTTATCTACTTTTAGATAAGATAATTAAATTTTCTACACACACAAAAGCTAGGTGGGTCCCATTTCTTTTTTTTTTCTCTCCTCTTATCTATGGGTCCCACTTGCAATCTTGTTTCTACAACATAAGATAAGTATTTACCTACAACATAAGAAAATTATTTCCCTTTTAAGATATTATAAATCAGACCTTTTCTTTTACGAATTATAACTGCATTGAATTTTTCGCTAGTTACATTTAATTGAAAGTTACGATATATGCTATGAGCTTCACCATGCAATATGTACAACCTGTCACTTATATAAAGTGACATATTTTAAGACCTTGGCATGTCTCGTGTGGCCTCACTAACGGGCAACTCATTTGAAATTCAAATGTTATCTAGGGCCAGAGAGAACAAAGAAGAAAAAGAAAAAGAAAAGCAAAAAAAGGTTAAAAAGAAAAAAGGTAAGGACAACAATAATTATAAAGTGAACAGATGAAAGAGGGAGAAAAAGAGCTTAATGATTTTACATAGCAGGCTGGTGAGTGTGGTAACTGGTCACCTGGAAAAGAAAGGAGTGGGTGGCGACTCAGTTTCATAAAATTGAGAAACAACATTATGATCAATGGTGGGTCTGCGTAATTGATTTCATGACCCTCTAATCAAAAGTAGGTTATACCAGTAAAAGTTCAATTTACTCTTAAGATTGAACATGTGCATGTGGTCCTACTTATTTTATTTATTATTAATCTTAGCTTCTTTGTGAATAATATATATATTTTTATACAAATGAGAATTGAATACATAATTTAATACAATTTATTCAAATCCCTCACCACTATAGACTAGTTCTAATGGTTTTGTGAATAATATTGTTGCGTCCAAAAGGAACAAAAATGCTTAGTCAAAGAGACTAGTATATTAATATTAGACCCTGTACGACCCAGTGCGGTTAGACTGATTTTGGTAAAAATATGTGACTCAGTCAGTTAACCGATCACCCGACCTAGTTTATTTTAAAAAAAATATTCCAAAAAAAATCATAAGTGACATATTTTAGTGATTTGTTGTTTATTAACTTGCATAGGTTATGTACATACAATACTAATATTATCTCATTTATGCACTATGCAGAGAATTTTGATTTGTTTTATAGTTAGAGATGTCGTTTACTGAACCTGAAACACCAGTGTCACAAGTATTATATATTTGTTTGATCTTTTATTGGACAACAATGTGTAATTTATTATTTTTTATATTAAAATATTTAGAATTTATATAATTTTTTTTCAGCTACTTAAGTAAGTTTATAATTTTTTTAATATAAATTATAAATTTAAATATAATCACTGGGTCATACATTTGAACTAGTGACCCACTGATTAAGCAGGGTCAATGATCGAGCTAATTTTTTAATATCATACTTGTAACCTGTAAACTTTACCTCTTATTTATAAAATTTATACTTGGTTAACAAAATTCTGACCTTTGTAACTCTTTTGAGAGCCCGAGTCTAGATTCATTGTTATCATAACAGGATTCATCATAATTAATGATTATTTTCTTTATTTGCTTTATTTTTTTGTTCTTTATTGAATCTTCTAAAATACGGACCTCTCGTATAAGTCCGTAACAAACATTTTTATTTTTATTTTGATAATTCCAATTCTATTATATTCTCAAAACATATCCATTCTACATCAGCCTATTCTTCTAAATGGACTGCTGAGATATCCATATTTGTATTTATATTGATTACTTCTTTTAGTTGTTTCCTTGTGCTACAGCCTCCAGCAGCCACGTTTGCTTAGGAAAGCATTCTGTCCATTTCCGCAACCAATTTTAACCTATTCATTACACTTTCAAATGGTGCAGTTATTTTCAATCCTATTTGTTTAAGCTTTTTTGCTATCAAAGAAGGGAAGAAGGACTTAAAATCATTTTTTAAATTAAAATATATCTAAAGTTATATATAATTTCTAAAAAATTTAGAAATTGAAAATTAAAAAGTAAATTTAAAAAAATAAAAATAAAATAAACACATCCAAAATTACATAGGAGAACATTCCAAGCACAAGGAGGGCTAGGGCAGCCGAACAATAATATAATAAATATCTACACTTTCATTTGGTAGAACCAAAAAAGATATATATCAAAATTATTCATTTAATATATTCATGAGAAAATAATGAACTCCCCCAACGACAAAAGAGAGAAAAAGTTATTAAAGAAACCCAGAAAACATGTTCTGGAAATGAAAAGTAAAAATGAAAGAAAGAAAAAAGCAAAACAAAATAAGATGGTCCCATACCCATGTTGACTTCTCACCAAAAAGAAAAACAATACAAGGGGAAAAAAATAATATGACGTGGAATCACAATGTCATTACACGTGAAAAATCGTGGAACTTATAATGCTTTTGGCCCCACCAAATAGCAACCTCTAAGTTTCTTTTCAAATTTGGTAAGACATACGCACCCTTGGTTTGGCTTATGTTTTACACAGAAGAACAGAGTGACACAGAGACACAGGCAGAATCTCTATCTACTCTTCTCACACCATATTCCTATTTCTATTTCTATATCTTTCTTTCTATTACTACCGCAGCATGCACATCACAAACCATGCGGCTTATTACAGTTTTGTCCCTCACACGTTTCTTAATTCACTTGTTGTTGCCCCTCTGGCTCAGTCAGCAACAGCAACAGCAACAACACCTTCACCTTTGAGTTGTTCTTGTCTTGTTCATGGCTGTGTCCAACGGCGTCGAAGCTGTGCTAGAGTTTCTCAGGAATAATGGGTTATCGGAAGCCGAGTCTGCTCTCAGAGAAGACATCATCGAGAAGAGTGATCTGGGGTCCTTTGACTACGAGAAATTCTTCTTCCCCATGGTTCCGCCGCCGCCTCCGGTCAGGGTCCGATCCTTTTCGCGGCCGTCGGAGTCGCCGGGCTTCGCCGGAGACTGCTCCAAATCGACCTCTGTTTCGTCGGAGGATGAGTTTGTGAGCATCGGGTCGTCCACTTCTCGTGTTTCTTCTTCAGGTACTTGTTTTGTTTCTTTCATGGAAAGACTCTGTTTCTATTCGAATCAATTGTTTTGTACTTAATGCTCAATTGCTTGTGCTGATCAATGATCACTCTTTGTTCGAAGTAACAGAAACCTACGTTACCACTGGCGAGAGCTTGTTTGATTGTCGAAAAGTTCTGGTTTTAGTTTCTGCATTAGTTGAATTTTTTGTGCTTTTATCTGTTTTTATTTTGGTATTTCCATTTTTAATATTGGGATCACATAGTGATCATCCAACCCTAAATTCGTGTACTCGATTTTATGTTAATTACAATTCCATTGCATGTACAATTATTATTTTTTAAATATGAATTTATATTTCAAAGGATGCTCTTAGTGAAAAAGGCATCAACCAGATTAGCATAGGCATGCAAATATATTTGTGTATTTAGTCATTGCCCACTATATTTTGCAGTTTATTCATAAATTCAATTTATGTTGAAATTTAAATCACAATTCACTTCTCTTTGTTCATCTCTGATTCATTCAAGTCATATATATATATATATACCATCTGTTTATTGACCTCCTGTACATGTCATTTGGTATCCTTCTTTTTTCTAGCATTCGTTTTTTTTTTTTTGGGTAATTGTATTCCCATTTTCTTTTGCTTAGTTGATTGCCACTCACCATGGCACGAGAACAGAGCATCCTAAAACCTAGTTACTTTTGCAGAATTCATCAATCCGTATGGAATCCGTTCCTCATCTCAGACTCAGAATGATTCCGAATCTTCTTCTGATAGATTATCTCAATTCGGCACAGCACGAGATTATCACGAATTTGATATGCAAAATGAACCATATTGGTATAATGAAAAAGATGATGACAATTTCTTGACTCCTAGTTTTGAAGGGACGGATTTCGTTGGGTGTGAAAGTGAAGATAAGTTTGTCATGACAGCAGAAACTGAAAATCAACATGACAGTTCTCTGGGTTTTAATTTCAACCATGAAGAATTTCAATCAGAGGGAAATGGTGCTTACAAGGACAAGGCATGCCTTTATAATCATTCCTCTCTAGGGGATGGAAATGTGACTCACTCACAAGGCTATTGTCATGTGGATAATAAAGACCAGGTTGAAGGGCAATTAGAGGGCAAGGATGAGAAACACACCATTCCCTATAGTTGTGAAGTTCCATTTTGCAAAAGCTGTGGAGGTTCAGGAGATTCTTGTAGTGGGGATCCTACAAACTTCAGCTACCCTAATTTGAAGGAAATCCATCTGAATGATTTTCATTTGAAGGTTGTTGGGGATATTACCCCATTTGATTCTGCCCCAGAACATACTTTGAATCGAAGTTTTGACTACCACACTAAAAATGACAGCAGTAAGGGGGACAGGGGTCCTTATGACTTAACTAACAAAGTTGCTGAAACAGATCTACCAAATGGATTTGACACCTACAAGGCAGGAGATGGAAGAGAATCCGGTGAAGAGTGCCAAGATCCAGATGTTATTGCAGATGGAGAGGATACTACTGATGATGAACTCTTAAAGTACATTCAAGAGGATGAATATGAAGTCTTTGACCTGAGAATTATACATAGAAAGAACAGGTTTGCTTGTAGATGATCTTGTGCTGTAAACTTTCATTTCTACCTAATATTCCTGGTAATGCTGGTGAATAAATTGATTTTGAATGTTTAGGGGACTAGGAGTTGATAAATTTTGAAATTAAATGAATGCCACTTTGTTCGCTTTACCTTTCTTATTTTTGGGCATTTAACGTTTTCTTTGTTGGCCTTGACTAAATTCATGTTGATTTTGTCTCAGTATTTATTTATTGTGGAATTTGTAATGGCTATTCACTTTTGCTCTTTAGGTATTAAAGTTTCAGAATGTATTATTTGGGTATAATTTGCTCTCATCAGTTATTGCATCTACAGGACTGGATTTGAAGAAAGCAAGGAACTTCCCATTGTGCTAAATACAGTCATGGCTGGCAGGTACTATGTAACAGAGTATCTTGGTTCAGCTGCCTTCAGTAGGGTTGTTCAGGCACATGATCTTCAGATGGGAATAGATGTTTGCTTGAAGATTATTAAAAATGACAAAGACTTTTTTGATCAAAGCTTAGATGAAATCAAGCTTCTGAAACTTGTCAATAAGCATGACCCAACAGATGGACGCCACATATTGCGTCTTTATGACTATTTCTACCATCAGGTATGTTATATATAGCTGGATTGATTTCATGTAAGGTATAGAAATTTCATTTAGTTCAAGCTATATCCAAAACTTTTGGGAAATCATACATGCTTAACAAGGAATGATCTGTGGAAATTTATGATCAACTTTTCTTTCTGTCTTCTCCCATCCCAATCAGTTTTAACTTTTAATATTAAGTCACTTATCTTGAATGAAAATTTCGCAGGAGCATTTATTCATTGTAACTGAACTTCTGCGAGCAAACTTATATGAATTTCAGAAATTCAACCTAGAATCTGGAGGGGAAGCATATTTTACATTGAACAGGTTGCAGGTTTGTTAAACCAGACTAATATCTTTTTTACCTATTCCACAATGTTACTTTTTCAGTTGTTACTTTGCTAGTTATCTAAAACACCCTGGATCCTTCATACCTACTTTACTCATCAATATGTTGCTCTTCTTAATTATAACTTTGCCTGTCCATTGTTAGAAAGTTAATTCAGCAATTTGAATATAATTGCTTCATGTCAGAAATAGAGAAGTTGTCAAAGCATGATGATCAGGGTTGTTGTTATCCTTCTTTACAGCTCATTACTCGTCAGTGTTTGGAGGCATTGCAATACTTGCATAACTTGGGAATTGTTCACTGCGACCTGAAGCCAGAAAACATTCTAATCAAAAGTTACAAAAGATGTGAAATAAAGATTATTGATCTCGGAAGCAGTTGCTTTCAAACAGACAATTTGTGCCTATATGTACAATCCCGATCTTATAGAGCTCCTGAAGTGATGTTAGGCCTTCAATATGATGAAAAGATTGATATATGGTCTCTTGGTTGCATCTTGGCTGAGCTATGCTCTGGTGAAGTATGTTCTAATTTGCCTTTTTTATGAAATTAATGAAATACATTTTTCTATGGCTTTAATGTAATCATGGAATTTTGAGTTTCTTTTGTAAAGTTTGATCAGAATGTTCAGTTTGGTAAGCTAATATAATCAGGGAATAATTTATTTTCGAAGAATTTATTTATTTATTTATCCTCAGTCCTTTTGTCTTCTCTAGGTGCTCTTTCCAAATGATGCAGTTGTGATGATTCTCGCCCGCATGATTGGAATGATTGGTCCTATTGATCTGGAGATGTTGGTGAAAGGGCAGGAAACACACAAGTACTTCACCAAAGAGTATGATATTTATTATTTAAACGAGGTTTGTTTCCCATTGTTTTTTCCTTCACGACTGTTCCTTTTGTATCGGAAGGTCAACGTATTTCATTTGTTGTTCTTCATGAAATCATACAAGTAAAGACATTTTCTTGTTGCTGCTGAATACATTTCACTTTTGACTCATTTATTTGAAGGAAAAAGCAGCAAAAAGCTCTCTTCTTGTTTCTAAAATCATTAGTTTTCTAAAATCTAGTTAACTGGAGAATGCAGTACATTTTTCTTCATTTTTTTTATGAGCGCTAGTTAAATCTTATTAATCCTCATTGTGCTCAATTTCAAATTTTGCCACGGCTGCAGTCAATAAAAGTTCATTATCTTTTTTCAGAATATATTAACAAACAATGTAAAGTCGATAGTGAAGAAAATCTCAGATGGATTTAGTATGTGCAATTTGTGCAATAAAAAAGAAAAAGAATTGGCCTTACACTCACCAACAAAATCAAATCCTCCTTTTCAATTTCCATTTTAGGTTTTTTCAACTAACTAATCTTTAGTATTTTGTACACAGGAGACTAATCAAATGGAGTACATAATTCCAGAGGAGTCATCATTGGAGCAGCACCTACAGGTTACTGATACTATGTTTATCGACTTTGTCAGATACTTGCTTAGCATAAACCCCAAAAGAAGGCCTACAGCAAGACAGGCGCTAAAGCATCCATGGCTTTCTTATGTTTACAAGTCATAGGAAGGTTCAGTAATTCTGTTGGGAGTTATCCATATCAGTCATGATCTCATGAGCTTATTTTCCGCATACAGTGAAGCTTGCAATCACAATTTTGGTTTGTTTATAAGCAACAGCAAGTGAATTTACTTTCTCATGTTGTATGTTTTTTTTCCTGTTGATTAACAGATTGTTCTTTTGTACAGAACTTCAGCCCATTATTTTTGCTTTCCATGAATTGGGAGGTTTGAGCATTACCAGAATAACATTTTCGTGTCACCCTTTTGATTCTATCATTGGTCCTATAATGCATAGGTCCTTGAAGGCTTCATTGCAAAAACTATGTTTGAAACTTCAAAGTGATTGGTACTGTTAATTCAGATACAGCAAGACAATATAACTAACGGTGTTTCTCCAAAGTATAAATAAACTTTTTGAAAAGCATATATTACCATTTTTTTAATAATAAACATGGAGAAATGTATATATAATATACCTAGATGGCATGGACTCCCCTTCTTGTTTTTGGAATTATATAAATATCTATAACATTTAAATTTGGATATAAATCTGTCATTGTGTCAAAACTCTCATGGAGAGGACCAAAGTTTAATTCTTAAAAAAACGGCAATTGTAGGGAGGGTTGTTTAATCACAATAGTATTCGAAGGATTGGTCTCACGATGACGTCTATGAAAATATCTTTATAAATAAAACTTTTATTGTTTCTTAAAAATATGGGGTTTGCTTTTATCATTTAACATGATTACACAAAATTTTCTACACTCACAATATTATGTGGGATCCATATGTTTTAAAGAGAAAAAAAATTACGGCACGTCAAATGAATCTCTATAACATAACACAATTATTTTTCTTACCACATAAGATAGTTGGTTAAAGTGTTATACACTTTATTTTTCTTAAGCAAGATTTTGGATTTAAAAGTGAATGCAAAAAATCTTTCTTGAAAAATTTAGTTTCACCATGATGTGAATGTTTTCAGTTCGAATTGAATTGTTTCTCGTATCGAATATATATATATATATATATATATATATTCTGTATTTTATTAATTATTCATTTACTTTTTAGTTGTTTTCTTCAATTATAATTAATTATTTGTAATAATTTTCGTACTAAATAACATCGGTGATTTTAAAATAAACACGATTTTCATCTCTGACTCGTTAAACGTATATGGCGAGTCTTTTCATGTTCTCTTAAAATATGTTATCTTAAATTGTAATATAAAGTAGGTATCCCTCTCTGCCTGTCTCTCTCTTGGAGCTGATAAAGTCTGTCTCTCTTTATTTTTGGATAAAAATGATATATAATAGAAGGGTTTTATAATTCTCATTCAACATGATAATTGAAATTTTCCTACACATACTTCGATTTCCGTGTTGACATAGATTCTACACATAACTTTTACTAACATATGGGTCCCACATATTTTTTATCTCTACAATATAAGATTTCAATTCTCATGTAACTTGAGAATTATAAAACCCATAATAGAATATTGTATATGAAAGAACGAATATAAGTATAATTTAGGTCTAAAAATTTTAAAAGGAAAAGGTTAAAGTCACGCTAATCATTCTTTTTAATATCTTTAGTAAGGGAATGTCCTATTGGTATAAAAGTGTGCAAAAAGGTTGCTGACTTCCCTCACTATACAACTATACATAAACGAAGCATCAAATAGACTAATACCAGAATAGTCATGGAAATCCATGAGCAACTATATATATATATATATATATATCTTCTAAACTAGTTATGAGAAAATATCTATTAATTGTTCTTTTAGAAAGAAAACACACATATATTCATGAGTTTTCCTAGCCCGATACCAAAAAATAGATCATACTGAATTACTGATCACGGGCGTGCAAAAGTAAGGATTATGGGTGAAATGGGTTAAGGAAATTTGCCACTACCAGAAATGTTGGAACTGTCAAATTGGGCGCTGGGCAATGGGGCTTAGGTTATAAGCTTTTGTTTTTTCTCTCTCTCTTCTTTTTTACCTTTTTGGGTTTGAATTGAGTGCTCAAGTCTCCCGGCTTGTATGCCCTAATGTGATGTTAGTGACCAAACCATTAGGCTATGGTAAGTGAAATGGGCTTCAAACTGAAGAAGAAAAATCAAAATGAAAACCAAACTTCTTCAAACTTTAAAATGTAAATGAATCGGTACTGGGAGGAATGGTCTTCAGCTCTTCTCAAGTCCTCTTCATCAGCTAACACCACTGCTACATTCTGATATGCATGATGTTGGTTTAGTTAAAAACCAAGATAGTTATGTAGTGTTATCTATTTTTTTTTGGGTATGGCTCATATTTCGTATGTTTTTATTGTCGGAATTAACATAAAGGCAATTGGGATCCCGTTCTCAAGTGAACTAGGGAGGGTTTGGGGGCAGCGCCCCAATCCCGTAAAAGTTAGGTACTGTTATAGACTTCTGATTTATTATAAATTTTTCTTTTATTAGTAGTTTGAGCTTGGGACAATAAATAGCTGCTGTTAGAATTTTTTCTAATCCTATTTATATTCACATTGTAAACTCCGAGTGACTTGTAATGAGTGGTGGTGAGGTGAATATAATACAGACAAGCTGAACGTAACCTAAATTGGATAAACTAGGATAAATCACTGTGTCTAATCTCTCTCTTCCTCTTTTCGTTTGCAATTTGTTGATTGTCGATTTTCAACATTTTCGAAGCTAAGTCCTCCCTTCTCACCAAAAATAAAATAAAATATAATTGAACATGAAGCCTGACCTGTGTCATATGACATTATCTCGTAAAAATTGGGGATAGGTTTAATTTCGTCTGGTAGAGCACGGGAGGAATTAGAGTGGATAATCGCCTCCTTTGAGTTTATATAAATCTTTAGCTATGAGCATTTTTTAAATTATTTTTGCTCATATAGATAATAATTGGTTCCTCTAAATTCATACAATCTTTAATTATGAATATTATTTATACAAAATATTAAATATTCAAACATACAATATATTACCTTAAAGTTTTTTGAGATTTGTGTATTTTCTTAAGTTATCAAATAAATCTAAAAAAATAACAGTGTAGGAAAGTCTCGAGAGTGTCAACCCTTCAATTTTTATTAGCAACGCCCTTTATTATTTTTACCTTTTGTTTAACATTTCATTTTAATTCTTTTACGACGAATGTCAATTATGTCATGATATACTCTCGTTAATGAATTTTTTTTTATATATTCCTTGTTTTTTTATTTCTCTACCATTACCCAACTAATTATATTATATCAGCGTATTAAAATTATGACACATGACACAGAATATGACACACATTAACCACATATGACCATATATAACAGAAAAAGAATTAAAAGAACCCGTGAAGAGAAAAAGAATCAATGTTGCTCAATCTCTTTCAAGCTTCTCTCTTCGAAAATCGCCGTCTCTTGCTCTTGCCTCCTTTTCTCTCTGTTGCCGAATGTGCCAGTTATGTCTGGCTAATTTTCTTTTTGTAGTTGGGATCACGGATCCAATGTGAATCTTTTATATTTTTTATATTGTTTTTATAAATTAATTAGTTTAGTTAGTTGTATTCTATCTGTGTTAATTTTTTTATATCTTTGGTAGAATTGATCGCTCTATTACAGGGTTTTGAGGGTTATGGCTCACAATAGACATATTGGATTTTTAATCTAGACAATGGTAGAATAACAATTTGTGCATGACCTAGACATATGCTTACATAGATTGCAGACTTTTAATTCATTTGCTTAATGCTTAATTCAAGAGGAATTACTAAGACACTAGAATTCTAATTGGGTTAAAGGGTTGAAATCATTAAGACATTAGGGTTCAACTAATTTATAAGAAAATAATGAATTGTCTGAGCAAACAAATTAGTTAATTATAAAATACAATATAGGAATATAAGGGAGGATCGGAGACAAAGTGCATCCTAGATACAATTTTTAATCAATCTCGTATTTTCTTGACGTTCTTGATATTCTTGCATGCTTTTAAATATTAATGTTTTTAAAATTCTATTTTTAAAAATTACAACATCCAATCACTTTCACAAAAACCAATTCTTTTCTTTCAATTAAAAAGGGAATAGTTAAAATTAGTCATTGGTGGATTAATCTTCGAGGGAACGATATCTTACTTATCACTTTTATTACATATCTCACTTGTTGCGAAATAGACAAGTATACCATTCGTTTCAAGTAATAAAAGTGATAAGTAAGATATCGTTCACTCGAAGATTAATGCACCAATGACTAATTTTAACTATTATTCCCTTTTTAATTGGAAGAAAAGAATTGGTTTGAATTGTGAAAGTGATTGGATGTTGTAATTTTTAAAAACAAAATTTTAAAAACAATTAAATTTAATCGCATGCAAGAATTATCAAGAACGTCGAGACAATATGAGATTGATTAAAAATTGTAAAAAGACTGTAGCTAGGATGCACTTCGTCTCTCATCCTCCCTTATATTCCTATATTGTATTTTATTATTAACTAATTTGACAATTCAATATTTTCCTATAAATTAGTTGAACCTTAATGTCTTAGTGATTTCAATCCTTCAACCCAATTAGAATCCTATTGTTATAGTAATTCCTCTCGAATCAAGCATTAAGCAAATGAATTAAAAGTCTGCAATCTATGTAAGCCTATGTCTAGGTTATGCACAAATTGTTATTTTACCATTGTCCAGATTAAAACTCCAATATGTCTATTTTGAGTCCTAACCCTCAAAGCCCTATAATTAGAGTGATCAGTTTTAATAAGGATATGAAAAAATTAACACATGCAGAACAAAACAAACTAAACTAATTAACTTATAAAAATAATACAGAAAATATAAAGAATTCACATTGGGTCCATGATCCCAACTACAAAAAAGAAATTAGCCAGACATATTCATGTCTGACTTAAACAAATTAAAATAGTAAAAAGAATTCATAACAAATAAAGAAAAGAAAAAGATGAAGAAGAAAGATCAATGGTTTTCAATCTTCAAGTTTTCCAGAATCCTGATATCCGGCGTGAGACTCCTCCTCTAAATATTGTTGCCTCTGTTGAATTGTGTCTTGAGTTTCCAAGAGATTAGGGGTGGCAATATAGCGGGTCAACCCGCCAAAACGGGGCGGGTTGGGTTGAGATTTTCAACCCACCTCAACCCGCTCCGCCTAGAAGTGGCTCAAAACGGGTTCAACCCGCCGGGTTATAATTTTTTTTTTTATTTTTTTTTTACAATTAGGTAGTATTTCATTAGTCCTTAAATTTTTGTGATATCCAATTTTTTCTTTATCTTAGTACTTCCTAGAAAAAATAAAGAATAACAATTTTATTTATGACAAATGTTAACTATATATAAATTCCTAAAGAATGTTTGACAAATATTAGTATACATTTAAGATTGAGACTAAAAAAATATAGAGAAGTGTGAAATAAAATAAAATAATATTAAAAAATTCATAAAATATAATTTATTTTTGAATTTTAATTAAATTTTTTTAATTGGCGGGTTGGTAGGTTGACCCGTCAATCCACCATAAAATGGAGTGGGTTCATTTTTCCAACCCATATTTTTTGACGGATCAACCCGCCCCGCCCCGTTTTTGGTGGATTGGTGGCGGGGCGGGGCAAGTTAACTCAAATTGCCACCCCTACAAGAGATGCCTTTTTATAGGGATAAAAATTATATTTTTTAATTTTTCATCATATCTTCAATAAAATATTCACTAAAATCTCTAATCATATCTTTGATCCAATCCTTTAAATGTTTTCTTTTTATATAATGAAAAATTTTCTTTAAAAATATTCAAACCAAAAACAAAATACTTTCAGTTTAGAATCATAAATTGTGACATAACTGCCACTTCATGATTTCAACAACCAAACAATAAATAAGACAACATTGGTGGCATCAACACATCAAATTCTGGTCCAAAGACCAATACAGTGTTGACTGATGGTACTGACAATAGAGTCAGAGAGACGAATGGAATGGATAGGTGATGGCAAGAGAAGTTTTTGTCATATCACCATTGAATCATTTTCAACTCTTCCTAAAAGCACATCAGCCAAACTCGCATAAGGGTCCCTGAGAAAGCGTGATCTTTGCAGCAGAACAAGATCCCTCATGAGTGACATATCGGGCAGTATGGAGCTGTTCTTGTGCACGAGGTTCTTCAAGTGAAACAATTTGTTAAATGGATGTGGTTGCGTAGGAAAATTTCTTCAATAATACGAATGTACTGAATTTTTAATGTAATTTTCATTCATAATGGATATATATCTTATTTTTATCAATTTATTAATAAATAATTTATTTTTAAATTAAGTGAAAGAATAATTTCATAAAAAAATAAAACACACATCACATTATAAGTAAAAAAATGTATCAAAAACTCAATATATCCATAGCACATGAGATATTCTCGTTGCGTAGATGATCACTAATATCACCATTGGCATCCTTTAGTACCCTATTGCGGACAACCCTAGTCATGATCAGAAAATCAACCCATATGACACCAGAATTTCTTCTAATTTATAAATAAATCAGGAAATCTCTCATTTTTTCCTGTAATTGTGCCAGTGTTTCACAATTATGGCAGCAAAAATAAAAACCAAAGGAAAATGCTTAATCAATCCTGAACACAAGAAGTTTTTTTGTGGGCCTTGATCATGGTAGTTCCTCCCTAAAATAAAAAAAGAAAAGAAATTGAGAGAGAAAAAATCAAAAAAAGAGGGACAGAAATAGAAGAAATTTTTCTATTTCCCATCAACACCCATTAATTACTTAGAAATGCCAAAACAAGGCAAGATTTCAAAATTACCAAAAGGGAAATAGCAATTATAAGGATAATTTATTTTAGAAAAAATTATAAGAAATTTAATGAAAAAACTTAAAAGTATATATATATATATATATATATATATTTATTTAAATAATCATTATTAAACACGCTCTTAATTTTTGTAGTTGATATTTTGTTTATATTCAAATATTTAAGAAAGGAATTTTCCGGAAATCTTTTTCCATATGTCTTCATCGAATTACTTTAATGATTTAAAAGAACATCGACTTTTGTACGATCAAAGTATTGCTTAATTATGCTGTCTTAACATTGGAAAGGCAAATAAAGTATTGATTGTTAATCTAGTTTCTGAAAACTGTAAAGTGAAAACTACTTGTGTGTGTATATATGTTGCATTTCCCATTTCCGCAAAACGCAATTCAGGTTCTTAATATTCCTTATTAATTAGTACCATCTACTTGTTATAAGCTAATTGTACCATGTTCTTACTGTGGAATTTGCTATTTAAAGATACTAAACACAACCAAACAAATTTATTTGATAGATACTTTACATTACATGAAAAAGTCTAAAGAATAATTATGAATAGTGCTATTTTGTTAGTTAATGATAATTGTACTTCAGAGTTTTTAAAAAGTTTTTTTAAAGTTGTTTGTTTTGTTATAATGTAACTAGAAAAATAGTACACGTGTACTAAAAAGAGTAAATTTAATCAAATTATCTTAAGGTAAAAAAAAATCGTTAAGTTTGAATAGTATAATATTCTTTATTTTGAATGTCATAATATAGATACTTCTCCTATTTAATCTTGAATGAAACTCAGCCGTTTAAAAAAAAAAAACCATGAATTCAGTCAATCTTTAATTGATTTGTTTATCAAGAAACAAACTTAATCATTTGGTTTTTAGTTTCTAATTTAATCACTATTAGTTTTAGTTTCAGTTGAAGTTTTAAGAACAGCCAAAACCTACAGGTCAATATTCAGAAAAAATAAATAAATATTCAGGCAACACACCATTTACTATATCTTTTTCAGATCCTGGCTCTTTATTTTGAGATTATATATATGTATTTATTATAAAATTGTTAAAATAAGACGTATAAAAAACAAATACGAGATAGTATAATAAATAGAAATTTTGATTATTATACAAGGTAACCATTGAATTTTAAACAATGATATTTTACTATGTATCGTAAGAAAAAAATTTAATTTTTTAATAATTTATAATTATTTATTTTCAATAATTCATACATGTTCTAAAATTATAATCATATAATTTCAGAGCAAGGACAATCTCTTTAAAGACTCAAATGTTGTCTTTTCTCATTGGCTCATTCCCCGTAGCTCCCTATTCTTTATTATTATTTGTTACTTTTTTTTGTTGATAGTAGTCATAATAACACCCTTTCTCCTCACGCTCCCTGAAGCGCGTTCGTACGATTCCCCAATCATCCCTCGACCTCGCCGCCTCCCCTGATTTAGGTATGTTTTAATGAGATTTTGTTCTGGACATTAAAGATAAATTTGAAGTTATTAAAGGAATATAGTTAAATCAAATACTTGAAATTTTATTTTAATTTATGATTTTTTTTGGAAAACAATTAATAATCTTTTTTATTGTTTTAATTAAGTTTTTTAAATCTCTGCATTATTATATGTCAATTTTGATATTTACGATGATTTACTAATTATATGTATGAAGTGTTTGGAACACAAATTAAAAATATTTTTTATTTTTTTATTCCTGTAAAATGTATTATCAGCATTAAATGCATATTATTTACTAAATACATTATTTCATTGGTATATAAATAAAGGTTTTTTTAAGTCAATCTAGATAATTTATCTATATTGAGCTCAAAATAATATTTTGGGACAGAAATCAATATATTTTTGTAATTATAATTTATTTTAGGGTTATAATAATATTTTTTATTATAATTTTTAAAAATTTTAACCTAAAATGACGTTATTTAGGGAATGAATATAGATAACTTATTTACATGTAGAAATATGGGAAGGATATTATAACAACCAAATTGTGTTACTACCAATCAATTTCACCGTTGGATCGATTATGTTGATCCAACGGTTATATTTATTTCCATCTTTGTATGGTTATAATTCTCCATGTTTAAAGTGAAAGCATTAAATATTAAAAATCATAACCATACAAAAGTGAAAATAAATATAAAGTATTAAATTTGAGAAACCATGACCATACAAAAATAAAAATAAATATAACCGTTAAATCAACATAATCGATCATGAGATTGATTAATAGTAACTTGATAGTAACACAACTTGATTATTACAATATCCTTCCACGTAATAATATCCGAAACAAATTCTCAACAATTTATGATTGAATTCATTTAAGCAATAACGATATTGATTAATTGAAAAATCAAAATCAATAATGCACTGCATGTCGACACGATATATCAGAAGGGAATGATTTGCATTATTGTAAATCGAAGTGACTCTTGTACCATTAACATTTTAAACTTATACTAGTGTAAATAAATTCCTCCTCATTCAAAAAAATAAAATAAATAAAACAAAAATATTCCTCCTCTTTTATATACAGAGGCGGATCCAGATACACGAGAAGGGAGATAAGTGTTCACCTTTAAAATATGATATAAAAATATAAAAATACTCTTATATTAAAATTTAAGTTTTTTCAATTTAATTTCGGTGTTGAATATTATAACAATCAATTAAGGTTACTACTAATTAATTTTACCGTTAGATCGATTACGTTGATTTAATGGTTATATTTATTTTCATCTTTATATGGTTATGATTCTTCATATTTAATACTTTATATTTATTTTCACCTTTGTATGATTATGATTTCTGATATTTATGAGAAATCATAACCATACAAAGGTGAAAATAAATATAACCGTTGAATCCACATAATTGATCTAACAGTAAAATTGATTGATAGTAACCCTAGTTAGTTGTTACGATGTCCTACCCCTATTATTATTTGATTTTACTTGAAATTAATTTTTTGATAGCCCCAAATCAATTTAAATTAAATAGAAGCAATATTCATCAATTGGGATATTTATTTTTTATTATATTATAAACTTCACGATATCATTTCTTGACTTTATTGTAATAAAGTTTCCTTTCTTAAAGTTAAACTTCATGTTAATACATATTTCTAAACCTGCCAACCTAAGAATTTCTTAGAAGTTTTTGAGTTTTTTTACATCATTAAGTCATTTATTGGAGTAAATCAAACTAATTTACTTTAATAATGCTAATCAAACTTTAATTAAACAAAAATATATTAATATATAATTTAAGAAGGTAGTGAAATGATAATTTTCTTTGAACCAGGGACAAAATGAACAAAATAGGGGCAAAATGCCAAACTTTCTTGTTACTTTTACTAGAAATGTCTTGGCAAAAGACAAAATCATAGCTCGTAGGCAGAAGAAGACAATAATTAGAAAATTAAAGATTACCGACCAAGTGTAATTTTATTAAGTAAAAAAATGATAATAATTATCTGAGTTTAATGTATCTACTATTAACGGAGATAACTTATTTCTAATTGTAAAAATGATCTCGTTTAAGCTTAAAAAAAAAAGAATTTTTATAATTTTAATTTATTTCAGAATTATATTATAAATTTTAAACTTTTAATTTTAAAATAATATCATTTTGAACTAATTGGAAATAATTTTATCTTATTCCTAATTACTTTTCATTAATCAACTTTCTAATAATTTTTTTTAAAAAAAGTAATTGCAACATCTAGGGGAAAAAAACCCCAGTATTAAAAAAATCAATTTTCACTATTAAACTAAAAAAGTCAATAAAAAAATAAAAGAAAGCCCAGTACACGCGTAGCCATTGTCAAATTCCTGTCAAACGCGCCGCCAGAAGAACAAACTTGCCACCGTAGCGCGTGCCATTACACCTGCTGCAATTTCTCCCTCTCGTTCTCTCTCCATAGACGTTGTCGAAGCACCACCGTGATGACCACATCTCTCTGAAAATCACAGATAAAAGAGAGAAAAGAGAAAGAACAGAAAAAAAAGACGGTATAATACATCGTACGCACCACGGCGAATCAGCGACCGTTGAAATTCGAACCACACCCGATTCACAATTGGTTGCTGTTATTGTGAGATTAATAAGGGTATTTGATATTTGATGATATGGGCGAGTTGACTCAGGCGGAGGTGTACTCGCCGAGGACTCAGCAAGTGTGGAGGGCACTGTTGAGTTGGATAGCCTTCTTCTTTCAGATCTTCTTTCAGATTATCAGAGCCCTCGGCCACTATCCTTTACTCTCTTTCTCTTCTTCTTCTTCTTCTTCCTCTTCCTTCAAGCCTCTGCCCTCAGTTGAGCTTCAGGAACATGATGTGCCCCCTCCCTCCTCCCTTGAAATCACCGCCGCCGATCACCACCCTCTCCAAAAACTCACGGTATCACAATCAGCCACTGTTTCAATTTTTTTTTTTTTTTTTGTTTTTAAATTTTGTGCAAGTTTAGTGATAATTTTATGATGGACATGGTGAATAGAACTGCTGGACTTGTTTCTTTCGTGTATTTGAGATAATTTTTTGTTTTCTTCTAAGTTTGAAGTGTATTGAAGTATTTGGAAATTGGTACTCTATCTGTAAGGATAACCGCTTTGGCTCTGATCTGAGTAGGGCCTGAAAGCATGCTACGACATGCATATCAAAGGCATGAGAAATAACATCGGTGATTATTTGCAGGGGGGATTAAATGCTTGCTTGTAGTTGATGAACATCACCGAGCTTGTTACACGGGTGAATCTGAGATCATAGTACAAGAGAAAAATTTATGTGTTTGGGACATAGATCATATGTTTTGCCTTTTGTCTTTGCGCTGTTTTTTATTTTTTTATCTGTTTCCTTCTTTCTTGTTTTTTGTATTCGGTTTTTGTTCAAACACAAGTCTCTGAATGTTCTGGTTTTGATTTCACATGAAAGTGTATGTTATGAAGTTAATTGTCATGGTCTAATTGACTCGTGCGATTGAGAAAATGGCCAACTTCTATCATCTTAAAGGGTTTTGGAAGCATCTGAGGCGTATGATAAAATATTAGATGTGGCTTTGAAATGCTTTCTCAGAGTTTGGTGACATTTAAAACACGAGGACAGAAGGTAGTCCTCATGGTTTGGCTGTGTTCTGCACTGATTCCTTAGTTTGCTTGTAGCAAATAATGATGCATTCGTATAACTTCCTAATTGATATTTAATGTGTAACTTAACTCATTGTGTTGTCATATAGTTTTAATTTCTCTATCACTACTGTTTTTACCCTCGGCACAAACTTGCAAATACTCAAATTTGGCATAAAACATATGCTACTATGTAGTACTCAATTTGTGGTTGAAGTCAGAGAGTGCCATGTCAAATATAAGATGCACAGTGTTTTGATTTTAACATTTGAATGAATAAATTTTCTGAAGTAAATCTGTGAAGAGAAGAGAAAAACATGCCAGTTTGAAATATTTTTTGTTAGTCAGAACTTTTGACGAGCTATTATAAGATTGCAAACGATGTCATACATTATTTTGTTTTCTTTGGTTACTTCCTTCCCACCTCAATACTTCTGTTCCAATTTTATCTCAAATTTCCTGTTGCTAATTTGGATTTCGATCTTACATGTGCACTTGTAGGTAGTTCTTGACTTGGATGAAACACTGGTATGTGCATATGAGACATCAAGTTTGCCTTCTGCACTACGTACACAAGCAATCGAAGCTGGTTTGAATTGGTTTGACCTGGAATGTGTATCTTCAGACAAGGTATGTTACTTTGTAACTTTAATCTGATTGCTTGTCTAGAAGTAGAATATTATATCCTCACTTGGGCATGTTGGATTTTCAAGGAAGGAGAAGGCAAACCCAAAATCAATTATGTTACAGTCTTTGAACGCCCTGGGTTGAAGGAATTCTTAAGGCAACTTAGTGACTTTGCTGACTTGGTGCTGTTTACTGCTGGTCTTGAAGGTTTGCCACAAAATATTAAGCTGCACTCATTTATATTTAATTTTTTGGAATTCGATTTGGTATTTCTGAATGATATATGTGTCTAAATTCTCACAGGCTATGCCAGACCCCTTGTTGACAGGATAGACATGGAAAATCGGTTTATTCTACGACTTTATCGGCCGTCAACAATTAGCACGTAAGTAGTTCCACCTCATGTGATAATTTTTTTTTTCTGGTCCTTCATTGCTGGTAGGCAACATCGGCCTGTTTGCCGTACCTTCTTCAATTGAAAAACATATTTAATTTTTTTTGTGATGATTAGTTTTTCGGGGGGAGTGGGAATGCCAAAAATTGCAGTTTTAGTGCTTTTTTTAGAAGATAGAAGAAGTATATAATATTGCTGAACTCTATTCTACTGAATGAGCCTTGGCTAAACTTGACTGCAGTGTTCTGCATAATTAAATGGATGAAACTTCCAAGACGTTATAGAAGAAATTTGCATGCCAACCCTAACTAGTTTGGGATAAAGGTTTTGTTGATGTATAGAAGAACTATGCAACAATGATTCTCTTTAATTATTTCTAAGTGTCTTCATTAATTTTTGTTTTCATATTTTCTTATACATTTATCTTTATGATATAACTTCAACATCTATACTTGCATTATATATATGCTTGTAATCTTACTTCAGTAAGGAGAGTGCTTACAAGTGTTGAAGAATGGTACATTTTTTATTTTTTTTTGTCATTTGTTTTTTATGCAGAATATAGTTTCCTTAACTTTTTTTTTCCCAAGAAAACTGTTGGATGGCTTTTGTAGTATCCTCAAAACCCTGAGGGTTTACTTACTTTGGATATTCTGGCAAAATGTCTTGGTACTTTTGTTGGTTTTACCAGAAACAATTAGAGATGAATCTGGATAAGTTGGAAACACTATTTAGCTGTTTTGTCTATGATTTCATTTTTGGTATACTGGGAGTTATTACCATGATTTGAACTTAAGAGCTCTGCCCAAATCCTCGACCATCCCAACCACCTGAGTTATGCTAGGGTGACTTGTCAACCTATTCCTTTGATTTTATGAATTATCGCTTCTAAATAATTATGACTTTATTTCAATCTGTGAACTTGGATAAAATAATTAAATTCTTCCCTCTTGCATTAATCTCAAAATTAAACTCTTATTATGTTCCACATGGTAAAACTTCTGATTGCATTTGCATTTACAGATTTACTTTCTTCTTTTTGGGGTTTGTATAAATTCAACTGCTGAAATCGCGCTAGCAAATTATAATGACTGACTATAGTTCAATAACATGGGACTGTTATGACGACAAAATTCTTGGATTTCTAGCCTTTGTAAGTCCAAATGCTTGTGTGTTTGTGTTTGTCATCGATGTTAGAATTTAGTTGTTTCTTTTTCACACTATTTTCAGTCAGCGTGGAGTTTCACTTTAGTTTTTTAACAGTGTTATTGAATAACCTGAATCCTTTCTGGAATTTTAATGTTGTTATGCGGTCAATGTTTTTGAGCTTGAAGTTCAGACTGGAGTCTGCTGGATGAATTTGTACAAGTATTCTTATAAATGCTGGATGTGTGTAGGGAATATCGGGAACATGTCAAGGATCTTACCTGCATCTCAAATGATCTATGCCGCATTGTTATTGTAGACAACAATCCTTTCAGCTTTGTATTGCAACCAGTGAATGGAATTCCTTGTATCCCATTTTCTGCTGGGCAACCACACGACACCCAGGTGCACAGATTTGTGCTGTTGAAAATTAAAATCATCATGGCCAAAATGAAGTAAAATAAAATCATTCATCTGGTATTTTGATGTTTTACTCACCATCTCCTGTATTTTGCATGTTTATCAGCTTCTAGATGTCATTCTTCCACTTCTCAAGCAACTGTCTGAGCAGAAAGATGTAAGACCTATGCTCTATGAAAGGTTCCACATGCCTGATTGGTTCCAGAAGCAAGGGATTCCAGCTTCCAGTTGGACATTGTAGGATTAAAATCGTTTGCCATGAAGCTCTTTTGTTTATTTGGTGAAATTCTCTTATTTTTAAAAGGGCAGCTGCTGATTGGACGAAATTGAATTTTTGTATAGCACCAATTTGTTTCTGGAGCATCCTGAGGTTTCAAATGCTGCTTATTGAAGTTAAATCAGTTCACCATTTATGTATGTAGATTGCCAGAATTCTGATTCTTGTTTATAGGCTTGCAATCTGTTGGAAAGAATCTCGTTAGTCTATTGTACAATCACCTATCAATAATTATTGGTAGTTCAAACACTCGTTACATTGCAAAGTTTGTTGCAAACAGTGTTAGAGAAACATGCAAAAGCAAATCAAATAATTGATTTGCTGTCTCACTTGTTTTCTTTAGTTAGGATCAAATACGTTTTGGTTATATAAAGGTTAAGTGCTCGAAGACAGAGGTTGTTACTATTAAACTTGCAAAACTCAAATCTTTGGTGGTTGGTAATTTGTAGTCTTGGTCATTAGCATAATTGTGTAACCGATCAGAAATATAAGTATAACGCCTGCAGCCTGAATGCTTGGCAACTTCATATCTTCACAATATTAGGCTGCTCATAAAGTCACAGTACTATGGGAAGAATAAAAGAAGGTTTTTTTAGGATTCCAGTAAACCGAGGGTGGTAATCTTATTTATCTACTGTTGGTATGAGGTTTTTAATTTTTTTTTTAAGAATCTGATTTTTCTAAAATTTTATTTTGTGTATAAATTTTTTTGAAAATACCATCCAACAATATTTTTGAATAACCTACAGTCGGTGGCTTTTTACTTTTGAATAGTCTATAAAATTCGACCTTGCGACTCGGTTATATGAAGTTGCCTTCGACCGTGTAAGAATAACTACACGTGTTGTACGCAATGTACTTTGGACCCCTTGAAGAACATTAAATATTTGTAATTTCAACTTGAGAGTTCGTTTTAAAATTTGAATAGGATGAAGAGAGAGAGATGTTGGTTTTGAAATTTTAAGCAGAGTCACTAAAATTTAAATGTAAGCCATTTATATACTTGTGCACATTTGTGAAAGTGATGTTATTTCCACAAATACCACCACTAGAGGAACCTAAAAGCTGAAGTCTATAAATTTTATGCACACATGCATATAAGCAGCAAAAAATAGCAGTTGTGGGATTCATTAGCTTAATCAGTGAAGCATACGAGGGTGGGGTGAAATATTTCGACAGTAAATATATATGATTTATTATGGATAGTTATATATATTAAATATAAATTATATTATATATATTAAAAATATTATTTAATATCTAAATATATCTTAATATAATATTTTTTATAATTAATATGTCAACATGTTATATATTATATCATGTCTCGTGCCAATGTTGATATAATATAAATTTCAGATTATTAACTTAAGTGATGCAGACCAATTAAGATAAGATAATTACGGAGGAGGAAGGAGAAACGAATTTTTTTTGTTTTTTTTGTCAAACTGTCATCCCCGAAGGACCACATGCGGCCCGAATCACCAAAAACTTTTCCCTTGTGCCGATCACTCTCTCACTCTGCTCTCTCTCTCACCCATCCCACGCTCCTTTCTTCGCTTCTCTGTTCGTGCTCCTTCTTCTCGGTTTGTTTTCTTTATCTCTTTCTCCTCATTTTCAATTTTTTTTGGCTTCCAGCCATTTTCCTGCAAAGAAATGTGGTTTAACTGAGAATCGATCTATGCCCAGAAATGGATTTTCGTGTTTTGAGGTTGCCCTTTATGATTTTGCTATTTTGTTGCCTTCAAAATTTGATTTTGATGCTATGTAGAGGTTGAAGTTGATGTTCACATGTGGAAGTTAATGCCTTCTAATGCTCCCCACTTTAAAACTGGATATATGTATTTTTTTTAAGTGGGTAGTAAGCTTGATTTTGTTAAACTTGACATTGTAGTCGGTTGAAGTCGGTAAGTTGTTAATTTTATTTTTTTTATTTTAACATTTTGGCTAACCTTTCGGTCTCTATCTCCTTCTCGCTAGAATAGTATGACCAACAAGCCCAAATTTATGTTTGTTCACTATGTGTTTTAGTTTGGGTTTATTGAAATTCTAGTAGTTCTGGTTTTTTATATTAGATGTGTGCTTTTTGTAAGAAAAAAGAAGAAGATGTTGGGTGGCTGTTTTAATTCTCTGAAGTGGATATTGAACCCATTTCTCTGCAGTAGTTGTCTCCCTTTCTCCTGAAAGGAAACAAATCATAGAAGATTCCAATATAAGAAATATAGATATGTTGATTTTAACAGCTCAACTTTCTGTCCATATTACTGAAGGACTCTATGCTAATTATTGTCATTAGGCGGACTTCTCATAATATTAATTCTTTTACTTCTAAATATTGTAGAGTCTTTTGTCTTTCTCCCGGAATCAAATCGAGTGGCAACAGCTTTGTGATTTTTATTTCTTTTATGACTATTTCTTTTATCACTTTGTGATATTACAATTTGTTGACTTCAACTTTCCTGTTTTCTGTATCTGATATGCCATATATTTAGTTTGAAGACTTTCAAACCACAACGCCTTTGATCTACTTAAAAAATATAGATCAACACTTTCTGGTTTTTAATGATGATATTCAGTTAAGAAATTGCTGTCTTCAATCATGAATCGTGTACTTTGGTAACTATACTTACGACTAGCTCTGGTATTGTATCTAAATTGTTACAGGGCACAACACTAGTGGTCCTTGCCTAGTTGAGGCTCTGAAATTGGTTGGGGGAACTTAGCTGACCACAGATTCTTATTCCTTGGTGCTGGAGAGGTAAGTCTATATTATAATTCTGGGATTATGTGTCATACTTCATTGGTTATCTGAGAAGCGAGTGTTTAATGGTATTAAGCAAGGCACTTCGGATCAAGAAAGTGGAACTGCTTTACTTAGCATATTAGAACTAATTAAAGCTAGATTTTTTTTGAACCATTAACTGATATTAACACCAAACTCATTGCTTATTAGTCTTTTTTGTTTCATATATATAAAAAGGTAAATAGAATTTCATTAGAACATGCAGTCTGTTATACAGGACACCATAACATAAAAAAAAGTTGTTCATTTCAGAGGAGTGGAACCTCATCAACAAAACATCCAGATATGGCAGAGGAATTCACCCTTGCTGAGATTATGGCAGCAACCGACAATTTCTCACTTGAGAAAAAGATTGGTGCTGGAAGCTATGGTGTTGTGTACAGAGGAAAACTTGCTGATGGTCGTGAGGTTGCAATCAAAAGGGAGGAAGCTGGTACTACTAAGGTGAAGATGTTTTAAGAGAAATAGAGTGCATTTGAGTTAGAATTGGCCTTCTTGTCATGTCTACACCACAAGCACTTGGTTAGGCTAATTGGGTTATGTGAAGAGAAAGATGAAAGGCTCTTGGTGTATGAGTACATGAAGAATGGGACCTTACATGATCATTTGCATGACAAAAACAGCGTGGAGAAGAGTAGTAGTGTTTTACACCACATTTGCAAGCCAATTACACTATTACTCTTCTCCACGTTGTTTTTGTCATGCAAATGATCATGTAAGGCCCCATTCTTCATGTACTCATACACCAAGAGCCTTTCATCTTTCTCTTCACAGAACCCAATTAGCCTAACCAAGTGCTTGTGGTGTAGACGGGACAAGAAGGCCAATTCTGATTCAAATGCACTCTCTTTCTCTTGAAACATCTTCACCTTAGTAGTACATACATAAAATTGTGAACTGAATTGACTTCAAGAAAAGAAACAACTAAATAATTTAGTTGTCAAGGATCTTACCTGCATCTTAAATGATCTATGCTGCATTGTTATTGTAGACAACAATCCTTTCAGCTTTGTATTGCAACCAGTGAATGGAATTTCATGTATCCCATTTTCTGCTGGGCAACCACATGACACCCAGATGCACAGATTTGTTCTGTTGAACATAAAATCATCATGGCCAAAATAAAATAAAATCATTCATCTGGTATTTTGATGTTTTACTCACCATCTCCTGTATTTTGCTTGTTTATCAGCTTCTAGATGTCATTCTAGCATTTCTCAAGCAACTGTCTGAGCAGAAAGATGTAAGACCTATGCTCTATGAAAAGTTCCACATGCCAGATTGGCTCCAGAAGCAAGGGATTCCAGCTTCCAGTTGGGATATTGTAGTATTAAAATCGTTCGCCATGAAGCTCTTTTGTTTATTTGGTGAAATTTTCATATTGTTGAAAGGGCAGCCGCTGATTGGACGAAATTGAATTTTTGTATAGCACCAATTTGTTTCTGGAGCATCCTGAGGTTTCAAATGCTGTTTTTTTTTAAAGTCAAATTAGTTCACCATTTATGTATGTAGATTACCAGAATTCTTATTCTTGTTTATAGGCTTGCAATCTGTTGGAAAGGATCTCGTTAGTTTATTGTACAATTATCTATCAATAATTATTGGCAGTTCAAACATTCATTACATTGCAAAATTTGTTGCAAACAGTGTTAGAGAAACCTGCAAAAGCAAAACAAATAATTCATTTGCTGTCTCACCTGTTTTCCGGATCAAATACGTTTTGGTTATATAAAGGTTGAAGGGCTCGAAGACAGAGGTTGTTACTCTTAAACTTGCAAAACTCACAGCTTTGGTGGTTTGTTTTTTGTAGTGTTGGTCATTAGCATAGTTGTGTAAGCGATGAGAAATATAACGCCTGCAGCTTGAGCGCTTGGCAATTCATATCTTGATAATGTTAGGCTGCACATAAAGTCACAATACTATGGGAAGAATAAGATTTTTTTTTTTTTGGGGGGGTGGGGGGAGTTGGGAGAATTTTTTTGGTGTAGGTATGTATGATAGGCCTCTTGAGAAAGGAAACTATCCTAATTCATTTTCTTATCATGTGCTAACCTATAGTTGATGGTTTTTTACTTTTGACTAGTCTATAAAATTCGACCTTGCGACTCGATTATATGAAGTTGCCTTCAACCGTATAAGAATATCTACACATGTACGCAATGTACTTTGGAAACCCCTAAAGAACATTTTGAAATTGGAACATTGAATATTTGTAATTTCAACTAGAGAGTTCGTGCTCAAATTTGAATAGGATGAAGAGAGAGATGTTGGTTTTGAAATTTTAAGCAGAGTCGCTATTTTTTTTTTTTTTTGGTACATTGCCAGGAGGTATCCTCATTCAACCTTCCCCGGACACCATGCCCTCAGGGTACGGCCCGTTTGGGCTAGCCCCTCATCGTAACAGTGGGTGCACTAGGCTTCGCAACCGGAGAAAGGACGAGACTAATCCCCCAACTGAAGATTTTTAGCTTATTATCTGGCACTCAAAGATTTTTCAAGAAACTGCTTGAGGCAAGGTTTGATCCCTGCAGCAAGCAATCCATTGGGAGCTCAGCTGCCAACTGAGCTACCCTTGGGGGTTAGTTATAGCAATTTATATGCTTGTACACATTTGTGAAAGTGGTGTTATTTCCACCAATACCACCACTTAAGGAACCTAAAAGCTGAAGTCTATAAATTCAGTGCACACATGAATATAAGCAAAAAATAGCAGTTGTGGGGTTCATTAGCTTAATCACTGAAGCAACCGAGGGTTGGGTGAAATAGTATTATTTCGATAGTAAATACAGAATTATCTTGTCAATTGCATTAATTGGTTTCGGAGATATGATATGCTATCAAGTTCTACAGAAAAGCAAACCTTGTAGCTAATTCCCTCGTAAATATAGCTATTGATCTGGAATAATATATTAAGGTACACATGTAAAGCCTTTACAATAAAAAAAAGTATCTTCAAATATGACATCTCAGTCAACCAATGCTGCTCATATTGCTCTTCTGTAAATTGATATAAAGCCACCCACATAAGAACCAATCGGGAGATTTTGCTGTCTCACCACTTGCACGCAACAATCAGGGATATTCGCAAAGCCGGTCATTCTTTCACTATAAATATAAGTGTGTTAAATACAATATATATATATATATTTTTTTTTTTATATGAATAAACCTGCTTATATAAAATCTGACTTGAACGTTAGAATATCTTGCAAATATACTTTCACCTTGTTCCCACGAAGACACGTGGGTTAAAGGTGCATAAAGTCACTTGTAAAGTAAATTCATCATGGTCAGTGGCGCAGGTGAAACTGGTTCTAATGTATTAAAAAGATCAATGCCTTTTTCGGGGAGCTTCCTGAATGTATTAGAGGAGTACTTCTTTGGATTAAAGAAAGCGTAGTCCTTTTTTTGTCTTTAATTAAATGTTAATAAACATATATAACATTGTGCAAATAAACAAATTTAGCTATCATTAAGGTTTGATATAAATAATAAAAATTATTAAATTAAGAGTTATTTATTTAAGAAATCAAATAAAATTTAGTAAATAATTGAGAATCCCAACAACTCCATCCCCTTTAGTTCATGTTTTTAAGGGTTGTGCTAGGGAAAGCTCGAGCATTTGGACGCTGGAGCACATTGCACTGTCATTTTAATTTATTTTTTAATTATTAATTCAAAAGGGGTACACAGATCTGAGAGATTTTTCAATCTAAATGCTACAAGTTTTGAGCGTTCAGTAGTAATTCCCTAATTTTAATTGATTATGTTATTTTATATCAAATTCCAACATTTATTAGATGGTATCTATTTGTCTTAAAGTCCCCCTCCAGCAAGATAGATAGCAAGTGGCAAGGCAACCCAAGTGACTTAGAATATGGTCATATGCCCTATGCTGTTAAAGAAATATGAATTAATTAATGATTGGTTAGAAGCCCAACATCATGATAAGCGTTTAGGTTGTGAAAAATAAAAAATAAAAATAAAACAATTCTTTCCAGCCTGCCAGCTTGGCCTGTCCTTAAAAGCTCTATCCAGTATTCCTCAATACCTGATAAAAAGGAAATGCAACAGCAAGAATCCCTTTTCATTCTCAGGGTGCATGCCACTTTCTCTCTAGTTCTCTTCTGCTTGTCTATTTTTATACTTTATTTTTCATAGACACTAATTCGGTTGCTTTGTTCAAATGTCTCCTTTTGACTTCAAAAGCAGCTTTTCATGTTAATTATCCCACTCTTGAGGTTTGTAAATCATATTGAATGATTTGTGATACCGAAGAGGTACATTTCATTTTAATCTCTAATTATAATTATTTGATTGCAAATTTTGCTATTTATCAAAAAATAAAAAATAATTGATTTCAACTTAAACAACTGCTTTTGTCTTAAGGAAGGAAATGATTAGTTTTAGGGATGTAAATGGACCTACGGCCTAGCCTATATTAGGTCAATTTTGACCTATTATAAATAGTAAAATAGAACAGACCTAGCTTTAAAAAAATTTATTTAGAAAATAAGTCGTAGGCTTTTTTTGTACATGTCGAGTCTATAAGCCTACAGACCTCTATCATATTATTTATTTAAAATATAATAAATAAAATTATTATTTTAATAATTTTGAATAATAAAATAGAGAGGGGTTATATTTACAACCCAAATAGTTTACAAACTCTTACAATCATATCTTAACCGATTTTCACCAATCAACGGTTGTCATTTATTGTGAATTAATAATTAATTAATAAATTTGTTTTGCAAAAATCTTAACCATTGATTGACGAAAATCAACGGTTAAGATATGGTTGTAAGAAGTTGTAAACGAAAATAGGTTGTGAGTATAACAATTTTCAATAAAATAATATTATTTTAATTATTATTTTAATTGTTGAATGTTGAATAGGCTTAAACAGGCTAATGGGCCTAGGCCGAGGCTTTAAATTTTTAAATATAAGTCAGACCAAAATTGTAATTTGAGGCCTACACAAGCTATAGATCAGGTTATACCGAATGTTTTTTACACAGACTAATAGGTAAGGCCATACTCAATATTTTTTTATACAAATCTGATCTATTTAAGTCAAAGTTTAGCCCATTTACACCCCTAATTAGTTTGCTCTTGTCGTAAAAAGGATTCATTTTACTTTTTTTTTTTTTTTTTTTTAATGTTGACGGTATAACAGATATGGTATTATAAAAATCACCCAGCCCGCGTGGTCTGTGCATCGATTGCAGAATGTAGACATGATTTACCCAAAAGAAGACAAAGCCAATTTTGTATACCAATTATATGACTTATAAATTATTATGTTCGATTATAATGAAGATTTAATCGTAAAGTATATACATGACAAGGATGTTTGTCTTCCTATAATATTTATGTTTTACTGATAAAGAGCATAAGGTTTATCTCTTCATTATCTTTGGTTGCTGAACAATTTCAATTCTGTATGATTCTTCCTAAGCATTTTAGTTGTCCTAATTAGTTGGGGCTTTTAATTCCTCTTTTATTTTCTACTCTTTCTTTATTGTTTGCTGTTACAAATAAATTGGTCAAAGTAACCTCCTTGGTTGTTTCCAATTGCTTTTGATATGTGCCCACTCAGTTTGAAAAAAAGGGCCCACTCTGCCAATAACTATATCAAAATGAAGTTCATCTGCTCATAGCTTCTCATATTGTCTCTATCTTGGAAGCATTATATCACTATTTTTATTTTTATTTTTATTTTTAAATTTAAAATTATTAGTAATTGTAAATTATTTAAATCTCTCTACTAAAAACTAGTAATATCAACTGCTTCTTTCTTGATTTCCCATGCACTAATCTTCACACAAAAGAGTTAGAAAAAATATAACCCTCTATGCAATTACACAATTTTCCTCCATATTTCGTATTTCCGACATTGCCAATTTGCCATGGTATTGGAGATATACCACATGGACCAGGTTCTTGTCCAAACAATATCGGTAAGGTTTCAATTCTGGACCCGGTTGAATAGGCTGTTTTGGAAATTCATTTTGTCCAACATTAAAAAGGAAAGAAAGAATTGAAATTATTTTATCTCTGAGGTAAATAAATAAAGGTTTATTTATTCTTAAATACTTATGAATTAAAACCATGACGGGTTCGACTCTTTGAACCGCTTATGGGACTAATCCAGAGTTCGGGTGCGAGTCAATGATTACGGTATTTATGCCCCTCTCCAGATGGTGTTGGTGGGATTTGAACCGAGATCCTCTCACACCACTCAGTCCCCATGCTACCAACTGAGCCACCACACTTGAATTAAAGTCATGACGTATTTTAACTTAAATCAACAATAAATATTCCTAAACTTCCTTAAAAAAATATTATCCTTCGTATTTGTGTGATGTTAGCTTTGTCATAAGTGAAAGTAATGTAGTTAAAAATGAGATTTTATGTAAAAACAGAAAGGGGTCAAAAAATCATATAATGTAAAATCATAACATAAAAAATATCGTAAAAACATAAAAGTACTTGAAATATTGGTAAAACTGTTTTGAATCTTTTGATGAAAAAAAACATAAAAACATAAAAATACACTAATAAATCAAAATTTTAACTAGTGTGAACAAGAGTATAGTAATGTCAATGAAAAAGACTTTGTCACCAGAGACCAATCATTACTTGAAGAGTCGGGACAAAAGACGAATATATAACCCAAAACTAACAAAAGAAAAAGATCTATAAAAAAAAAAAGGGTCATTTCAGAAGTTACTTCACAAAATTGTACAAGAAGATAAAATCATTTCAAGAATAAGTTCATCGGCCAATTACAACGATGAAGAGATCATTAACAACTTAAGATACTAATCAGAATCTACAGTTGTTACCAGTTGGATTTCTTATTGATACTTCTGTTAAATTTTACCTCTTAAATTTCTTTATCAATGTAATTCAAAATATATTCGGTGAAGTACTTGAATTCCGAACATTCAATAGCTAAATCGACCATTCCGTAGAACTATATGAGATTTTCGTAAGAGTATCTTCATCCATTGTAAACACACGAAATTTAATTTTCAATTAATCACGATGCCATTACAAAAAAATAATAATAATCACAATGCCCTGGTGATTTCTGTATCATCACAAATTTTGTTGGATTCTTTTATATTGAGCTAACCAGTTTTAGGTAAGCTACCAAATTTCAACTTCTGTATCCCAAATTTGACTCGTTGATTTATGTTAAAAGGAGTTTATTGAATAGTGATGACTAAGGCGTTGCAGCTGCATTGGTCCAAGTTTATTAAAGCTAAAAAGGAGTTTGGCACGTATGTATTGATATTAAGAAAAAGTGTATAACATTTTGTCCAACGAATTTGATATGTTAGTTGGGTTCGTTTTTTTACGGTGAATATTTATCTATATTGAGCCTAAAATGATATCATTTTGAGACGGAAATTAAAGTATTCTTATAATATAATTTATTTCAAATTATAATAGTCTTTCTCGTTATAATTTTTTAATTTTTCAACTTAAAATGATATGATTTTGAAAGTGAATGTAGATAATTTATCTAGGGAAAAATATTTTTACAGCCACTTTAGATAAGTTTGTCTACAACTACTTCTTTTTTCACTAAGTATGACCGGTCATACTTTAAAATTGCATTTTCTCTCTCCGTCACGTCAACCGACAGTGTCTGAGGAGAGAGAGAAAAAGAATAACTTTATTGTTATAACTAAGAGTCCGTTTGGATGGGCTTTTATCCTTCAAAAGCTGCTTTTTTTTCAAGAAAAAAAGCACTTCTCGTTTTTAGTTTGTTTGGATGTTTGCTTTTAAAAAAAGCAGAAGTCACAAAAAAGTCAAAAATCTACTTTTTTCAGAAGCTAAAAATTTTAACTTCTAAGAAAAGCAGAAGTCAAAAGTCAATTTTTTTTTTTCAAAAACTAAATATTTTTATAAAAATATAAATAGCTTTAACTTTTATTAAAAACACTTCTAAAATAAGGAAGAAATAAAAGTTACTTTTTTGAAAATCCCAAACAAACGGGTTCTAAGTATGACTGGTCATACTTAGTGAAAAAGGGTAGCTGTAGATAAACTTATCTAAAGTGACTGTAGAAATATTTTTTTCATTTATCTATATTCTTTATAGATAACTTATCTATATTTATTATAGAAACATTAAAATCATAATAGTTATGGATGTACGTATGCTCAATTTCTTAATTATTCGGATTTAGATTTCAAATTAGTACTTAAAAAAAATTAATTATTCCAAATACAGTAGACTCTTTTTTTTATTCGGATAGGATTTATGTTGGCAAGTTTCGTACGCACAACAGCCAAACTACTGGATTTCGTTCCCCTGCCCGGTGACATCTTTCCTCCTTAAGCCCCACAACTAGAGAAGGAGAAAAGCAAAAGACTAGTCCACAAAGAATAGCCCTAGTTAGGATCTCTGTCCCCGATGCTGGGAAGATTGAGAGTTTAGGTTCCGGACCTCCGGAATGAATGAACGGATTTCTAGGTAGCTAGTTAGCTGCTTGCCTGCCTTTCGACGCGGATTCCTCTTCCCTCTCATTCTTTTGAAGACGCTTTGTGCCATGATTAAGATCCTTTCATTGCACCATCTTACAATCTTGATATCCACCCACCCTGGACGTCCTTTTCTTTGAAGAACTTGATTTTGACCTCTTGATTTATGCAAAAAAATAATCTAAAGATATTCTTGTCATTACAAAAAAAAAAAAAAAGAACGAGAGAGAGAAGAAAAACCCAATATAATTCGATTAGAAGAAAGGGTTTTCAACAATCCTTTTAAGACTAGCTTCAAACATTTTAAAATAAAAATTAAAAATTGCCTATGTTCCATTGCCACGTCTCTTTTCTTTCCACTTGGCAATTACGAGGTGATTGCAACAAGAATTTTTATGTATATAATAGGCATCTATTGTACGAAGGTCGGTGAGTTCAATTCTGAATTAGTTTCTAGAAAATAAGAAAATGGTCTCCCATCCCTTTCATCCCAAGTTTATTTGTTTTTCCCCTCTGAAAAATAGCTTAATAAATTATTAATTGTTGAACAAGTTACTGAGATATTCAAGTGTGATGAGTCATACATTGGTTGGTAATGAACTAAGTGAAGAGTATATAAGTGGAAGGGACCCATGAACCTAATGCCTTAAGGTTTTGGGTTGAGACATGTGGTCTCCCAACTCATGTCTCAATCCACGGGCTTCTCCTTGGATTGGGTTGAGACATGGTGTCGGATCCACTTGTTACGGTTGGTGCAACCTTAGCCCATTGGTGGCCACTCGCCACGGGCTTCCCCTTGGACCCGCCTGACATTGGTATCAGAGCCGAGTTGGGCTCGAGCTAGCCTGGTGATTGGCTAGGAGGCCGGTTGAGTACTTGGGCCAGGAGTACTCGGTTGAGGGGGAGCATACCAATGGTGGATTTCACACTTGAGGGAGAGATTGTTGAGATATTCAAGTGTGATGAGTCCCACATTGGTTAGTAATGGGCTAAGGTTAGTGTAGCTTAGCCCATTGGTGGTGTCCCCCGCCACGGGCTTTTTCCTGGACCCGCCTGAGAGTTACTACCATTTAAAATCACTGGATTCATGCCGCCAGTAATCATGTATTATTTTTGTCGGTAAGTCATGTATGATTTAAGTGAAGGTGTATAATTTTTTTTCTTATATTATATGATATAATTTTAGGATAAAGGATCTCTCCGGTCAATGGAAATAAGTTATCTCCAGTGAGCTCAAAACGACGTCGTTTCGGGACGGAAACCAAGATGTTTTTATAATTTTAATATATTACAGAATTATATTAGTCTTTAACTTATTAATTTTTTAATCTTATAACCACAAAACGACGTCGTTTTGAGCTCACTGGAGATAATTTTATCTCCGGTGAATGGAGAAATATTTTTTCCATAATTTTATCTCATATATACATAAAAGTGTATGAGACTCATATTTTTTCTTTGTCTCTCTTCTCTTCACATGGGTCTCATATACTTTTATATGTGCATAAGAAATAATTTATTTCCTATAATATAATAAACATTTTTTTTTTTTTACTATACCTTGATAAGGTTTAGGAGAGACTCTATTCCTAGGAGGCTTGAAAAAAAGGAGGGGGATAATAATAATAATAATAATAATAATAATAATAATAATAAATAAATAAATAAAAAAGTATTCCACATTTCCACCAATGAGAATTTTTGTCTAAATATGTTTTCTACCTTGTTATTTTGTGATACAAACAAGCTCTTAAATTTATTTTTAGTTTACAATCATTAAATTTATGATTTTTATTATCCCAATTTTTTGACTTCAGTTTAGGTGCAAGCAATGCTCTTAAATTTTTATATATTAAAGGTGGAGATAATGGTTTTATTTGTGTGCATAAATAAATTATACACTGTTCTTTTTTGAATTGGAAGGATAGACTATCAAATAAAATTTATTAACTAAAATTGTGATCATTTTCAAATCGTAAATACAAAACAATGAAACATAGTATTTTACATAAAGTGTCATCTAGGAAGATGGGAATTTCCATTTTTTGTTTTGTTTTGTTTTGATAAGGATAATTTTGAATTAGTTTTTAACAGTTTGGGAGTCCTTAATTCCTTAGTTAATCTAAAGAAATAAAAACACACCCGTTCAGTTTTGATATTTGGAAAAGATAATTCATCTTCAAATGGATTGAAAATATTTATTTATTTATAACTAGTTGCTATCCCTGGGAAAGCTTTTAATCTAACTCAAAGAGTAGATGGGAATAAAGAAGAGAGATTTGAATGAAAAACGTTTGTGAATTTATTTTTTTGTTACTTCCACTGCATATCTTGTATTTCTCTCAACTGAGACGTCATTAATATTAATGTTTATTTATTTTTATTTTTTTGATAACATATTAATGTTTATTTACATTCACTATTAATTGCTCCAACGATCTTCACTTATATAACCACTATCTCTGTATATCCACTCTAAAATATTCTCCACAATTGTTTACGAGGAATCTTATATTTATAAATTTTATTTACAAACTACACTAAATATGACCGGTCATACATCAATCAAAAGTGTATCACCGGTCATAATTAGTGTAATTTGTAAAAAAAGTTTATAAATGAATCATTCCCCATTGTTTATAAATATATATATATATATAGGGATGTGCATGGGTCGAACCGAACCAGATTTTTTGAAAAACCGAACCGAATTGGTTTAAATGGTTTGGTTCGAAAGTGGTTCGGTTCGGTTCGAAAGTGGTTCGATTCGGTTCAAAAGTGGTTCGATTTGGAAGTGGTTCGGTTCGGTTCAGAATCGGTTCGGGTCGACTCTCTTTTGAAAAAAAAATTAAAAAATTAAAAAATAAAGTTATAAAAAATAATTTGGTTCGGTTTGAAAATGGTTCGGTTCGGTTCGGAAATGGTTCGGTTCTTAAACCGGTTCTAAAAATCGGTTTGGTTCATGAACTAGTTCTTTAAAAATTAGTTCGGTTCATGAACTGATTTTTAAAAACCAGTTATTTTAAGGGGCAGTTCGGTTCGGTTCATGGTTCGATTCAATTTTTTGGTTATTTTGCACATCCATATATATATATATATATATATATATATATATATATATATGGGGTAAACATTTCTGCAGCCACTTTAGATAAGGTTATCTACAGCTACCCCAAAACTACGTCGTTTTGATTAATGAAGGGTGTTTCTGTAATTTTAGATGAATTAATGAAGGGTGTTTATGTAATTTTATTTATTTTTTATTATATGTATTTTACTGAAACACCCTTCATTAATTCACCTAAAATTACAGAAACACCCTTCATTAATCAAAACGACGTAGTTTTGAGGATAGCTGTAGATAACCTTATCTAAAGTGGCTGTAAAAATATTTTTTCCTATATATATATATATAAGGTTCATGTCCTAAAAAAAAAAAAATTCAAAAAAAAAGGTTCATGTCCTCATTTATGGTTCTTCCTTCTTTTGCATTACTACACCTTTTACATATATTAATTTGAGTATCGGAATGTGAACCACCACTTATCATCCCATGATACGAGCACAAGCAAGAGATCCACAAGTGAGAGGAAGCAATCACTTTGGACACGTATGTAAGAACCCGCACCGTTAATTAAGGAAGTTAATTAATTAATTTTGAGAAATTAGAAAATAATTTCATAATTTACCCTAATAATTATGAGAAGGCTTAATTAATTATGGTAAGTAATTAATAATGCTGAAAGTCGCTTTTCGGACGAAAAGTGCAGATACCGATTCTGCTACTCGGTATAAATGCGTACTGATGAAGTATCCCAGAAAATTATAATAAGTGTGTATATGACACTAAAATAATATGTAGGACTTGTAAAACAAGTTTCAAGTTAAAATAATGAGAACTGGTGCCAGAACTGATACTGGCTATGGAAATGTGCGTACCGGAAAGGTGCTGCAAAAAATAAAATAAAAATACGATAAATCTTAGAAAAATGAGTAGGTTCAGATTCCTAAGTTTGGGATTAATACGCTAAGCGTAGCTATTGTTGTTAATACTGTGTGAATAAAATGAGCACACCTATATATAGAGGTGGCACATGATCCTAGGTCTTTTGTTGAGCCTCATAGGTGATAAATTTCTGGTGCTTGTGGTCAGCCACCTTACCTCCCTTCTCCCTCTACTTTGAAACTTTAAGAAGTGACATTTCCTCTTGAATCCTTCGCAAAAGCTTCATATTTGTGTGTGCTTGAGCCTTTAGTGAGTTAAAGGTGTTCCATTTCTGAGTTTAGTTTCTGAGTTGAGAGGTTTAAGGGCTGTTATTCTGAGTTTGGGAGAGTAGAGCTTTGTTCTTGCCATTTTGAGCTTCAAGGTGTGATCTTTGAGGAAAAATAACCCTTGCTTGAGTGCCATTTACGTGCACCTTGTGGAGTCAGACTTGAGGAGCTGTTGGTGAGCTCCAAGAGCATCCTTTGCTCTGTTTTGAGCCTTGGGTAAGTTGTACAACCTTTGATCATGAGTTTTATTGAGTAAAAGTGGAGTCTTTGCATGTTTAATGAGTTAAGCAAGTAACCAACTTGAATATGAACTTAAAAGAGAGTAAAAATGCATGCTTTAACGTTTAGAGGTGTTGAAAATGGAACCTTGGAAGTGATATCTCGCGAAATGCAGAAACTGCATTCTGTCGCGAAATATCCAGATAATGATATCCAGATATTGATATCCGGATATGGGCTCTGTGATATCCGAATATGCATATCCAGATATGGATATGGATATCCGGATATGCCCCCGACATATATCCGGATATTCTGGGTTTTTGAGGAACAGTAGCTGCACTGTTCATACAGAAAGCTGTTTTGGGTTTGTGGATCCTAGATTGATGAAGTTGGACTTTTGTATAATTAAACTAAGTCAGAATCTTAGTGATTAAGAGCTTGTGGCTTTGTGAGAAGTCTTAAGACATGAAACGTAAAGGAAATGCGTTGTCTATATATCGTATACTTGTTGAGTATGATTATTGATATGATTGCTGATCCAAACAGATTGTGATTGTGCTGTGTGTGGACTTTGAGCTTGGTTGGATTCTTGGTTTGGATAGCTAGCTTGAAAGGTAAGCTTTCGTGTTCTCGGTTTAGCCATTGTTTGTTCCACCATGTCCCATGGGGGGATAGTTATATGCATGATGTGTTTTCATGTACTGCTTATTTGAAATGCTATGGAGCTGTTAAGTGCAATTGCTTATGATATGTATGTGGTGTTTCGCCTAGACAGGAGGCCATGAGGTGGTCATGTGGGCGGGTACAGCATGGGCGTGTACTGTGTGCGTAATAGACGTATTCCTGCACTTCTCTGATTAGTAGAATAGTTATAACACACATGACATGATTATCTGCTGCATTGCACTGGTTTTGGAATTGATATTGAATTATTGCTTTTAGAACTTATATTGCACATGTAAGTGAGCTTGGAGTGGAAGATCCTTGAGGACCCCTTGTCTTCCTGAGATTTCTGTTTAGAGATCTCACCCCACGTTTGTGGCGCTTATTTCAGGTTCAGGTAATGCGGGGGTTGAGACCTCTAGCGGCAGGAAGCCAGAGCTTAGCTGATATTGCTGTTTATATGATGATATGTCTGAATGCTGGATTATGCCTGTTGCTTTATGTTATTAGCTTGTTATGATTATTGTTGTTGTTGTTGAGACTATGTTGGGCTTTGTTGCCATATTTGGTGAGCATGGGGATTGTCCTTGCCACATTGTTTGACTTTGTCTTAGTTTAGATGCGAGTTGTAATAATGTATCGGGATATTGTCCGGGCTACGTGTTGTAGTCCCGTGATTTTTAGATACTCACTGTTAACTTATATATTGAGGTATTCCAGTTAGATGTCTATTTGCAATTTACATACATACAATGTTTTGGAAATGAATTAAGTAATTCAACTTGGTAATGATAATGACGTCATAATTGAAAAGAAAAGATATTCCGCATATTTAAATTAAACGTGGCTTAATACGATGACATGTTAACAAGCCGAGTATACACGAGATGTTACAACGTACGTGATTATTTGTGAAAGGGGTTAGAAATTGTTCTTGCACAGTAAAGTAGCGGCACAATGACAACTAATGAAGAGAGTGTAAATGTTATACATGTATGTTTTACCTTTTACTTATGGAGTTTAGTACGATTTGGGGGATCCAATACTTGATTCATTGTTGTTACACTAGAATTAGTATTAATTAAGGAATCTTTCCTTAATTTTCTTCTTTTGCCTTTTTTTGACCTTATAGAATATGAGCCTTTATGTTAGGTCCATAATAATAATTTTGTTAGATAATCTATTAGCAACTAATTACGAGTTTGTAAATAATTAAGTGAAGTGTAACAATGTGAGCCAACTAAGAGATTTAATATATAGACTCTTGTGTACGTTCACATGGTGTGTATGAATAAACTTAGTGTTGTTTTTCTCGTTTCAACCTTCTTTTCTCTGTCCCACTATAAGCATGAAGAATAACCAATCAAAATCATTAAGCTACTATCTTTAGCCGCCTCGAACGACCATAAGGTATATCAAATCTAAAGTAATAACGCAGTCCATTTACCCAGGACTGAACATGTGACAAATTATTACAAGATAAAAACCAACAATACGAATTTTATGTTAAGCAGTCTCTTTCTTTAAAAAATGAAACAAATAATGGCAAGCATGAGTAAACATAAGAAGCATTGAAAATGTTATGTTTCGAGTTCCTAAATTATTTGTTTTCTCACTCAAATACATGTTTGATCATAACTTGGGCCCACTTATCCCCGTACTTAATTAATCAATATAAGAGTAAACAACAATCTAACCCTTAACTAACATTAAATGTGCAACGTCGAATCTCTTAAAATCCTCACCTCATCACCAAACACATGTTATCACGAGTAGGATATGCATCGGTCGAATCAAACCGAAATTTTTAAAAAATCAAATTTAATTGGTTTAAATGGTTCGGTTCGGTTCAGTTCAAAACTGATTCGGTTCGGAAGTGGTTCGGTTCAGTTGGAAATGGTTCGGTTCGGTTCGAAATCGATTCGGGTCGACCTTATTTTGAAAAAAAAAAAAAATTTTAAAAAATAAAGTTATAAAAATCAATTCGGTTCGGTTCAGAAATGGTTCGGTTCGGTTCAGTTCAAAATGGTTTGATTTTTAAACTGGTTCTAAAAATCGGTTCGGTTCATGAACTGGTTCTTTAAAAATCGGTTCGGTTTATGAACTGGTTATTTTAAGAGCGATTCAGCTCGATTCATGGTTTGATTCAGTTTTTTGATTATTTTGCACCTGAGTCACGATATGATCCAACAATATTCAGGATTTATCATATCCATCGCCACCTATTTAAGGCACCACAAATGCATGTAAAATAGACTGAATTCTTAAACATCGGATTATGTACATAATCTACCCTCGTTCATTACACATTCCCTTTACGATGAACATGTCATTTATACAAGTATGTATCTCTTACAAAGTACGTTCTTCGTACCATTATCCTCAAGCTGATTAAAAAAACATACATATGAACTTTGTCTCCATTTTCTATATCTAAAAAATATTTTTCTTTTTAGCATGAAGAAATAAATAAGCCATTACAATTGCCGAAAATACTAAGGCCAATAAAAGACACAAAAATGGAGGATAAATTTATCATAGAATTGGTACCTCAATTTAATATTTTGACCTATTTTTTATTAATATTTTTATTCTATTAATCTATTATTTTAATTATTCTTGTTTTTATAAAGAGAGTCCATAATTTATAATCACTTGAATTCATATATAATTAAAAGTATAATTAAGTGAATACTTATATACATATTCTCTTTACTATTCTATTGCACACCTGAAACGATCTTTAGAACATGACAATTTTTTGATTATTAGATATAATATAGATAACTAAGATTATAAATATATTAAGTACATAATATATTAATTTACTTACTCTTCTAATTTTGATTTACGAATTAATAATAAAACTTATATACAAATTGTGAATTAATTTATAGAAAAATATGTAGATACTCTCAGACATCCAATGACAAATCCAAAAAATAATTTTAGCTCGTGCAAAAAAAGTCAGCCAATTCTAAAGCTGTACCATAATATTTTTTAAAGAAAATCTGTATTATTTTTGAAAACTAACCAGTTTCAAAACCTCATTTGATCTCAATGTGCTCCGCTAATAATGACATCGAACAGTTAAATTAAAAATAGGGGCTATAAGTCCCTGAATGTATAAAAAAAAAAAGAAAAAAAAAAGAAAGAAAGAGAAATCCAATTCCTGAAACCAAATTCCCAATGGCTAGCAAATTGCAAAGTACCCTATCTTTCATTTTCTGTCTTTTTCTCGCTTTTATTCTTTTGCAGCCAAATATCCAACAATTCATGTTATTTAATTTGATTATCTGATTCTGCGCGTGCATCTTAGATTTGAATTTCAAAGATCACCGTCTTTCTAAAAAATTTATTATCAAAATTAAACTGTTTACGGAATCGGATACCAACAATGTAAATTCTAAATCTGTAACAGTTCAAAACGGTATAACTTATATTAATTTATTTAGCCTCGCTTGTACAAATTGATATCGAATCTGACTGATTTGGAAATCGATCTGCACAAAAAAATATGATATGGTCACGTGAGAAGATCACAATCATATAAAGATAAATCAACGGTTATGATTTCGTAACTACTTATTTTATCATTTTTTCTCTCTTCTCTTTTTTTACCATTGATCCACCTTTATATAGTTATGATTCTCCACATGACATGATCATCTGAAAATTCACATGAGAAGATCTAGATCCCTCATATTTAGCTTTTAAACTTTAATTCACAACAGCATTTGTTTCTTTGGTCAACACTTACGTTACGTGTGCTTCCAAATTCCAATTCCAATGGGTCTAGAGAGCACGTGCTACACGCCGTGGTCGGTGTCAACTATCTCATGTTACAAAGGTCTGTTTGGGCTGTTCTTTTATAAATCAAATTTCTCCATTTGGCAACTTCATTAGTGCCATGCACCAGAAATAACAGTGTAACAATATTCATAATTTTGAAAAAGAGTCACCATGTTTTATTGTAATTTCAACTTTATTAATAAAACAATTTTAAAGTTAACAACCTAATTAGTACTTGATGTCTAAAGCACCTACATGCTGAATACATTTTCAGTGCACCTATTGTATGTGAGATTTTTTCTCAAAAACTAACACATAGATTAATTTCCCCCCCTCTTTTTTCCATACAACTAGCACATTTTCTTTCCGACTTTAATTGGTCCGTTGCAGCAGTATCCTAGAAATTCCGATACATGCAAATGATGTGATAACAAACATGCTCATGTTATTTTTTAGTTTTGAGGTAAATTGTTTTATCTTTTTGTAAAATTTATTGAAAGACGCTCGTGCATTAAGAGGCATACGTCCCTCAGTAATTTTCATGTTATTTTGAATAGATATAATCACACAACAACTTAACCCGAGTTCGTAGTAATTTTTACAAGCACATGCTAATTAGAATTTTTATTGGAGATAACGATATTTTATTTTTTGTATAACTTATGGAAGGACGCTCAAGCTTAGAGAATATTTCTCCTTTGCTATTTAGAATGGACACAACTATTTAATTTGAGATCATAGGAACTTTACACGTGTAATGCTTTTGTATAAATTGTATTTTTATTTTTTTATATTTTTAAGTGATGTTTGTTTCATAGAAGCGATTCTTTTTTTAATTTTTTTTTTCAGAAATTGTGACATGTTTCCTATTTGTTTCACAAAAAGTATAATAACATAATTCTTACTCAAGAATTTTCCAATATATTAAAAAGCGCAAATGAATAAAATTTAAACAGGCTTAAAGAAATTAACGTTTGTTGTGAATTATTTATCTAGTACAGTTGGTAAATAATTGAGTTCCTTAAGCATGTTGACAGAGAGTTCAATATCTAATCATGTGTATGAAAAAATATTGTTGAGAGAGATTTATTCACTTAACATGATCTCTCGTCTGAAATTAATTTTCTACCTTCGATTGAAGGATACTTTGAAAAATAAAATAAAATAAAATAGTGAATGCAAATTTAAAAATTAATTCACGCATAAATATTTATATTCATTTTTTTACCTGCAATTCATTGGATTAATTAGATAGTGATTTTTAAATTTGCATTAATTACATATTTTTCTCTCTCGTATAACTCAATTTGAATTAACGAAATAATACTAGTTCAATTGATATATAAAAATTGAATAGTGAAAAGAAAGAAGATTCGATTAGATTCTCATATACCTTACATTTCAGATTAGTTTTATAGTCAGTTCAAGAATCTAAACTTATAAAGACATCCGGATAACCTATTTAACTCAAGAAGGTAATTAGGATATGTTTAAAAAAAAATCCCTCAATTCGAATTATTTTCTTATGAAAGGGTTTCGATTAAAATAAGAAAAGAAGAACGCAGCCTAAAAAAAAAAAGCCAAATAGAAAAGCTGCTTCGAAGTTCAAAGTGTTGAAAGCAGTATCTGATGTCACAACAGAATGCATATTCCACAACAATCCCCTGAAAAGTTCCATTTGTACCCTTCAAACTTGAAACCCTTTAACTCTCTCTCTCTCTCTCTCTCTCTCTCTCTCTCTGTCTCTTTCTCTCTCTCTCTCTGGCCATTTCTGCCAATGAAGCAGAAACGACCGCAACCCATCAACCCCGACGTCAAAACCCTTCCTTTTAGATAAATGAAGAAAAAACCACGCTCCTCCGCCGTCACCTTCATTCTCTCCGCCGCGGTGTTTATCCTATGTTCAGTACCATCATTTCATGCTCTCGGCTCCGGCACCTCCCTCGCCATCAATGACGCCTCCGCCACCGTCTGCGGCATCGTGGCAGAGGAATCGACTCGGCGCATTGAGTGCTACCGTCGCGGCCAGGTCATCTCCGCCACACCGAACGTGTCTTTCTCGTCGATCTCTGGCGGGAGGAGCTACTTCTGCGGCCTCAGGTCCGGCAACTACAGTTTGCTCTGTTGGGACACCGTCTCTTCCGAAGTTGGCTTCGAAAGGAAAAGGCTTTACAACAATGACACTGTTCTATTCGAGAATCTCTCTGTCGGGGATACCCAAGTTTGTGCCACGGTCGTCGGCGCCGGAACGGTGTCGTGTTGGAGAGTCAATGGCGCGTTTGAATTGCCTTCTGGGTCTGATCATTTTGCGTCTATTTCATCTGGGTCTGGCTTCTCTTGCGGAATTCTGAGGAACAGTTCAAGGGTTCGGTGTTGGGGAATTGAGTCCGTTGCAAGAAGGATAGAGAATGCGTTTGGAAACAATTCTATGGTGAGTCTTGTAGCTGGTGATTCACATGTTTGTGGATTAAATTCAACTGGGTTTTTGGTTTGCAGAGGAAGTAATAGTTCTGGGCAAATCGATGTTCCGCAAGGAGGGGCTTTGGAGTATTCTGGGTTAGCACTCGGAGCTGAGCATAGCTGTGCTATTAGAAGATCCAATGGTTCTGTCGTTTGCTGGGGTGGCAGAGGATTGTTCTCGGTTAATGTTACAGAAGGTGTTTCTTTTGAGATCATTGTTTCTGGGTCGAATTTTACTTGCGGATTGACAACAAACAATTTTTCAGTTATGTGTTGGGGACCTGGTTGGTCTAATAGTTCTCATTCTGGTTCAGGTTTTGAGCTTCCCTTGCCTCCTATTCTTCCAGGGCCTTGTGTTCAATCTTCTTGCAGTGAGTGTGGCATATATCCTCAATCTCAAACTTTGTGTTCTGGCTATGACAACATTTGCAAGCCACAGCCTTGTTGGCCTCAAATGTCACCGCCAGCACCGCTGCTGATACCACCATCGGTGCCGGCACCACCACCATCTTCTCGATCAAAGACTTTGACAAGGGGCTTATTGGCATTTGTCATTGTTGGATCCATGGGAGGTGTTGCTGGTATTTGCACAGTAGTTTATTGCTTGTGGACTGGGGTTTGTTTTGGGAAGAAGAAAATCCACAATTCTGTGCAACCAACAATCACTAGAGGTGGCAGTGTCAATGGTGGGTCTGTTTCAAATAATAGCCCACCTTCGAGATCATCCACCATTAGGCGTCAGGGTTCAAGGATAATGAGGCGGCAAAGAAGTGGAACCTCATCAACAAAACATCCGGATATGGCAGAGGAGTTCACCCTTGCTGAGCTCGTGGCAGCAACCAACAATTTCTCACTTGAGAACAAGATTGGTGCTGGAAGCTATGGTGTTGTGTACAGAGGCAAACTTGCTGATGGTCGTGAGGTTGCAATCAAAAGGGAGGAAGCTGGTACTACTAAGGTGAAGATGTTTCTAGAGAAAGAGAGTGCATTTGAGTCAGAATTGGCCTTCTTGTCACGTCTACATCACAAACACTTGGTTAGGCTAGTTGGGTTCTGCGAAGAGAAAGATGAAAGACTCTTGGTGTATGAGTACATGAAGAATGGGGCCTTACATGATCATTTGCATGACAAAAACAACGTGGAGAAGAGTAGTAGTGTATTGAATTCTTGGAAAATGAGGATCAAAATTGCACTGGATGCTTCGCGAGGAATTGAATATCTCCATAATTATGCAGTTCCATCCATAATTCACAGAGATATAAAGTCTTCTAACATTCTCATTGACTCGACTTGGACGGCAAGAGTATCTGATTTTGGATTGTCATTGATGAGTCCAGACTCTGACCATGATTACCGAACATTGAAGGCAGCTGGAACAGTTGGATACATTGATCCTGAATATTATGGTCTAAATGTTGTGACAGCAAAGAGTGATGTCTATGGGCTTGGAGTGGTATTGCTTGAACTCTTAACGGGAAAGAGAGCTATATTCAAGGATGGTGAAAATGGAGGCACCCCTATGAGCGTGGTAGACTTTGCAGTGCCTGCATTTATGGCTGGAGAGTTGGAGAAAATTTTGGACCCGAGGGTTGAACCACCAGTGTTGAATGAAACAGAAGCGGTGGAGCTTGTGGCCTACACTGCCATGCATTGTGTAAATATTGAAGGGAAGAACAGACCAATAATTTCTGACATCGTGGCCAATTTGGACCGTGCTTTGGCTCTTTGTGAGAGTAGTCATGCTCATGGCACTATTTCCAGCAGTTCAATCTCTATTGCATCTGACTGATATTCAAATCCCGCATAGGGAAACAAAATTGAAAATGTTCACTCATTCTTATTGATTCTTTTCCGATGAACTATATGGGTGTACTCTTGGGTTGTAAAGACTAATGTCATCTAACATTAGGCTGTAGTGTAGAATTTTGTGAAACACTAACAGCCAGTAAAGTTGATCATTAATTTTTGAAAATGTTTACTCATTCTTATTGATTCTTTTTTGATGAATTGTATGGGTGTACTCTTGGGGTGTAAAGACTATGAATGTCATCTAACATTAGGCTGTAGTGTAGAATTTAGTGAAACATTATCAGTCAGTAAAATTGATAATAAATTTTTGCAATTTAATATTTAATATTAGGATTTACAATCTGCAATCTTTGTATGCCTTGCACATGGCATTACAGGTTAAAGTTTCATTTATGCTTAATGCAGGCGTATGTGGGTACAAGTACTGTAAAATTGTTTCAACTTCTCTTTTTGTCCTTTAAGTGTTAGGCTACACAGTTTAAGCATTGTACTTGATGTTAGCTTTAAATTAGGCACCGTCAACTTATTTATTTGGTCACGGTGAGACAAGCAACTTGCCCTTCACAAGTGATTAGCTTTTAGAGCATGAAAACACCATGCAAGTGCGCCTTCATTTTAGGTTGCTCTTTGTTTGAGTAGTTGAGCTATTGAGGCCGCCACACACAGGCACAATACTAATAGACACCCTTTTTGTTCTTTATCATATTTCTAAACATGGTCCACATCAAAATAGACCGGTCTAGTTAAATTTTCAATTACTTGAAAGACGTAGGTGACATCTATGATGGCTCGCAAGTTTGACTAAAGGCAAGGAACCAATTTAAGAAGTGGATTGGTTAATGCCTATTGCTTCTTGGCAATTTGCTCTTCTTCGTGAAATAAGTAATTCAAGCAGATTTTTTTTCTGCACAAACCAAATAGGGAAGGGTGCCTTTAATGGCTCAAAATTAATAACTTGCAAATTCTGAACATGATGGACATAAGGGTAATGGGCCATAGGCCTAATTGGGTAACAAATTTGTGAAGTAAAATATGTTCGGGCCGTGATGGTGATGATGAGTGTGTTTCTTTTTTTTTTTTCATGAGTGTGTTCTTATGTAATTAATAGCCGGTGAGGGTGAGCCAACCCTTTGTGTCTATTTATGTTCGGTATGAATGCTTCTAGACCAAGGCAATACCCAAGCCGAGGCTATTTATGTGTTTGTCGTGTAATAAAAAGTCTACCTTTAACAGATAAGCATCTCATCAGTGACCCCAGCTCAGAAAGGCTCTACAATACAATTCATTTGGGGTGAGTGGCATTGTTTCCTTTTCCTGTTTTTTATTGGCTTCTTTAAACTCGGAATTTAGAGAGAATTTTTTTTTGGGTTAAAGTTTCTAAAATTAGATAACTTTATCTAATATTCATCAAAATACACACAAAAAGTATATGGGATAACCCCTATGAAAATAAGAGAAAAAAAAAAACATAGGCCACATATAGGGGTGGTAAATGAACCAGAGGCCTTTCAGGGCCTTTGGCCGGGCTTGTAAAGACCTAAGCTTGCAGGTCTAAAATTGGTTGTTAGAACTAGACTTGGACTTGTATAAAAGTTCGTTTAATAAAAATGTCACAGACTCCAATTCAAAAGTCTGAAATTAAAGCCTTTCCGGCTAACCTAATATATTAACTTTTATTTTTATTTTGTATTTTTTATACTACTTATAATAATCTCCTCTCTCTTCTCAACCCATTTCACTCCATTTTATTGGTTAAGTAGATTTTTTGAATGATTTTATTCTATATTATGCTGTTTGGATATATATTGAATTTACGAATCTTTATGAAATTATTAGTGTTGTTGATTGTATATTCTGTTTGAATAAATTTTTGTTGTCTTATTTTTTTAACAAGTTAATAGGTTAAATCGGACTTTTATTTTTTGTAAATAAATTAAGCCACATACCGATAATTATATTCATAACAGGTAACAAGTTAAGTCAGGCTGACACATTTAATTACATGCTTAACCTTTTTATACCAAACTCGACCCGCCTCGTCCCATTAACACTCCTAGCCACTTACACTTTTTTATATGTATTTTGATGAACATTAAATAAAATTATCTAAAATAATTTTCGAAACTTTAAACCAATTTTTTTTTTGTCGTTAGCCAAATTTTATTTTTCTTTTGCGTGATTAACTAATGTGATATTTGACTGCGATCTAATAAAGTTTTACGACAAGGTAGCCAAAAATATGAAATTGGCCCCACTTATTTACATGTTACTTTTATAAACTTTACTTACAAAACTTATAGAATGTTAACTTTGGAGAAAAAAATTGACCTATCACACGCAGGATATAAGTCTCAGACATGAAAGTCCCAAAAACATCCAATCACTAAAACTTCAATGCATTTTTATTTATAAAAAAAGCTTCTTTTTGGTAAAAAAAAAAAACCATCCAAATAGGATGTAAATTAAAATACTTTAACTATCTAGATATGATAGAACTCAATCAATTTTTTTCCATCAACTTTAGTTTTAATTTTGATTAATTAAATGTATATAACTATTTGAATAATTAATGTAAAAACTTTGTCATCCAAAACACATTTCATTATGTTCATATATAAGTATATATTAACAAGTCTTACAACACAAATACCTCTCCTCAAGAGAAAAAAAGAAAAAGAAAAACACACACAAACAACACATTTTATTTCTTGAAGTATTATTCAATGGGTATCATTCACGACATCATCTAGCTACTACATACAAACTCTTACTAACATAACTTAATGGCTGTACATAATAATGTAGAGGAGAGGATGCATGGAATCAATAAAATTCAAAGCGCATAAGAAGTTTTACAGAGTTGTATTTATCTCCCTTCTGGCTATGCAGCGGAATTGATCGAATGCCACTTCTTAGCTCCCAGACAGGTAGGCATGTTTGGCCACCAAAGTCATCCTTCTCAGACATGTCATATTCATGAACTTCAATGCGAAGCAGTGCCAATTCTGGAACAGTAAGTGGGAACTCGAATGTCTCATTCCATGAAGGCAACCAATTATCCTCTATTGCCTTAGTTTTTCTCATCACAGTATCATTAGGGACCCCAGCAATCCCCACCTGCATAAAAGTTTATCAAATCAATTTCAAATGTTGAGTCACAAAACAACTGAGCCATGAACTGGCTGTAAAACAAAAGGAAGGATAGATGAACAGCAAGAAAGGTATCATATGCAATAGATTGCAAGGAAGGAACTACCCTTTTGAATTGAAAAGATATTGCTATGATAAGGATCCCCCCATTAAGAGTATGGAGGTGAGAATTGATCTAGTAGATCATCTTGACTTACTCTTGCGTAGAAGTCTGGAGGTGAGTATTGATCAAAGTGAGTATGCTTGAAATCATAATACCATCCTTCTCCCATATATACAGTCACCTAAGAATAAGAAAAGTAGGACCTTTGTTAGTATTAGGCTAGAGACATTCGGGTGAGGCAGTTGAACGACGGAAAGCCCTTACCTTCAAAGTAGTCTTCACTGGTAACTTAGCTTTAGGATCGAAGACCTCATTATTCGGACCAGTCTCTAATAGAAAATCTGGTTTTTTAACATAACCACACCGTCCGTTGGCTCTGAACATCCCATGCATCAACCAAAGTGATCTTCCATACCCCTGCCATGAAACCAATCACAAAGAAAACTGATACATATCGAACAATATTATAGTCAATTAATAAACTTCATGATATTAGATGTGCAATAGCAATTAGCAGCCTCTAATATAACTGAAAGAAGTGAGACTTCAATCCATCACATACTAAAGGGAAAGTCGCAGACAATAACACACATCAATTAAGATATTCAATAAATTATAAATCATGCTAAAATAGGTCTGCCCCATATTTCAACCATCACATTGCTTGAATTTAAATGTTTATTGTATTTTGTTAGACTGTTAGTAGCTTGAAGGTTATCAATTTCCTCTTCCCCCAGCGCCCCAAAAGAAGAAGAAAGAACTGAACCAACAAAAATTAAAATACAAAACAATAGTAAAAATCCCTAAATAGAGAGAATACTATATCAGGAATAACAAAAAATGAGGAGCCGGGGTACAGGAAGAAATAGAAACCTGCATGTTAAATGCAACCATCTGAGCTCCATGCATCCAACCAATTAATGGGTTATAATTTGACGAGTCAATGCGAGTACCTTTCGGATACACCCTCAGTATATTCCGCTGAGTGAACCTATAGTAGGCCAACAATCAGGAAATACAAATTTATTTAAACACACACACCCTCAGTACATCTTCTCTTTCCATTTGCGCACAGAGAGAGAGCGAAACAGCTATACCAGGAAAATAATGAAGAAAATTCTATAAGCGAAACAGCCTACAAAAGGTTTGAGTTTGCTCCAAAAATTGAATTAACCATCCGACATACTTCCTATATCATCTTATTGTTAATGCATTCAGGATTTTCTAATCTGATCACAATCTCAGTTAGAAAAGATGGTAGGTCAAACAGCTATTAGCATTAGTAAGCATTCATAAGTCATACTTATGCAGTGGACCATCAAGAGAGCCAGGAAATCTAAGTCAAGCATAATATATTTAAAGCCAAGGTGTACTACATTTGCATGAAAATAAAGAGTTACAGGATGTCAAGCTCATTCATTCTGAGGGTGTTCAACCACATACAAATAAGTTCTCCTTAAAGGGACTTACTAGAAACATTTAATAATACCTGACAAGCTCTTTTCCATGAGTTAAAGCAGCTTTTTCAAGCTGCTGCTCACTTAAACTTAGACGTCTCACTTTATCAGGATCCACTTTGAGCCAAGTATCTAGTCCACCTTTAGGCTTCCCAGCATGAATGGCAATTAAGCGTCTATATTCTGGAGCTTCATTATGGTGTGACTTATCCGATTCATCATGATCTTCCTCATCATTAAGATCCTCTTCATCCACATTGCCATCCTAAAGATGACAAACCAGAAAGTCAATTAACAAATCTCCCTTACGAAATTAAATGCAGTGGCAATTTATATACAGGATTATTTAGTCTCAGACCTTGTAATCAGCTATAGTACCACCTTTCAGGCTTGGGACTTCCTTCCCCCAAGCTTCATCATCGCCTGAAGCCTTTCCCTGCTGTGAATCATCCCCTGAAGCCTTTCCCTGCTGTGAATCATCCCCTTTTTCCTTTTCTTTTGCTTCAAGGTACTCCTTAGGTGGTTTGGTTGATATAATTATCCTCTTTTTGAGTGATTCAGGAGGAGGGAATTCCTTCAAGCCTTCTGTGCTAGGAGAAAATAGTATGTCTCCAAATATTTGAGTAACCATCTAAAAATTTGGACATAATTGTCAACTATAAGAATGCAAGCATTTTGACTTCCGATAAAACACCAAGTAACTAACCTCAGCCACTTTAGCCTGAAGATTTCGAGTAAGATGGTCTTCTAGGGTTATTACAAGTGGATATTCTGATGCGACAAAGGCATGTTCCTTAATAGACCTCAAACACCTTACGAGCTCTACAGGAGTAGTCAATGTCCTGCATTAAAAGAAAATAGATATGTAAACAACTGTTAATTTATAATTGAAAAAGATTTCAAACTTTTGTTCCTATTTTGTCTGTAATGCCAGATTGCTTAGAAAACACTACAATTTGTCACCCTTTTTACTTCAACTGATCTTGGCAACATCATTATCAAAGAAAATAGAACGATAAATCTTCATCAATTGTTGGATAACCATTTTCCTTTGCAAAATTGTGTTCTCGAGGCAATTCATGCTTACACTCAAGACAGCAAATCAGAGCAGAAAAAGATAACTGAAATAAATATTTTTTGAAACTGTTAAATTTGTTTCTTAGACTTCTGCCTGATGATCACTAAAGAAAAATCAGGGAGAAAAAAGAAAAGAGACAAGGGAGCTAGCATGAATAGTCAATATCATTCAACCCATAAACTTACCTTCCGTGAAGAACCTCCACATCATCCTTTGATGCATTAGGCCATATGTCCAATTCAATCACCCTTACACCTCTCCTCAGTGCATTTATGATTGGGACGTCACTGCAGTCGCTACTCAACTGATTCCCAGTTAGATAGGAATTATGACCAGTATATATGAAATAATGAGACAAGGGTAAAGTCATATCTTGGTGCACCTGGAATAGAAGAAATAATTACACAAAATACAACTATCAGAATAAGAGAGTACACAAAATTATACAGAATATAATACCAATACCTATGTAAGAAATGATGAGTTGTGGGAGGTTTGGATGGAATCCAATATGTTAATCAAAGTTTTGGCTCAAAACCAAATCCTTTTTGTAGTCCCTTGGGGCTTGAATTTTACAGAATCAAGGTACTGGAAAAGAAGATCCTGAACTAAAATGCCTTTGTAAAGAACCAATTCAACCCAAAAGCTTAAGCTGTCGGGTGAAGCTACATTAATGGTTTTATATATCTCAACACGCCCCCTCACATGAGAGCCCAATCGGCTTGAAGGGTGGACAATGCACAGGCCCACCTACCTGTGCGAAGAAAGAAATTCCACTAGAAAGAAAGTGGGAGGCGGTGAGTATCGAACCCGGTACACCGAGGCTTGATACCATGTAAAGAACCTTGAGGTCACCACCCCAAAAGCTAGCTCAAAGGGTGGGAGTGTCCAAGACCTTATAAACTCCACATTAGTTGCACATACAACCAATGTGGGACTATATATCTCAACACGCCCCCTCACACAAGAGCCCATTGGGCTTGAAGAGTGGACAATGCAACAGGCCCAGCCTACCTGTGCTAAGAAACACCACAAGAGAAAGTGGGGGACGGCGAGGCTCTGATACCATGTAAAGAACCTTGGGATACACCACCCCAAAAGCTAGCTCAAAGGGTGGGAGTGTCCAAGGCCTTATAAACTTCACATTAGTTGCACATACAACCAATGTGGGACTATATATCTCAACACGCCCCTCGCACAAGAGCCCATTGGGCTTGAAGAATGGATGATACAACAGGCCCAGCCTATCTGTGCTAAGAAATTCCACAAGAGAAAGTAGGGGACGACGAGGCTCTGATACCATGTTAAGAGCTAGCTTTTGAGGTGGTGACCTCAAGGTTCTTTACAGACTTGGTGTATTAAACACAACCAAAAGCAATATAAAAACTAAAAAGTAACGGCATATCATGAAGACAATGTGACGCCATATGGTATATATATCCAACAATAAAGGGTGTCGCCGTATAATGAAATGGGAAGCAAAAGACTTTATATTTCCTGCAATGCCCTGTGCTTCTCAAAAGAAGGAACATATAAGAGAAAGGTTTAACTGCATAAACCCATTCTAATTTTATTTTATTTTTTAAAACTAATCCTCATCCTGTATTATTTCTCACTATGTAACTACAATTACAAATCATAATAGTCAATTTGCTCAGCCAAAATGCAATAAATGACCGAAAGTATATACTTTTTTTTTTCTTTGGTAGCAAAAGTATAGAATTGGCACCAATATGAAGCAGAATTAGTACAAATTCAGTTGCGATTTACCTTAATATGATATAATTCACCAAAAATTGTAAGGAAAGGACAAAACTTCAAACTCAGATACGATTATGCAAAAAACAAGAAAAGGTAGAAAGTAAAGGCAAAAAAATGAGGTAACAAATCAGGTAAATTCCAAATCCACACTAACAAAGAGAATACCCCAATTAGAAAGTAAATAATGCCAAATCCGGATCTCATTAGGAAAATGAAAAAGCTGAATCCTTTTCTTACCCCAAGAGAAGGTAGGAGAGGTGGGTTACTATCACTGAAAAGGTACTTGAAGAAAGTTTCAAGATTGAGTCCCACGCCCTTGCGATGAAAATGCTTGTAGCCATCGATTATGGCTTGTGCTTCCTCTTCAGTTGCCTTCTCTTGCATCTGCACCTCAACCAAGAACCTTCTCAGGTTTGAAGCTGTCATGACCTCATTCTCGGAGTACTGGTCGAAAAGGGTCTTGATCTCCGGCGGTGCCTCCGCCAACGCCAGCTTGAACCGCCGTCGCCAGCAGAAGCAGACACTGTAAGTCTGTTTCGACATGATGATGCTGATCGGCTGGTGGTTACTTGCTTCTTGTTCTGTCTTCTCCACTCTCCAGCGAGACACAGAACGGAACAAGAAAGAACAAAGAGGTTGTTTTGTCTCGTCTCTTCAGAGTTCTGAGAGGTTGAGGTGGGTCCTCCAACGAATTAGTTCATGAACACTTGGTACCAGCCAAATTCTGGCAGCAATTTATAAATTGGGTATTACAATTCTTGAATTAATTTTTGAGTTGAATTTTGAATAGTTAAACATGATTAACTAAGAACTAACGCGTCACAATTATGAGGTGTCCCACTCCCACACACACAAATACAGAACTAATTTTTACTCCAGTGTCGGTTCTACTTGCCCACGCGCTGAAATCATCGTCGAATTAAAACGATGATCGTTCATATCCAGCTCCGACCAACAACTGTTACGGAAATCCAACCAATCGCTTGAAAGATTGCGTCAGAGTCGATAACGTCATTAATTACGTGACAAAGCACAGGAACTTTAGGTATGATAATATTGATAATATTCACATGCCATGCATGGCATTTTTTTAAAATAATTATTATATAGAAATATTAATCTGGTGGCACTAATGCATCGTGCAATGTAATGAGTATTCACCGGGCCCACCACTTGAATAATTTTTAATTACCATAATATTTTGTATCCTCCTCCTTTAGTGGTTTTAATACAATAGGTAACGTTGACCTCTGGAAGCAAAGCTTGTGTGCATACCTTGTACACATTTATTTTGAATTAAGACAAAATTAAAGTTGTTAAATAGAAGTCTTATTGCCTAGTTAATTATTACTTTCTATCCTTATCCATAGCATCTGAAACAATTGTTGTTATTACCTAACATCTACACCAATTTCATACATCCCTACCTTATATATCCTTGTTCACATCAACACAACTCGACTTTTCATTAAACTTTAAATATAAAGGCATAGATTTATTTTCAGAACAATGACTAAAATGTGATCATGCGAACAATATTATTTCTCAATATGTTACGCGGGTAAGTTTGCTACAATGTCCAACAAACTTGGTTTACTGACGTGGCACGTTTCTGGTGGATAACAAGTTCGCTACTCCCAGTAGCGAACTACATTGTCAAAATGTCAGTATGCTCTGAGCAAAAGCAAGATATGTGTTAGCCGCGTAGAAGTTCTCTCAGAGACACAACGAACTATGTGCAGCTGTCAGAGAAAAATAGACATTGAATTACGTGTCAAATTGTAACAAGTTCGCTTCTCAATCTAGCGAACTTGGGTGTTGTAGCTTCTTTTCTTGTACTGGATCCTTCATTGACTTTTTACAACAATTGAAGTTCACTTATTAGAGAACCTATTTGAATAGCCAGGTGGAACACATTTCTCTTGTTAAAAAAAACAACTTTTTACATTGCAGATTAACATGGCTAACTTCTTGCAAAAGACTCTCAAGTATGACGTGAAAGTAAAAGAAAGCTTGAGTATGGTTTACACCAAATGTGTTGTCTTATTTTTCTTCTTGGTGTCAGACCGGCATTGAAAAAGAAGCTACCCTTCACCCAAGTTTGCTAGATTGAGAAGCGACCTTGTTACGATTTAAACTAGTCCACCGCCTATTTGTTTTACAGTTGCATATAGTTCGTTGTGTCCCATAGCGAACTTCTACGAGACTAACACGTATCCTATTTTTGCTCAGAGCAGATTGACATTTTGACTATGTAGTTCGTTACTGATAGTAGCGAACTAGATGACAACCAGAAACGTGTCATGTCAACAAACGAAGTTCGCTATATGCTGTAGCGAGCTTGTATGTATGGCACTTTGGAAAATTTTACTGTTTGCGTGACAATTGAGTAATTTTTTTCAAAAGGGTGGCAAATAGGTCACTGTTCCTCTGTTTTCTCTAAAAGCGAGTTATTAAATCCAGCCTGGTGCCAAGGTATTGGATTATTGTGTCATTGGTTTCATCAGTGAGTCACCGTTTTTTTTTTTTTTTGGTAGAATGAGTCACTGATTCAATTGTATGACCTGATAAGTATATGCAAATCTATAATTTATATTAAAAAATTATAAACAAACTTAAATACCTGTAAGAAAATACAATTTTAAATATTTTAATATGAAAAATAATAAATCACACATTATTATCCAACAAAAGATTAAACAAACGTATAATGTTTATGATACTCGTACTTTATGTTCAGTAGACAACATCTCTAGCTATAAATTAAATCAAAATTTCTAATATATTGTGTAACTAAGATAATATTAGTGTTGTAGGTACAAAACATATGTAAGTTAATAAGCAACAAATTACTCAAATATTTCAAAAGAAAATAATTCATTTGTTAATTTTAAAAAAATGAAGTTGTTATGGAATAAATCTATATCTTAATCGCATATCCCTTAAGGGATTATGATACATCTTATCCACATCTCAACAATAGAAGATAATAAGGATAAAGGGATAAAACCCTTATCCCTACAAGTTAGAGGTTGAATCATATATCAATTGAGGGATCTTGACAGCCCAAGGCCAAGAAGTAACCCCTATAAATAAAAAGCTAAAGACCAGATACAAACTTTTAACATATTTTACTGTTGCTGCTAACACTATACACACCTTGGTTACATGCCTATTGATAGTGCGCAATGATTGAAGTATTATCTATAAGCCAATACGGTATAAATTCTCGATTTTCTAGGATCGAACAGAAGTCACTAGGGTTAGCCTAATGGCAAGGGGTGTAGGTAGGTGTATTAGGTGACGTGTGTTTTAGTCCTTCTTCATGTATAAAAAAATGATATCCTTTATGATTTATTTTCTTTGAAATTTTTTTTTTTATGAATCGGGTCGGGTCATCGATTTTCTCAAATATTCGGTTATGTTACTTAACCGCTCCAACATTATTATTTTTTTAAAATAATAATGTTGATAACGTCATTAATTACGTGACAAAACACAAGACCTTTAGGTATGATAATATTGATAATATTCACATGCCATGCATGGTATTTTTTTAAAATAATTATTATATAGAAATAGTGACCTGGTGGCACTGATGCATCGTGTAATGTAATGAGTATTCACCGGGCCCACCACTTGAATTTTTTTTAAAGAAAAAGTATTTCTTCCGTGATCATAGTTATCTCCAGTGAATTCAAAACGATATTATTTTGAGGTTATAAGATTAAAAAATTATATGGATAAAGACTAATATAACTTTGCAATATATTATAATTACCAAAACACCTTGATTTTTGCCCAAAACAACGTCGTTTTGAACTAATTGAAGATAATTTTATCTCTGACGATCGAAGAAATCTTTTACCCATCTTCAAATACCATAATATTTTGTATCCTCCTACTTTAGTGATTTTAATACAATAGGTAACGTTGACCTCTGCATGCAAAGCTTGTGTACGGTATGTACAAATTTATTTTGAATTAATACAAAATTAAAGTTGTTAAATAGAAGTCTTATTGCTTAATTAATTATTACTTTCTATCCTTATCCATAGCATCTGAAACAATTGTTGTTATTACCTAACATCTACACCAATTCCATACATCCCTACCTTATATATCCTTGTTCACATCAACACAACTCGACTTTTCATTAAACCTTAAAATTAAAGGTATTGATCTGTTTTCTCTAAAAGCGAGTTATTAAACCCAAGCGGTGTTGAGTTATTGGGTTCAATTAGTGAGTTATTGAATTAGTGAATCATTAATTCAATTATATATAAATTTAAAATTTATATTAAAAAAATTATAAACATACTTAAATATCCGTAAAAAAAATACTATTTCAAATATTTTAATATGAAAAATAATAAATCACATATTATTATCCAACAAATGATCAAAAAAACATATAATGCTTGTTATACCGGTTCTTTAGGTTCAGTAGACAATATCTTTAACTATAAATTAAATCAAAATTCTTTATATATTGCATAATCAAGATAATAATAGTATTGTTTGTACATAACCTATATAAGTCAATAAGCAACAAATTAATCAAATATTTGAAAAGAAAATAAACCATTTGTTAATTTAAAAAAAAAATGAAGCCATTAGGGTTAGCCTATGGGGTGAGGGGTGTGGATGGATAAGTGTATTAGGTGTTGTGTGTTCTAGTCTTTTCTCATGTATAAAAAAATGATATCTTTTATAATTTATTTTTTTTGGAATTTTTTTTTATGGACCGGGTCGTACCAATTTTGTTACTTGACCGATCCAACATCAAAATCAGACTAACCGATTTATCAATTTTCGAGCTACCGTCTAAAAGTCAAATATGGAGATGAAAAAGATAGTGATATCGATTAAAGCTTCGAGGTGTTATTATATAAAGAGTAAATACCTTTTTCAGTCTTCAACAAATTTTATGATGCTCATTTTAGTCCCTAGCAAATATAAACGTTATTTGTGGTCCCTAAGGCTTTGTTTGGGAGTTGGTTTTTGGAGGAAAAGGAAGGGAAGTAGAGGGTTTTATTAATCTCTTCTCTTGTTTGTGAGTTTAAAAAATTGGAGGAAGGGAATTAGAGATTTTTGCAAAATCCTCCAAAACCCTTTCCACCCTTAAAATTAAAGTTCACCCAATTTGGGGGGTTTAAGGGGAGAAAATATTAAAAATTACTTATCTAACCTTAGCATTAAAATGTGAAAACTGCATAAATATAAATCATTTTTAAATGCATTATTAGAAAAGTCTAAAATACCGACAAAATTTATGAACGAAAAATATTTTGACGAAAACCACATTACGTTCGAAAATAGAGACGAAAAAAGAATTGGCCATAATCATTGACATAATTTTTTTTCGAAAAAAAAATTCAGTCTAAATTCTTGATAGAATCTAAATTTCGTTGAAACTTTCGACGAAAATATTTTCGTCAAACATTTCAAAGAAAAATATTTCAATCAAAACATTTTGACAAAAAACAATTACGTAAAAATTTTTGTTGGAAAATATTTCCCTCAAATTTTTTTACGGAATACATTTCCAGCAAAAAATTTTGACGAAAAATATTTTCGTCAAAATTGTTTACGGAATCTAAATTCCGTTAAAATATTTCCCTAAAATATTTGACAAAAAAACATGTTCATCGAAATTTTCGACGAAGAATATTTCCTTCAAAATTTTTAACGAAACATATTTTCATGGAAAATTTCGTAAAAAGTTTTGACGAAAAATATTTCTGTGTAAATACTATTTTCGGTCCTCAGCAAATTTTACGATACCCGCTTTAGTCCCTAGCAAATAAAAAGGCTATTCGTGGTCCCTAAGAAATTTAAAGTGGACCTATTTTAGTTCTTTTGATAGACTAATGAAGGTCTTTTTTGAATTTATGAGGGAGCACGATTTCAACTAAATGGTTCTATTTTGAATTTCTTATGGACCACAAATAGCCTTTTTATTTGCTAGGGACTAAAGCAGGCATCGTGAAATTTGGTGAGGACCAAAAATGGTATTTACTCTATTTTTGTAAAAAAAATTTGATGGAAAAAAAATTCGTCAAAATTCTTTACAAAATTTAAATTCCGTCAAAAAAATTTGATGAAAATATTTTCATCGTACATTTGGAAGGAAAAAATTTCCGTTGAAATTTTTGACGTAACACATTTCCATCAAAAAATTTGACAGAAAATATTTCCGATAAAATTTTCAACAAAAAACATGTCTATCATAATTTTCAACGGAACACATTTCTGTCAAAGATTTTCGATGAAAAATATTTTCGTAAACAAATTTGAGAAAAAAATATTTTTGTAAAAAGTTTCGACAAAAAAATATTTTGTCAAAATTCTTTTCGAAATCTAAATTTCGTCGAAAGTTTCGTAGAAACATTTCCCTCAAAATTATTGACAATATTTTTTTCATCGTAACACGTTTTCTAAAAATTTGACGAAAACATTCCATCAAATTTTTTGATGGAATTCTTTTTTTCGCCAAAATTTTTTATGGAACTTTTGTCGTCAAAATATTAAACAAATCATTTTCGTTAAAATTTTTGTCAGAAACTAAATTTCGTCGTAAATTTTGACAAAAATTTAGTTTTGTAAAAAATTTCATCTAATAAAGGGAAGGCAAAAACGAGCCAACCTGTCAGGTTGGCTTGTAACCCGTCACAAATGAGTCGGTTGGGTTGGCATAAATGAGCTGCCAACCCGAGCTAACCCGATCCGATACAATCCGGACAAAAACGAGCCAGCTCACGGGTCAAACAGGTCAGCTCGCGGGTTTTAATTTTTTTTTTTAAAAAAAAAAATACTAAAATCAAAACTGCCCTACGCTTAACGCTACGCATCGTCACTTTCTTTCCTCGTTTTCATAGCCTTGAAGACTGACCAGATTCCGGTGCTTAATGCTGCCAACTGTCTCGAGTTCAGTCTCAAATTCTTTCATGTATTGTGGATAGCGAGAATAGAGCCTCTTGATAGCCAATGGCTTGCAATTCTTAAGAACACATTTATAGACTGCACTTGATGCACCATATCCAATTATATATTTCTCACTCAGGTTTTCTGTCATTCTCATGATATCATCATATACATGAAGTGCCATATTCATGTGAAGAATCACTCACTTTGGTGGTGAGTAATTAACTGTGACTTAAGCGCCAATCAGTAAGCTTATCCTTCAGTTTCAATAAGCACAATTAAGATAGGAAAATATTACTCTCTTTTAGCTTTTCTCATTTTTCCTCACTTCGATTTTCGCACCCCACTTTTTTCTTCTTTTTCTTTTTTTCTTGTAATGGTGGGACCCACCCATTTTCTCTCTACCACATAAGATAACTATCTTATGTGGAAGGAGATTAATAAAACCCATTAAGATAAGTACTTGGTTTGGCAAATGATCCATCATTACAAACGAGATGAAAACGTCAACCCGCGAGCCAACCCACTCACAATATTTTGAGCTAACCTGTAACAGCCCCAAACCCTGTAGCATGATATTGTCCGCTTTGCCCTCGGGCTCACGGTTTTGTTTCTTGGGACACCCCACAAAAGGCCTCACACTAGAAGAGGTATCCACACCCTTATAAGGCATGCTTCGTTCCCCTCTCCAACCGATGTGGGACATTACATCCTCCCCCACTGGGAATACAGCGTCCCCGCTGAACACACCGGTCCAGGGCCAGGCTATGATACCAAATGTAACAGCCTCAAACCCTGTAGCATGATATTGTCCGCTTTGCCCTCGGACTCACGGTTTTGTTTCTTGGGACACCCCACAAAAGGCCTCACACTAGAAGAGGTATCCACACCCTTATAAGGCATGCTTCGTTCCCCTCTCCAACCGATGTAATAACCAACCCGCGAGCTAATCCATTGGCAATATTTCAAGCTAACCCGCGAGTTTATTTTGAGACAACCCATGAGTTTTTTTCCGAGCCAACCCGCCAGCCAACCCTAACCCGGCTCGCGTCGGGCTGGGTTGAATTTTCTTGCTCGTTTTTTTTTTTCGGGCCAACCCTAACCCGACTCGTTTTTTTCGGGTTGAATACGGGTTAGGCCGGGTCGATTAGCCTGTTTTTCCAACCCTATAAAACTTCTGTCGCCTTTCGATGAAAAGCATTCTGACAGAAAAATATTTTTTTGACTGCATTTTTATCGTTTGCAACGTAGAATTTTCGTCGAAAATATGATCTTTTTTAGTAGTGTGAAAAATACATAAATAATTTTGTTTAGAAATATTAAACTTAATTTTATTTTTAAAATGCAATAATTATATTAATTTTTTAAAAGGGTAAAATTATAAAAATATCTCATTGACCCTCCAATTTTTTGCTTACCATTATTTTAACTCCCAAACAAGGGAATAGAATATCCTTCAATTACCTTCCCTTCCTTCCCCTCCCTTCTCCTTGGATCCCCTTCTTTTTCTTTTCCTCAAAACTCTCAAACAAAGCCTGAGAAATTCAAAATGGACTCATTTTAGTTCTTTTAAGGGACAAATGTGGGTCTTTTTTGAATTTATGAGGGATCACGATTTCATCTAATTGAGTCCATTTTGAATTTCACGAATAATCTTTTTATTTGCTAGGGACTAAAACGGACATCATAAAATTTGGAGAGGAACAAAAAAAGATATCCAGGGAGCGTTTGGTACAAGAGAAATTTTTCTTTATCCAGGAAGTAATTATTACTTTTTTTTTTGAATAACCGAAAGTAATTATTATTGAAATGTAGTGAGAAATATATTTTATTGAAATGTTACTAAAAAACTGTTTGGTAGACTCATATTTTCCTGAAAGAATTAAGTTAATTTTAATGAATTTGTGTTAAATTGGTTATGAAATATTAGTGGGAATGTGAGGTTATTTTACCAAAATAACCGCACCTTTACTTTTCATTCAAAAAATTTAATAACGTTACTCATACTCATCGTTCAGGATATCAGATTTGACAATGTTCCCAAAGTCTCATTTACCTTTTCCTTCATCGTTCAGCGTTCTTCAACTAAAAAGATGTAGATATTGTTGAAGCTTCTGCACCAAAGTGCACAAAGTATGACGACATCACTGTTTCCAGTACTGTAGGACCCATAAGGTATGAGGCTGTGTATTTCCTGCCTTGAAAAGGGGGCCATCGGGTCGGAGCAGAGCAAAACTCAAGGAAAACTACCTTGTTTGTTACAATTTAAATCCTTTCTTATTCTCTATTTTAGTTGTACTTGTTAGAATATATTTAGAATCGATCTGATCCGAGGTTTGAGATGGACATTATATAATTAATCATAGGTATCTATGTAATATAATATCTATTTAATTAAAAAAGAATATTTCTTCCCTCCAACATACACCCCCCAATTTGAGGGGAAGAATTTTGGGTTTTAAGAATTAAAGCAAGGGAACACTTATTTCCTTCTCCTCTTTTCCCCCTCTCTCGTTACTCATGTCCAAAAAATAGTGCTTTTGGAATGTATGTATTTGCCTTTACGGTACGAATTTGTAACGATCTTTGCATACGAGAATCACAATAATTAGCAAGAGGACGAGCACAATAATGGAGCGGTCCCAAAATACAGAGCGCAAAGCAGTTGTCTCAAAAGAGTGGCATAGGTTACTGGTTGAATTGTGATGCGAGACCTCCACTCGCGAAGTGATATGGAGAGATCACAGGACAATGATCATATTGACACTAGGCAAAAATTTATCGGATTGCTACATCCGGAAATTTTTTTGTCAAAATATCATGTCACAATCCCGTTGATCTGACAAGCGAGAATGGATTGGACATGTGGCAGCATTATCAACATTTGCCACGTCCTAGCGAGAATAATAAAATGCTGACACGTGACAAAAGTACATGCATTGTCTGCAAAAGTACATAATGCCTGTACTTTTGCCACATGTCAGCATTCTGTCATTCTCGCTGGACTGTCCAGCTAGAATGGTAAACCATTCAGACGCTGTCACGTATCTAATCCATTCTCGCTTATCAGATCAACGGGATTATGATGTGGTATTTTGACAAATTTTTTTCCAGACATAACAATCTGATAAATTTTTGCTTAAGGAGTGTCAATTTGGTCAATGTTCGAGAGATCACCATCTAGCAACTTCCTCCTTAAGTTACATATATTTGGCAATGGCAAGGTGGAATGTGCCACCTATTGTGGCTGAATTGACACGTCAACTTATTTATTTATCAAGTCTTCATTGAAAGGGTGTGTTATGTTGTACCAATACTGACATGGAATACGATACGACACAACACTCCAACACATTAATTCTAAAAAATATTAAACTTCGACATGTTATGACACGTTTTGATATTATATAATATTTTTAATTTATGTAGTATATATTATATTTAATATTCAATAATTTAACAAAAAAAGTAATGCTAAACTTATAACACCTATCAATTTTGCAAAGATGCATAAGATATTCCAAATGTTTATATTAAACTCAATAAAATAATAATCGTAATCCAACAAATCTAATAGTTGAAACTCAAAATGCAACGCAAAGTAACCTTTAATTTTTTTTTTAAATCTTTGCAACGAGTATATTGAAGTGTCAAAAAATATGAGTAAATGTCGAGAAATGTTGGACACGAGCACGTCAAAATTTTGGAAACATCAGTTTCGTGGAGGGTGTGGCATCAAATCCGCATCTATATTTTAGCTTTCTAGTCTCAGGTCTCGCATCAGCATACACCTTAAAACTAATATGCTATCTGCATAAGATCTAAACACCCTGGTACATAATTGAAAATCTTAACACAGTTTGTGTCGATGTTGAAGGTGAAGATAACCTCTAAAGCCCACACTATTTCAAGCAATAAAAGATTAAGATAAATTTATAGTTACAACGATCTTCTCGATGCCCCTAGTTACTAGTCAGAAGGAAAACCACCTGAGACCATATTATACGGCTAGAAGGCTAAACCATGTAGTTCACATAAACTGAAATCGCATTAAAAGCTTTACAGATTTTAGTTTCTCGCCCTTCTGATCATATAGTGGGACTGACCGGAATCCAGATCTCAGCTCAGAGACTGGCAAACACGTTTGCCCGCCAAAGTCATCCTTTTCATGTTTATCATACTCTCTAACTTCTAGCCGGAGCAAAGCGAGTTCTGGAACTGTCAAAGGAAATTCAAATTCCTCGTCCCAGACAGGAAACCAATTATCTTGAATTACGCTGGTCTTCTTATTGGCTTTATCAGCTGGTACTCCAACAATGCAAACCTGTCATATAAATTCATCAAATGCTAAATATAATATCATTTTATTTCTCGTAGATAAGCACAATTACACAATTAACTCTTCAAATTCTAGCCATTATCAAAAACGAATTAGCACAATCTCGAAACTATATATAGTCTGATATTGAAGATATAAACATCCCACAGAAATTGTGAAATACAGTTGTCGAAGATGAAGATAACTTTTACCAATAATTTTAAAAAACTCTCAGCCAAGTAATTAGTTAGAGGTGTATCTATCACTATTCAAACATGAAAACTAAGCCAATATTCAAGTCCAATTGCAAAAAAATCTCAGCACAACTAGAAAAGTTCAATGATGTCCACTGGCAGAATACTCTTGCTAATCTGCAATATTAACAAAATGATCCAACTCACCTTTGTGTAAAAGTCTGGTGGAGAGAACGTATCAAAGTGAGTTTTGCCGAAATCTGAGCTCCACCCGTTTCCCATATATACTTTTACCTATAGGTAGACGAGAAAAGATCAAAATATGTTCCCAAATTCATCGACTTCCTTTTATAATAATATATCACCTTTAACGTCTTCTTGACAGGCAATGTTCTTTTAGGATCAAAAACCTCATTATGTGGACCTTTTTCTATTAGAAATGCAGGCTTTTTCACATAACCGCATTCTCCATTTGCTCTAAACATCCCTTGCATGAACCAGAGTGATTTTCCGTACCCCTGATAAAAAAGAAAAACATATGCTAAAATGTTAGTATCAAGGATGCACTAAATAAAATAACTTGAAAAGCAGGATCTTACTACATATTATTAACAAAATAGTAATACTACCATAATAAGAAATTTTTCATATGGAACATTCGTGATGAAGGAAATCAATTTAGCATTAGTGTTGGTGTTTCAAGGCTGCTGTTGATGTCCTATTTTTTAGGAGTTAATTAGTTGTTTTTTAAATTGATTAGTCTTTTGTTTAGGAGTTTGTTTACTGCATTTTACTGTTAATGCTTTGTTAGTTTGTTGCTGATTTTGTGGACCAACAAAATCAGCTGGTTAGTAGCAACTGCATGAGCTCAGTTTTGTATTTAAAACAAGTTCATTAGTCAGAATAAAAAATAAGCTGTTGCACAATATTGTTTCTGATGTTTGTTTTTCTCATAAAAGATCAACATTGGTATCAAGAGCCTTCTTGATCTTAAGGGGCTGTGAGTGACTTGAGAAATTAATGGAGGGAGGATCGAGTGGTTTTTCAGCAATGGCTCCACCAATATTCGATGGAGAAAATTATTAAGCATGGGCAGTGAGAATGCAAGCCTATCTAGAGGGTTGTGATTTTTGGGAAGCTGTAGAACAAGATTATGAAGTTGCTCCCCTTCCTGATAATCCAACCATCAATCAGATCAAGTTTCATAAGGAGAGGATAACAAGAAAAGCAAAGACAAAGTTTTGTTTATATGCTGCTGTCTCACCTGCCATTTTCAGCAGAATTATGGCTTGTGAATCAGCTCAAGCTATTTGGGACTTCCTCAAAGATGAGTATAAAGGAGATGAGAGGATTAGAAGCATGAAGGGGCTGAATCTAATCACACAATTTGAGAGATTGCAGATGAAGGAGTCTGAAACAATTAAGGAGTATTCTGATAAGTTGGTAAATATTGCAAATCAAGCAAGAGCTCTAGGCACTGACCTCTCTGATAATAGGCTAGTGCAAAAGGTTCTTGTCTCCTTGCCCGAAAGGTTTGAAGCAACCATTGCATCTTTGGAGAATACCAAGGATTTGTCTCAAATCAAGTTGGCAGAATTTTGCTAAGTGCTCTGCAAGCACAAGAGCAGAGAAGGTTAATGAGGCTTGAAGGAAGTACAGAAGGAGCTTTGCAGGCTAAAGAACAGCATAATGTAAGATGGAAGAAAGGAGATGACAGTAGTGGTTCAGAAGCTGCTGCAGGAGAGAACAATGCAATCAACTCTAAGAACAATTGGGGCGAGCATTCCTCATGTAAGCATTGTGGAAAGCAGAATCACCCACACTTCAGATGTTGGAAGAGGCCAGATGTGAAGTGCAGAAAGTGTCATAGGCTTGGACACATTGAAAGGTTCTGCAAAGAAAAAGGAGATCAGCAGCAAGGTGAGGCACATGTTGCAGACCAGCATGAGGCAGATCAATTATTTGCTGCCTCTTGTTTCTCCTCTAGTGCTCCATGTGATAGTTGGCTTGTTGATGGTGGTTGCACAAATCACATGACAAGTGATGAAAAGCAATTTAGAGACCTTGACAAGTCATTGCAGTCAAGAGTGAGAATTGGAAATGGAGAGTATCTAGAAGTGAAAGGTAAAGGGACTGTAGCAATAGAGAGCTATGCTGGAACTAAGCTGGTTTCTGGTGTGATGTACGTGCCTGATATTGATCAGAATTTGCTGAGTGTGGGGCAGTTGGTAGAAAAGGGATTTAAAGTGATATTTGAAGAAGGGAAGTGTTTGATCTTTGACTCAAATGGTCAGGAGTTGTTCAGAATAAAGATGCAACAGAAGAGTTTTTCTCTAAACCCCCTTGAGAAGGAGCAAACGGCATTCAAGTGTCAGACTAGTGATTCAGAAATATGGCACAAAAGGTTGGGGCATTTTCATTACAAAGGCTTACTATTCATGCAGAAGAATGAAATGGCAACTGGGTTACCAATCCTGGAGGAGCAGATCACAAGGTGCAAAGCTTGTTTTTTGGGCAAACAGACAAGATTTCCTTTCAAAGAATCCACCTGGAGAGCTACAAAGAAGCTACAACTAATTCATACAGATCTTTGTCCAAGTGAACTGCATATGGTAGCTGCAAAAAGGGTGTTAAGGTACTTGAAAGGTACTCTTTCATATGGAATCAAATTCTGCAGAATTCAGAAGTTTAAGTTGCAAGGGTATTCTGACAGTGACTGGGCTGGATCAGTGGATGATATGAAAAGTACTTCGGGTTATTGTTTTACATTTGGGTCAGCTTGTTTTTCTTGGCTTTCAAAGAAGCAGGAAATAGTGGCCCAATCAACTGCAGAAGCTGAGTTCATTGCAGCTACTGCAGCTGTAAACCAAGCATTATGGTTGAAGAAGCTGATGGATGACCTGCATTTGGAGCAAAAAGAAGGCATATAAGTATTTGTGGATAATCAAGCTGTTCTAGCTATTTCACAGAATCCAGTATTTCATGGAAGAACAAAGCATTTTAAGATCAAGTATTATTTTTTGAGAGAAGTGCAGAAGGCTGGAGAAGTGAAGCTAATGTACTGCAGTTCAGAAAACCAAATTGCAGATATATTCACCAAGTCATTTCATGTTAGTCGATTTGAATTTCTCAGGGAGAAGCTAGGAGTGTGCAGCACTTGATCCAGGAGGAGAATGTTGGTGTTTCAAGGCTGCTGTTGATGTCCTATTTTTTAGGAGTTAATTAGTTGTTTTTTAAATTGATTAGTCTTTTGTTTAGGAGTTTGTTTACTGCATTTTACTGTTATTGCTTTGTTAGTTTGTTGCTGATTTTGTGGACCAACAAAATCAGCTGGTTAGTAGCAACTGCATGAGCTTAGTTTTGTATTTAAAACAAGTTCATTAGTCAGAATAAAAAATAAGCTGTTGCACAATATTGTTTCTGATGTTTGTTTTTCTCATAAAATCAACAATTAGTAGTGATTGTTACAACTACCACTATAATCATATGTAACAAAAAATTAAATGAATGTAGGCACAACAACTTAGAAATATCAATTCAATGTTCATTTGAGATTGCTCTACAATAGAAAATAGCCCTAAGATGTAGCCATGCTTCATTAGTTTCCTAACTGAAAGTCCACATACACAAAAAGATAAACTGTACTAAGAAAATTTTCATATGGACCATATGCAATAGAGTGCATCAAGCCTGGAAATAGAAAACACTAAGATAAACCTTTTATATGAAAATAGCCTTGGTCATAAGTCGCTGACCTGCATGTTAAATGCAACCATCTGAGCACCATATGTCCACCCTATATGTGGCCTGTAATTTGATGAGGTGACACGTGTTCCCTTTGGATAAACCCTGAGAATATTCTTCTGTGTAAACCTGGAAGCATAAAATGCAACCATCTTAGGTGGTTGTCAAGTGTAAACTATAAAGTGTAAATATATTTGCAGTTACCACTAAATAGGTTCGAGTGTTTAAAAAATACCTAACGATATCAGCTCCATAAGAGGCAGAAGCCTTTTCAAGTTCCTGTTCGCTCATGCTCAAGCGCTTAACATCCCCAACAACTTTTAAGTGGTCCTTTATTTGACCCTTCGGTTTTCCAGCATGGATTGTAATCAAACGTTTGTACCCAGGGGCACTCGGCTGGTCTGATTTTTTATCACGAGCATACAAACCTTCCTCATCGTGATCACATTCATTGATCTATACAGTTAGGGGGGAAAGGTGAAATGAGCATGCAGAGCTATTAAAATATAAATCAAATTTGAGAAAAATTATGTCTCTCCGCTCACCCTGTCGTCAGCTTCCACTTCAGTAATAAGGCATGGCGATGATGATCCTTCTTCAGCCAATTCCTTTTCACTCTCGCTGTCCTTGAATTGCTTGATTTCAAGATATTCTTTTGGTGGTTTAGTTGATATAAGAATTCGATCTTTCAATGATTCTGGTGTGGGGAATTCTGTCAGAGGATCTGTCTGAGGATAATAGAGCATATCTCCAAATATTTGAGTTGTCATCTACAAATATAAAGGAATTAAATTCCCACTCAATACCTAACAAAATAGGGACTTGAAGTAGATCTATTTTTTCGGGAAAGGAAGAAGGGAGTGTGGAGAAGTAATAATGGATGCTTACCTCTGCAACTTTAGCTTGAAGATCTGGAGTAAGGTGGTCTTCTAAAGTTATAATGACTGGGTAATGAGATTTAACAAAAGCATACTCTTTTATGGACTTCAAACATTGGATGAGTGAGACAGGAGTGGTAAGTGTCCTGTAATATTTCAGAAAAAATTTCTAAAGCAAATGGATTTATAAAAGTTGCACAATGAGTATCTTAAAAAACTACTCGATCAAAAGACATAAAAAGGCATAAATCATCAAGCTCTACAAGATTGAACCCAGGATCAGCACCTTCCATGAACTACAACGATATCATCTTTAGTTGAATTTGGCCATAAATCTAGTTCAATTACTCGCACACCTCTTTGCAAAGCCTTTATGATTGGCACATCACTGCAATCGCTGCTCAGCTGATTCCCAGTCAGATAGGAATTGTGCCCTGTATATATGAAATAATGTGATAACGGAGCATTCATATCATGATGTACCTGGGCATGACACATCATTCGTATTGTCAACAAGAGACCTAAAACATTCCTAAAAATAACACCACTAACCATAAACTTGATATTGTCTTTAACCAATTCTTAAGCCCTTCTTCTATATATTTATTTTTCCTGTTTTATCTCCAAGACTAAAAAAATTGGCTTTAACAAATATATGTGTATCGAGAATAAGTTCTAAACACTACCAATACATGCATACATACAAATAAAAGCTCTGAAGTCTCCTGATTGTGAAAATCACTTTTATAATAAGTTATTGTACTTCTCTTTTCTCAAGTCAGGAGTTAGCATCTCTGAAAATTTCAAAAAAAATCCGTAACTTTTCTCGTATTCATTTACCTCATCACTAAAATTTTGAATCATTTATTTCTTGATTTAATTTTTTTTTATCATTTATCCCCCTCATTTATTTAAGTAAGGGGTAAATGATAAAAAAATTTTTAATTAAAGGTATAAATAAGTCAAAAAAATTTGTAAGGAGAATAAGTAATAATTAAGAAAATTCGTAAGATTTTTTTTTATAAGTTTTCCCTTAACAAACAAGTGGTTACACTATTTGGATATCTTAAGAAAACTATCGCATCACGAAATGATTTACTTTTGTGTGTTTTTTTTTTTTTAAGAAATAAGTATTTTTAATTAGAAAATGTTTAATTTTTTTAAAATATGAAATAACTTTTTAAAAAAATAAAAAACTTGTAACAAATTAATAATTTCTCACAAAAATTAAAATAATTAACTTAAAAAACCTTTTAAAAAAGTTATATCAAATTCTTTTTTTTTTTTCTTTTTTATAATATATCCAAATACATTGTTTATCTAACTTTGTACCAGATTTTCCGTAAAAACAAACAAGACGGTTAAGAAAAAGCACACCTGGGATTTCAGGGGACCGTTGAAATCATCGAAGAACAAGAAATGGAAGAACTCGTCGAGGCCGAGTCCCTGTCCGTTACTATGGTGGACGTCATTGGAGTTGCACTTGGCAGTGTCGCTTTCCTGATTCCGAATCCGCGATTGCAAAACGTTCTCGATGAGCTGGTTCGAATCCTCTGCGGTGCAGTCCAGTTCGCCTTGGTGGTCCAGCAGGAAGCACCGGAGCTGGTCGGCGGACATGGAGGGGGAGCCGTCGGCGAACTTGGAAAATGCTTCCTTGACGTCCGGCGTGGGTGCCTGCTCGGCGATGGTGAACTTTCTGGCGAAGCCCGTGAACATTTTGTAGGTGAAGGTGGCCATTGTCGGAGTTGAGATCCAAGACTTGAATCAAAGGTGACGTCACTCTCCGATTCGATACGATAACCCTTACAGTGAAAGGATTCAGAGAGAAATAAGAAAGAGGAGAAGAAGAGAGAAAGTGATTAGCGAGGAAATGAATGGACGAAGCTTTTGAATACGGAGTTTGAGAGAGAGAAAGAAAGAACCATAAATGGAATGCGGATGAAGCGGGATCGTTCGTTGGACTTGCACGTAAAATATGTTAATAGAATATTTAACTTTCTTTTTCTTTCTTTTTTAAAAGAAAAGCCTGACAATTATTTTAACACAAAAATATTTTTGTACTTAATACAGATAAATTATTTGCATTCATTTCCATAACAATATCATTTTGGGATTGAAAGATTAAAAAATTATAATTATAAAAACTATGTCTATAATAACCCTAGAATAAGTTAAAATTACAAAAACACAATGATTTTCGTTTCAAAACGACATCGTATTAGACTTTCTGCAATGACTACAGAAAAAACGAATCCTTATTTGAATTACTTTGTTTCCTTTGTTGTGTTTGATGTTTGTCATTTTAAATGATATAAATTATGTTATTTTAAGAGAGATAAACACAAGTAATGAAAATCATGAGAGAAAAAGAGAGTAATTTTTTTAATTTAAATTTTAAATAAAAAATATTATTTTATGTTTATATTTCTCTTAAAATGACATAATTTTATGTCATTTAAAATGAGAACTTTTTTTCCTTATTTTTGTTTGCAAATATATGCCGCAGAGACACCTAATTTTCCGACAAAAAGTTCTTCTATCTCATATTCACGCCTTTTGGACCATTAAAAAACAACATAAATTTTTTACATGTATAATTGAGAAATGAAAAGATAATAAACTAAATCAACATGGATGATATGGACTACGGATGGTGAATATTATGAAGCAGGGTTGGAGAAGCCCAGTCTGCCATTTAGCCCACTTTGTAATCGGACAGGACTTTGGGCCTACGCATCAGTCTTCTCGGTCTACTCAGCTACCCCAACTTCCCCAAGGAAAAAAACAAAAAAAAATTATTTTCATTCATTGACTTTCAATATGGCTATTAAAAACTTGAACATTTTCGGTTGAAAAGTTTTTCTGAAATATAATCCGCGTAATACAATGCAGCACCTTTAAAGCAATTATCAATCATTCGTATGTTGCATGTCTTGTTTCATTTCGAAGTGGAACCTTAAGCAAGAGGGTAAGATGCTCGCTCACATCGGTTGCATAAAAGTAACGTATATTAGATGGATAGACTAAAAGATGCGTGAAATGCATCATGCTATTGCTGCCTCGGTGGACTAGAGATGTTTGTACTCTATAAAAATTAAAGGATAAATCCAGAAAAATATTGCTTATATTATATTAGATGATGACTAATCAGCCGAAAGCATCCTCTTCAGTCTTCTTGGCATGTGATTGTCACAATTTTTATACGAAGAAAGTTTATTTGAGTTGCTTTATACTAGGCATTAGCATGCAGGTGGTCCTTTTCAATTATAAAATAGCTTCCCCAAATGTTATCAAAAAAAAAAAAAAAAAATAGCTTCCCTAATTAGGACGTGAGAGGAAGAAGCACATTCTCAAGAATATAATTACACTCAGTTGGCTAGTTTTATGGTCCATGGGGGAATATTTACCCCACAAGATGAACGACTAGAATATGAATCTATGGTTTGAGGCTTTTCCCTTGATGAATATAAATTTTAAGGATTTAATATTTCTGATGTTGTAGGAGATAAATTTATCTCTTACACATATATAAAAATATATGAGATTCATGTGAAGTCATCTGAGGAGAAGAGAGACAAAGAAAAAATATAGATCGTAGACATGTAGGAGATAAATTTATCTTCTAAAAATAAATTTATCTTATACAACATAAGTAATATTAAACCCAAATTTTAAATACTCGTCAAGTGAGGCTTGAATGCTTCTTTACTAGATATTAATTTAGGAAAAATGTGTTTATATTGCTATATTTTGAATGTGACAGATTTTTTGACGAAGGTGTCAAACTTTTTAGTTTGATACACATCAAATTTTAACCGTTGATTTTCGTTAATCTGATGGTTATAATTTATTGGATCAAACTTATTAATTGATTAGTAATTTCTAATAAATTATAACTATTGATCCACGGCAATCAAGTTAGAATTTGGTATCAAACTTTTTAATTTGACACTCCTCTTGGATATTTCACTTTTCTTGTATAGTCAGAATGGCAGATGCTGTGCAAGACTGCTAGGCAGCAAAGACCCGTAAATTTTCATAACATTGAAAGCTATATGACAATTGACAAGTATGGTTAGCAATCATCTGGTTCAAGCTCCGTGATGTTTAGAGTTGAAGATATCATGTAAGGCTGCAAAGTCCTATTAGTGTTTCAAAGTCCTATTAGCCCTAAACTACTACTAAAATTTATCATTATAAACACGAGGGACGTATATCCTAGATGAATTATCTCTACAATTCATTCAAACCGAAACCGCATTAAAAGCTTTACAGATTTAAATTTCTCTCCTTTTTCGTTATACAAAGGGACTGAACGAAATCCAAGTTTAAGCTCTGACACTGGCAAACACGTTTGCCCAGCAAAGTCATCCTTTCCCTGATCTTTGTCCTTTACTTGTATCCGAAGCAAAGCAAGCTCTGGAACAGTCAAAGGGAATTCAAACTCTTCATCCCAAACAGGAAACCAGTTGTCCATGATCACCTTTGTTTTCTTCTTTGCACAATCAGCAGGCATTCCAACAATACAGACCTGTTACACAAACTGGTCAAACAGTGACATACACAACAATATTTTTCCTTTCCTTTTCTTTTTTTATCTGGTGAAAATAACTCTTAAAGATTCCCGGTTGTGAGGGAGTAGAGTAACGTCAAAAAGTTAAAAATTTAAGAGCTCAAATATTTTATGTGCATTGCACATGAATCACGAAAGGGCAATAGCAATTCAGTGAGAAATAAGCCAATTATATTAGCTGTAGTTGTAGAGGTAATAATATTCAAGATCAATGATGAAGCATAACAACTGTGCCCAACATCAAATTAAATGGTAAAAGATCACTTATGCAAAGAAGGTCTCCTATTTTTATAGAAATTGTTGTTATAAAGCCTGCGGATAATATATCAAGAAATATCCAACTGACCTTTGTGTAAAAGTCTGGCGGAGAGCACATATCGAAGTGTGTAGGACTGAAGTCTAAGTTCCAGCCATGCCCCATGTATACTTTTACCTGTTATTGGACATGACAATGTAACATTTAAATGTCACCAAACAAATGAATTTACCTTGTAGTATTGAGTGATATATGCTTGCCTTTAATATTTTCTTCTCTGGTAGTATCCTTGTAGGATCAAACTCATTGTCGCATTGCTGTTTTTGCATTAGAGTTTGAGGCTTTTTAACATAACCACATCCTCCATTTGCCCTGAACATCCCCTGCATCAACCAGAGAGGTTTCCCATGCCCCTGTTGGGGAAGAAGACAAGTGCTAGAACCGTTGAAGGTTAGAATTCCTAGCAAAGATATAGTAACTTGCAAATGAATTTAATGCATTTGTATTTTGAAATAGCCTCCAAGGCAATACATTTTCTAACACAAAGTGTCGCCAATAATCTTGTTGGTATATTGGCACTGTAATAGACATCAACCCATTTATCTTTCAACATGCATATTAGGTTGTTGCTCCACAATAGAAAACAACTGAAATATGTTACTCAGGTTTGACAAGGTTCCTTACTACATTATTCCGTGAAAAGAAACACAGCCAGACATACACAAATATAAATTCTAAAAAAAGAAAGTTTTCCTTTTATTTGAAACACTTGGCCTTGGTTACAGTTCCTAACCTGCATATTGAATGCAACCATCTGAGCCCCGTACATCCATCCAATATGTGGCTTGAAATTTGTGGATTTGACACGCATTGCCCTTGGGTATACCCTAAGGATATTTTTCTGTGTGAACCTGGAAGAAGAACAATTTGAATCACATGAATCATGAGATAATTACCTAGGCGTAGTGTTAAGTTATAACTAAGAAATGGGATTAAAATAAAGGCCTAAAATTCACATCTTGTAAACTAATAAAAGAAACGGGCAGGAAGAGGAAATAAGAGAGTCACGGGACATTGTTAGATATGAGAGCGTGGTAATTTTAGCAGCTATTATCATCAGTTAAGCTTACAAGTACCTAACAATGTCTGTTCCATGAGATTCTGAAGCCCTTTCAAGGGTCTTCTCACTCCAACTTAGGCGTCTAAGTTCACCTTCAGTTTTCAATTTATCCTTCAGGCTACCCTTGAATTTCTTATTATGGATTGTAATTATGTGTTTGTATTCAGGTGAACGTTCCTGATATGATTTGTGATCACAGTCACATGAAGTTATGTCTCCCTCGTCACTATCGCTTCCGTTCTGCTATACATGAAAAGAAGTAACATAAGCACACTAAGCTTATTAATTTTATTGCAAAATATATGAATACATATCTCTGTCTCACCTTGCCCGCAGTCTCCACTTCAGTCCTGGGGTCTGGCGATTCCTTTTCCCATGATTCTTCTTCAGATGATTCACTTCCATTCCGCATAGGACAAACGGAGTTATCCTTGATACCATTGGACTCAAAACATTCTTTTGGGGGTTTGGTTGATATAACAACCCGATATTTCAATGATTCAGGTGAAGGGAATTCTGTTAAACAATCTGATTGAGGATAATAAAGCATATCTCCAAATATTTTAGTAGCCATCTGCAAGAAAAATAAAATAAAATGATATCATGATTAGAAAAGGAAAAGTAAAACAAAATAGTAATTCCAACTTAGCTAGATTGATCTTTGTGGGGAGAGGAAGGGATCAAGTGGAAGTGGATGCCTACTTCTGCAAATTTAGCTCGAAGATCTCTTGTAAGATGATCTTCTATAGTTATGATCACTGGATACTGAGATGCACCAAAACCATATTTCTTTATAGACTCAAGACATTTGATAGGTGAGACAGGCTGGGTGAGAGTCCTGCATTGATTCAATGGGATAAAAAAAAATAAGTTTTGCCTTAACATTAATTAGATCATGTAAAAAAAACAATTATATTCTTTTCCCCTATAATCAAAATGAACTCTAAAATGGACTTCTTCATCTGCTTCCTGTACCATCCATGATCTACTTTAATATCATCTTTATTAGAAGTTGGCCATAAATCAAGTTCAATAACACGCACGCCTCGTTGCAAAGCCTTTATGATTGGTTCTTCGCTGCAATCACTGCTCAGTTGATTCCCAGTCAGATAGGAGTTATGCCCAGTATATATGAAATAATGTGACAATGGAGCACTCATATCATGATGTACCTGGAATGTCATTTATTATTTGCCAGTTAACAAAATAATGTTAAACCAAAGATTGAACTCTGGAATCTCTTATATGATTTATATATCAATCGTTGTAACATCTTAAGGTGAAGTTCTAAGAATAGTTTTGATCTTTAGGTCCATAACCCTTATGCTTGTAAACAAAAGTTCTCTTCACCATGAAACACAAGTTTTCTCGGGAAAGAGCTTACCTCAGCTTTCAAGGGACCATTGAAATCATCGAGAAGCAAAAAACGGAAGATATCATCAAGGGTGATTTCATGTTCTCTACTTTGACCAACATTAACAATTTCCTGTGGCGGCCTTCTCATTTGCAAAACTTTCTCAACAATTTTCTCTGAATCCGATAAGGTGCAGTCCACCTCGCCTTGGTGCTCCACCAGGAACCGGTGGAGCTGCTCCGTTGACATGTGGGACCCTCCTCCGGTGAACTTGGAAAACACCTCCTTGAGGTCCATAGGTGGAACCAGCTCGGTCACCTTGTACTTTCTGATAAAGAGAAAGAAACTTTTATACTTGGTGTAGGTTGCCATGTTATTACCCATCCCTTTCTGCTTCTCACTGTGTTCCTCTAAAGCTTTTCAGACAGATGAGAGGTTACGGACCAAAGCATGCATTTATAATGTATGAACTGAGGGTCAGAGGGAGAGAATTGCAAGAACATTCGATGAGGAATCTGTCTCTGTGCTAGATGCTATGTTTCTGTCTTTATTATTAAAATAAAAATATAAGTGTTCTATCCTCTATGTTAATCATCATAACTAACAGGAAATAAATGTTCATATTATTCAAGAGTTAAGACCATTACTCTTTTTTACTGTGATTTAATAAGGTATTACAAATAAGTCAAGCCAACAAATTGCAAAATTAACCTCTTTCAAGTTGCCATGTTCTGCGTTGAGCCAAACTGAATGAGTTTTGTTACTGTAGGTAAATAATGAAAGATGTATAATACACAAAAAGTTATATATCTTACGCATTATTAGATTTCTGATTTAATTTTGATCCAAAAATATCTTAGGCTAGCATTGATCAAAATGAAACTCATTTAGAATTCAATTATGTATCTGCAAGATTACATCAATAGCTTTTTCTTTTTCTTTTTTATCTGATTCATATAAAAGTTAATGACTCTACACATAATTGAACTTCTTTGACCCCCTCCCTAGAAAACAATTATGCATTACGTTAAGCTGTACAATTACAATAAAAGGTAGAGCGTATAGCATCTGGTGCTATGACTGGCTTTCACATTGAGTAATAATATATTACCCAAAAAACAGAACGACATTGACTTATAGAAAAGCCAGGGACTCAGGTTCAGGGCATGGATTTTTTTAAGTATTGTGCACATGTTTCTCTTTTCAGGCAATATTTGTACACACCACCACGCGTGAATTATATTAATATATTCAACAGTAGCAATGGATTCATTTAATTTGAAGTTTATACGTGTTGATTCTTTTCTCTTTATTTTGTACACTTTTCTTTACTTTCATGATCAACTCTCTTATAATCGTACTTCTTTATCAGAAGTAACTAAGGCCTTCTACCAAGCATCTTCTTATGAAGCTTTTCTCTGTTTTGTGCCGCTGGTCTTGCAAAGTTTGAATCTGATATGGATAGCTCTTTTGTAGAGTTATGTTGTTTCTGCGTTATTTGTCTTATAGTCGGGACTCCACTAACTTATTCATATTCCACCGACACTTTATTCTCATCTTTAAGGTCGATGATGGATGGTTGAATATAAAAGGGCTAATCCCGCAAGAGAGTCTTTTTTTCTAGCCATCCAAAACCGTGGTACTATTTATTTTTTTTCAGTAAAGTAACTTTTTAATTCCTAACAAAAAAAATAAATACTTGTTACCACTTTCGTCCCTTACAAAAAATAATAATTTATATTAGTCATTTTTTAAGGACTAAATTGGGTCTTCATTAAATTTGTGAAGAACCATATTTTCAAAGAACTAGAATTGTAGAGGGACCAAAAATTTAGTTTTTTTAGAGGTGGTAATATGGGTTGAACCCGATGGGTCAACCCGCCAAAACGAGACAGATTAGGTTACACATCTTAACCCACCAACCCACCTCAACCCGCCCCGTCGGGTTGTGGGTCAAAATGGGTTGGCAGCGGGTTGGCCCGCCGGGTCAGTTTTTTTTTTTTACTACTAGATAGTATTTTATTTAGAGTTTGATGTTTGTCATTTTAAATGATATAAGTTATGTAATTTTAAAAGAGATAGACACAAGGAATGAAAATCATAGGGGAGAAAGTGAGTGTTTTTTTTAATTTAAATTTTAAATAAAAAATAATATTTTGTGTCTATCTCTATCTTAAAATGACATAACTTTATGTCATTTAAAATGATAAATATTTTTTCCTTTTATTTATCTTTAAGCTTTTGCAATATCCAATTTTTTTTTATCTTAGCACTATCTAGAAAAAATAGAGAAGAAAATCTTTATTTATGAAAAATATTATCTAAATACGAAGACAAAAATAAGTTCCTAAAGAATGTTTGATTGAATATTAACACATATTTAGACTTGAGATTGAAAAAAAGTAAGAGAAGTGTGAAATAAAAATAATTAATATTATAAAATTAATAAAATATAATTTTTTTTACTTTTAATATTTTTTTTTAGGTGGGTTCACCCGTCAATCCATCATAAAACGGGGTGAGTTGGAGTTTTTAACCCACATTTAAGCGGCGGGTTGGAGTGGCCCAACCCCTTTTCGAAGGGTTGATGACGAGTTGGGGCGAGCTGATCCGTTTTTCCATTCCTATTTTTTTTATAAAAGACAAAAGTGAAAACCGTATTTTTTATTAATAAGACTTTTTTTTTTTTAATATGTGATGGCCCCACCACATGTCTCCTCAATAATAAATAAAGACTCTCCTAAGGGGAAAAATCTAATATACTAAGAATGTATGTCCTACAATCCAATAAAAGCACGTCTCCTCTTTTTACAAAAAATAAAAAATAAAAAAATTGTGTCCCCTTAGCTGCTAGTGTATTGAAGAAAGAAAAGAAATAGCGACTTTTTTGTTTTACATTATATACTACCAGTAATACATGTGCTTATCGGAGAGTCGATTAGCCCTAACCCCAATATAAAATAAGAACACCATTTTTAGGTTCTCTTTATTTCCAACTGTGAGGACTTAATTTCCTTTTAAAACTTGGATGATTACTGATTGAGCTCATAATGGATCTCATGCACTAATCAAACTAATCTTGCTCCATTTTCAACCCATCTTAGACATAACCAACACATCGTGTACATACATCTAACAAGAAATACTCTCCCGGACAGAAGTTGTATGAACCAAGTGCCACAAAATGTCCAAGTCCAACAACAACGTTTAAACTTGATAAATCTAAGGACTGGAGATCCACATATCTGAAATGAGAAAATTTCAAATATTTACAGACTTAGAGACGAAATGAAAGAAATTATAACAACACAAATAACAACCTTGTCCAATAATATGAATTTTAAAAACTAAACCTTTGTTCAATAACAAATAAGATAAAATAGTAAAAATAAATCATATTATTTAAAAATGAACTTAAATATTCAACTAGCATCATATATACATTACTACATATTTTATATTTATAAACAAACACTTATAGACATATATACGTAAAATTACTACTATATACCTATAGTACATAATTAACTATGTACCTAATTTAGTATTTGTGTGGAAATATTTTTATACCATGATTCATGATCATGATCCCCTTCTAAAGGTATCCCAATGTTCTTTACATGGTATCAGAGCCTCGTCGTCTCCCACTTTCTCTTGTGGCGTTTCTTACTGTTGCATTGTCCACTCTTCAAGCCCAATGAGCTCTCGTGTGAGGGGGCGTGTTGAGATATATAGTCCCACATTGGTTGTATGTGCAACTAATGTTGAGTTTATAAGGCCTTCGGCACTCCCACCGTTTGAGCTAACTTTTGGGGTGGTGTATCTCAAGGTTCTTTACATGGTATCAGAGCTTGAGGTTCGATCCTCACCGCCCCCACTTTAAAGTGGAAGCACAAAAAAGGTAAACCAAAGATTGCTCCACATTAGTTGCTCTTCAACCAATGTGAGGCTATATATCTCAACATGCCCCCTCACGCAAGAGCCCTCTTGGCTTGAAGCGTGGATTATGCAACAGGCCCAATCTTTGGTTTACCTTTTTTTGTGCTTCCACTTTAAAGTGGGGGCGGTGAGGATCGAACCTCAAGCTCTGATACCATGTAAAGAACCTTGGGATACACCACTCCAAAAGCTAGCTCAAAGGGTGGGAGTGCCCAAGGCCTTATAAACTCCACATTAGTTGCTCTTCAACCAATGTGGGACTATATATCTCAACACGCCCCCTCACGCAAGAGCCCCTTCGGGCTAGAAACGTGGAATTGCACAGGTCCAATTTTTGGTTTACCTTTTTGTGCTTTTTTTATTTTATTTTTAATTCCACTTGAAAGTGGGGGGCCGTGAGAATCGAACTTGTAACCTTTTAGTCACTCAAGCTCTGATACCATGTAAAGAACCTTGGGATACACCACCCCAAAAGCTAGCTCGAAAGGGTGGGAGTGCCCAAGGCCTTATAAACTCAACATTAGTTGCACATACAACCAATGTGGGACTATATATCTCAACAAAAGGTGAGTGAATCCAACATAACCACTATTGAAATTTGTGATACTACTGTCGGCAACAGTAACATTCTTTCAGCTCAATTTGTAAGATAAATGAAGGGTGGGGCGAGTCCCCTTGGGATAAGTTGATAACAAGCCAGCACCATCTGATACTAAGGTTAAGGTTTCATGTGATTCATGCCAATGATTCTAGACTCTGCTAGACTGCTACTCAAAGCTCAAAATCACCCTCTTTCTTCTTCTTCTTCTTCCCTCTACACCTTTTTCAGGAATGGGTGAGGATTTGGAGGGATTGGCCTAAAAAGTGCATTCAAATATAGAGGTAGAATTAAATTTGCAGGTATGCTTTCACTAATTAAAAAGTTGAAAAATTCATAAAACTTTGGCATGATTTTGCATCAGCTGGCTTTTGGCAATTAATTTGGAATGGAATTTCAAGTGTTTGAAAGAATTTCAGATGGTATTGAATTTTATTCATTGATATCGGGGCTCGAACTTGTTCCAAAAGGCATAACATTATTTTGAAAGAGAGAATATTGATAATGATATTTGTATTTTTTTTGAATTGTGATAATAATATAAATTGTTTTTGACCAGTTGGAAATAGGCATGATAGAGATTACATTATATGTAATTTCCATGCCACTCATCCATATTTGATCTATGTCATTGAATATATTGGTGAAATGACCATAGAAGGTTTAGTTACGCTTGACAGTGACAAAAGCCGGCATAATCTCATAATCTAAGGATAAATAGCATACAGTTGTGCACTACGGATATATGATATAATTATAGGTCAATGTGTAGTCCAAGTGAGAGATTGTAAGGAAATTATATTTCCTAATGTGTTTGTAGGCTACATATTGTATAAATAATTATATTATGCTATCTAATATATATTGGATAAATTAAAGTGATCAAATAAAGATGTCTAAATAATTCCTAAGTAAGTGTGGGACAAATGGATGGATACCACTGTTGAACCAATTAGGTATAATGGGAGCTTATTGGTCCAACAATAAAAAAAAAACTATAAAGAGTTATGGTCCCCAATAGGTCAAATAGCAACCCTAATTTCTCTTCCCCATCAAGACAGCACACTAAAGAATAAGGTTATTTGACTTAGAAAGATCGCATATACATAAGGAGAAGATCATACTAAAGAATAAGGATTAAGGCTATTCAATAAAGGAAGATTGCATACCCCAGGAGAAGATTGAAGTTATCCGCTGCTTTGGAGACAAGTATGCCTCCACCTTTATGTTAATATTTCTTTGTGATTTGGTATGATGGAATTTGATTTGTTGGCGATGATTATCACGATAAGATTAAGATGAATTATTATTCTAACGGATTTTGCATTTGCATTTGCATTTGCTGGCTTTTGGCAATTAATTTGGAATGGAATTTCAAGTGTTTGAAAGAATTTCAGATGGTATTGAATTTTTTTCATTGATATCGCGGCTCGAACTTGTTCCAGAAGGCATAATATTATTTTGAAAGAGAGAGAATATTGATAATGATATTTGTATTTTTTTTTGAATTGTAAAAATCTTAATTGTTTTGAATTAATTATGCATAATATTTTTTGTAATTTTAAATATTTTAATTTATACTGTTTAGTTTTTAAAAAGTAATATTATATATTCTTTTAGTAATTTTAAATATTTTTATTTTGATTATTTATTTTAATATTTATTTGAATATAAAAATGTTTTAATATCTTATATATGCTTATATGTTCTTTTCTTTTTTTTTTTGTAAGTTGCTTATATGTTCTTCAAACAGAATGTTTTCATCACCAAACCAAAGTTGAGTGAGCAGTTATGCTATAAAGAACAAAGACATAATTGTAGAAGTAGACTCATGTATATCTATATTAGTTCTTTTTTAGAGATTAAATTGAATCTTCATTGAATTTCTGAGAGATCATATTTTTAAAAAAATTGAATTATAGAGGGATAAAAATTGAATTTTTTTTTTTTTTTAAATGGAGATATTGACCGTGTTTTTTTAGTAGTGAACTAGTCATCCAAATTCCAAAGAAGACTTGACTCTGTATGTAAGGTAGATGAGGAAGATAGCAACTTTGGTAGCCGAATCAAACTCACTGCGTCATGTAGTGATTTTGGGCAAATAAAGCCAAGCAGGCCTTTGTGACCTCTATGAACGCACCACGTGTATATATTATAATTGTTGCATTAGCTAGCGACTTTTTTGTTTTTTTTTTTTTTAGAAAATTTAGCTAGCGACTTTTTTTTTTAGTATTTTTACTAACCGGTTTATCCTTTAAGACTAATCCGGCCGGGGCTGAAAGCAACAAGGGTACTCTCCCTCTCAACAGATTCACTTTCCAGATGTAGAACTTGAATCCTCCACCTTAGGGGGACCAAACATGCTTCCACTTTACCAACACCTTGTTAGTTTTTAGCTAGCGACTTTACTGCTGTAAGAGTGTGCAAAAAAATATTTGATCTATGACATTCAAATATTTTTTGTTGTAAAACATGACACAAAATGTCAATGTCTCAGAAATTGCACACAACCAGAAAACTAACAATCATACTGACATTATTGAGAATAAGGTGTGGTAAATTGATGGGGTAAAACATAATGTTGTTTTATTCCATTGACTCCTGGACATGTACTAACAGAATTGTCACTTAGTACCTTGTTAAAACTATTTCTTCACTTAGTTTTATGTAGCTATCAGTACTTACCCAACAATAAGTAATGATCTCTTACAAACTCCCTTGGATGTTCTCTCGGATCACTACACCCTTCTTTCAATTGTTCACCTACCCCCCTGGTACGTTTGGTGGTACGTTTGCTTGTCGATAGCGGTGTACCTGTTTGGTAGCCTATGTCTGCACTTATGGATATAAATTTTTGAATTTTTTATTTTTTTTAAGCATAGTACTAGTAAAGTATGATATTGGTTAGATTAAACTTTGCTTGCATATATAATGAGAGATGGAATAGAAATGAATGAAATACGATGAGATGAATGGGATATCATATATTTTATGAGAGATGATATATTTACCACCAAAAAAGTTTATCACATTTATAACCAACCTAATCATCATTGATTTCCGTATTGAAATTAATAATTAATAATAAATGCGATCCAAAAATTTCCAATAAATTATAACCGTTAGATTGACAGAAATAACCGGTGATTAAGTTGGTTGTAAAGGTTGTAAACTTTTTGGTGGTAAGTATATCATTCCCCGTATTTTATTGGATATTTTATGATACCATACAACAAATTAGTTTGATTAAAAACAAAAGGTGTTAGGAATAATTTTTTTATGTTTAGTTGAAGTTTTTTTTCTTTTCCTATTTATTTTTTTCTTTTTTAATGCATCTTAAATTTTCTTTAAAAAAAATTTGGGTCGTTGCCCTTGAACCCCATCATTAAATATACGGACATAAATAATCTTCTTTGGGTCTGCAACTGGTTGTGGGGACAATGAGCATTTTGTTACATTATTGGCAAAAGTTTATCAGAATGCAATATTTTCTAAAATTTTTGTCAAAACGCCATATCACAAAAAATGCTACAACACCTAACATTTTATATTTGGACACGTGATAGCAAGTTTGAGGTCTCGTAAATTCGCTGAACAGTCTAGCATTTTTAACCAGTCAACGTGTCAGGCCTCAGTCGTTTTACTGTACAATGCGTTAGTGATATTTTGACATGTGGAGAGAGAGGACTGAAGTCGCTGGATAGTGCAGAGACTATAGTACAACGTGGCATATGCATATGAAGTGTCCATAGAAAAATGATAAAGACGATTTAATGTCCAATAAATGTTGATATTTTTTTTCTTTTTTAAAAATATAATAAACAAGGGGAAAGTATTTCTCAAATCACTCGAGATAAAGTTATCTCCGGTAAGTCCAAAATGATGTCATTTTGGGATTGTAAGATTATAAAATTATTATGATAAAGACTAATATAACTCTGTAATAAATTATAATTACAAAAATACCTTGATTTTCGTCCCAAAACAACATCATTTTAGGCTCACCGGAGATAATTTATCTCCATTGACTTGAGAAATCCTTTACCCAATAAACAATAAGGACGATTTCCTTTTCCAAATATGGAAAACATTTAACAGTTGCATGATTAAATTATCAACCCAATGAATTAATTAATTATGCAAATTTAATATCCAATAAATGTTGATTTTTTTTTTGTTTTTTTTGTTGGAAAATATAATAAACAATAAAGACGATTTTCTTTAAGGGAAATATTATTAATTTTAAATTAAAAATCAATAAAATTATATCAAATATTTTCCTTAAAGAAAATCGTCTTTATGTTTAATTATATTTTCCAAAAGAAAACAAAAAATAAATTAGCATTTATTTGGATATTAAATTTGCATAATTGATTAATTCATGGAGTTGACAACAGTAGGTTTGAATCATGCAACTGTTAAATGTTTTCCATGCTTGCGTACGCTATTTGGAAAAGCAAATAGTCTTTTATTGTTTATTATATTTTTCAAAAATAAAATAAAAAACAAATCAGCATTTATTAGTCATTAAATCGTCTTTATCGTTTTTTCATGTACACTCAATATGCATATGCCACGTTGCACTATAGTATCTGCACTATCCAGCAATTGTACTCCTCTTTCTTCGCATGTCAAAATGTCACGCAACGTGCTGTACAATAAAGCGACTTAGGCTTGACACGTTGACTGGTTGAAAATGATGAACTGTTCACTGAATTTATGTGTCCAAAGTTAAAACGCTAGAACACCTAGAACTTAAAACTTTGGTGACATGATATTTTGGCAAAAATTTTAGGAAACATATCATTTAAGAAAATTTTGTCAATAACGTGACGAAATGGTCGTCGTCCCTTTGGCTGTGTGATATATGTTCAGCTACATAAGCGTCAACTAACAAAATTTGAACCACGGGGTATCACTACCCCAACTTACATAAGTTGTGTGTCTGTCACCTCCCCTACTTAAAAATTCTTCCTTGACATGGATGTTAACTTTGAGGAACTTCTGCACCACAAAGCCGACTAATTGTCCACTTAATATGGAGAATGACTTTGAAATGGAAGTGCATAACCATGATTTCCATGACATAAGATTGTTTGATGTGTTAAAGCCACAATTTCCTATAAATGAAAATTCAGATCTCCTTACAGGTTATGAAATTCAGACTCTGAGATTTGACAGAACCACCACTTGATAATAGGGCAATACAAGAGGGTCCGGTAACTCACAAGGTCTGGCTCAACTCTCAAGGCGGGCCTCTTCATCTTTGCAAGATATTTTGCTGCCAAGTTGATATTATTATGCTTATTATAAAGAGAATACACTGTATTATAATTAATCCCTAATATCGAAGGTTCACCTCATGACCATTTCCTGAAAAATTCTTCAGCTTTTTGGGACTCCCTGGCCCTCTTGTGCAATTGACAACAATCCCCCTTTTGACCTCTATCAGGTTCCATCCCTTGACTTTGCATCCTTTGAAGCCAAACAAGTGCTTCTTCTTTAAGTCCACCTCTACTTTAAACATAAAGCAAGGTTCCATATGTGGAATTCACAGGTGCAACCCCTTTTGCATTCATTTCATTCCACAAACTCTTCACACGGCTCCACTTCCGTGCTTTGCCATTGCCAAGGAACCAAAGCATTATGTTGTAATCAATCACGATCAAGTCATAACAACCCTTCTTCTTGAACCACTCAAAATCTGCCAAGCAACCCGTTCCTTCAAAATAATACTAAATGGGGTTCAAAGCCTGAAGAATTGCACGAATGCATCCACAGTAAAAAATAAATAAAAAATAAAAAATACCCATTTCGTCAAACACCTGGAGTGCGCCTCGATCTGCTGCAAAGCAGACCCATTATTACCCGTTTTCTTTAGAAGCCCATAATCAGCATTTTTCTCCAGATTCAGTTTCTTTAGTCGAGGTTCTTCTAAGCCATAATTGGAAGAATAAGGCAGCCTATATTACATGGTTTTATTGGGAATGGGTACAAAGCTTTCGAGTGAAGCTGAAGTTGCAGGAACTAGTGGAAATGTATGGGTGAAACCCAAATGGCCTTGTAGTGTTGGTTGGACACAACAGGACCATAAGAATTAAGAAATAACTTCACTTACAAAACTTTGGTTTATTACAATAGAGTTATTAATCTTATGTCACATAAGATAAATAAGTATTTTATGTGGGTGACACTGTGAAACAAAATTGTGGGGCCCATAATTTTAAAAAAAATATAAAAGAAAAAAAGATGGGCACAAAATTTCATGAATGTGCAACATAAGATAATTGTCTTATGTGACATAAGATAATTATTTCACTTGTTACAATCTACCGTGGTTCTCTTTTCTTTTTTGAAAAAAGTGTGTGTCATTATCTAAAGTTATGTATTATGTTCTGTCATTTTAACTGAGAGAAAGAGATAGATCATGTGAAAGAGAGATAGATAATGTGAAAGAGAGAGTGGACAAAAAAAACGAAAAAATCTGAATCTTATTTCTTTGTGAGAGTGAAATGACTTAAGTCGTATCCAAACAATTTTCCTTTTCTTTTTATCTCATTTTTTTTTCCCGTCTTTCCTGAGGAGCGTTGGCCTTCTTTACATACAAAGTTTTATGAGCCTTCCCTAATTGAGCCTTGCAACATATTACAAAATTGCAAGTTATGTTGTACCGACACCGATACGGGACACAGAATATGATATGACACGATATTTCAACTCGTTAATTCTAAAAAATGTTAAATTTTGACACGTTAGGACAAGTTTTGATATTATATAATATTTTTAATTTATGTAATGTATATTATATTTAAATTCAATAATTTAACAAAAAAAAATAAAGCTAAACTTTTAATATTCATCAATTTTGCAAAGAAACATAAGATATCCTAAATGTTTATATTAAACTCAATAAAATAGTAATCGTAGTCCAACGAATCTAATAGTTGAAACTCAAAATATAACGCAACGTAACTTTTGAACCTTTTTTTGAGTCTTTGCAAACGAATATTAGAGTGTCAAAAAAAGTTGAAGTGTCGATGAGTGTCAAACATAACACGATTAAATTTTTTGAAATGTGGATGCTTTATACATTGCAAGAGTTAGTATGGTCTAAACGGTACACCGTATCAGCACCAAGAACGGCCAATTGGCATTGGATAATTTTAACTTTGCGATACTTTTCACCATAAATAAATGTTTACAGTCTGATTACCCCAAAAAAAAAATGTTTAGAGTCAGTTTTTTTTTTAAATAAATCACATGAGATTAAAATTCTACTTTTTATTAAGCTAAAAATTTAGTCTTTTTTTTTAAAATGCAAAAGCTAAATATTTTCTTCAATCTCATCAATCATCATTATTGCATAGTCACAATTCTCATTGCCGCGGCCACCATCATGCTACTAGGGTCGACAAAAGGAGCCAATCCGTCAGGTTGGCTCGTAATTCGTTAAAAATGAGTTGATGGGGTTAAATATGAGCTGCAAACCTGACTTGAGCCAGCTCGAAAAAAATGAGCCAACCCGAGGGTCAAACAAACCAGCTTGCTCGTTGAGTTTTTTTCCTTATAAAATACAAAATATAATATACAAAAATGGTACAAAATCCACACACGTTGTCATTGTCTTTCTCCCATCTCTAAACCTAAGTCGTAATCTTCTCACATCCTGTCATTTTTATATTTTTAGGCTGTGCTGCCTTATTTGGTTCAAATATCTTACTCACTTGGTAGCAAATGGTTCTTATTGTTTCTTAATATTGGTGCAAATTTGTTGTGAAGAAAATTCGAAACTAGAATATTTTGCTTTTATTTCTCATTTTGTAATCCTTTGTTTAAGCTGATGGAAGCTACATAGCTGGTGTATTAATACTACAGGTTCATTTAAATAGGCTGAGAACGAGTCAACCTGCGAGTCATATTTTTGAGTCAACCCGCAAGTCAACCCTAACCCGACTCCGGTCGGGTTGGATTTTATGCCTCATTTTTTTTTTCCGAGCCAACTCTAACCCGACTCATTTTTTTCGGATTGTATGCGGGTTGGGCAAAATTGAGCCGGGTTGGCCCGTTTCTCCAACCTACATGCTACCACCACTTTGCTGCCACCAAATTTTGTTTTCATGATTTTATTTATTTATTTTTGGTGGGGATTTTACATATCAATTTTATTAGTTTTATATATAAAAGTATTTTTAAATTTTAGCATCCAAACATTTTTTTTAGTTAGTATTTTTAATATACTACATCTAAATGTAAAAAAAACCATAATAAGTTATTTTTTCAAAATTTCATGCAAAATTTCTCTATTCATTATGGGATTGTGCAAATAAATGTAACTGAGAAGTAATTATCGAATGATAATTGACGAACTTAATTCCAGAGGTTTAGATTAGGGTGAGTTCGTTTCAAGAGTAGAATAGGTTTTACTTTGAACAAGGCTCGTTCCTTTGTTCCGAGCCCAACGCTTTTCGGGAGGCCGAGATTGTTTTCATTGAGTTTTTAATTTTTTTTCTATTTATTTTATTTCAATAGGGACAATTTTATAATTTTTGTTATTTTTCTTTTCATTGGCAATGTAAACCCTTATTTATTTGATTATTTTTTATTAAATAAAGATATTATTGAAAGTTGCAACTACTCTAAATTCTCATTCGTTCTGTTTAGCTAATTTCGCATACACTTTTTCATTAATATATAAGAGAAAAAGTAGAGAAAATATATAAGATAAAAAAATAGAAATAAGGGTGATAATAAATATAAGAAAAAAGAGAGTAGATGAGCCTTTGGTTTATTAAAAATAAAAAAAAATAGTTTAGATTATAATATAATGATATTAGAAAGGATCATGTAGCACCACTAGGGTTAGCCTAGTGACGTGGGGTGTGTGTGTGTTAGGAGTGTGTGTAGTGTAGGGTGTTGTGTTCAATTCCTTGTAACTTCTAAAAAAAAAAAAGAAGATCATGTATACTAGATATGAAAAAAAAATATAGATATAATATCTTATTGCATTTATGAACCACCAAATTTATAAAAATGTTACAAAATAAAAAATCTACATTTGGCAGCTTCTCATGAATATATTTTATGGGTTTCAATTTTATTATGTATGCAGAAGGATAAAAATAATTTATGTTACAGACATATTTTATGTGAGGCTCACATCTATTAAAAAAACAAAAGAAAATACTGTACGAACATTGAAGGATAGCTAATAAGAAAAAACAACTGAACTATGAGAAAATATTTTCCTAATTGCTAAATTAAGGCAACAATGTAACGACATTTAATTGTTCAGAAACAAGAACCTCCACTGCTGCAATCTCTCTATTATTTCCATGCCACCGACCGGAAAAGTGCATTCGAGTAAGTGGAATGAGAATCGATCCATTCCTTTTTTTATCATGTATGATTGATTCCCAGAGATAAGTTCTCTTCATAAAAGCGTATTCGAGTAAGTGGAGCGAGAACCGTTCCATTCCCTCTGATCGTGTAGCTTCTCTATATGTTTTCTCACTTTTCACCCATGTTTGCTCTTTTCTCTATTTTATGTATTCAACTCACCTTTGTCTAAAAGTCCTGGTGAAGAGAATAAATCAAAGTGTCTTTTGCTGCATGGTGTAGTATAAAAAGAAGGTAAAAAAAATAAAAAATATACTTACCACTAAAAATATTTACCATCTTTATAATCAACCTAATAATCGTTGATTCTCGTCAATTTAACGGTTATAATTTATTTGATGTATTGATAATTAATAAACGTGACCCAATAATTCTCAATAAATTATAACCGTTATATTGACGAAAATCAATGGTGATTAAATGTTGATAAATATATTCTCCACACGTCAAAAACAGATGTTCGAGCAAACAGATAAGTACAATAGTGAACAATTCATCCAAACCACCCAAAGAAAAAGATAAAGTAGACAAACACATTTTTGGGCTTAACACTATTCTCACCTCATATTTAACGTTCTCCAAAATTCTTGCCATTAATACTGACTGAATTTGAGGTTATTCAACAAACAAGTTATGAAATCTCTGTCTGAGTAACAGTTTCTACAATAGTTAAAATAATCAGATGTATTGGCCAAATAGGAAGGCTCAAAATTTCTTGTTAAGTAATGAGTATTTCAAATAAAACAAGTAAGGTATATCTCCCTTCTGTTTAATTAAATTTGAGTTTTCCAAAGTAATTTAATTTCTTATTTATTGTATCTATTATTCTTAAAAAATTTAAATAGTTGTTCATGGCTAAGATTTCTATTGTTGAGACTCTGAAAGCGTCTTTTCTTTTATGAATTCTCCACGTACTTTATGATTTCCACTTGTTAAACCATTCATATATATTCCTTTCAACCACAACAACTTTAAAGAGGCTCAGCCCTGGGTTCAACCAGTGCCACTACAGCATTCTCTCTCGGTTCAGTTGAGACCAGAAAAATCTCCCTTTCCGTTATGTGAAACATTCACATCCTTGAGCGATTTTCTCTCGGCAAATTTTCTGACGCTTGGACTGCAGATCAATGACACATTAACCAGACAAATACTACAGACGGCTGCGTTCAATATGCAGGTTAGTAACATGACAAGGCCAAGTGTTTCAAATCAAAGGAAAAAAATTTTCTTTTGGAATTTCTAGGCGTGTGAAACCTGAGTAACGTCTTTCAGTTGTTTACTGTTGTGGATATGCATGTTGAAAAATAAATGGGGTTGATATCTAATACAGTGCCAATATTCAAATGAATCAAATCTTGAATCCCTCTACTAGCTAGAGCATTGGCGATACTTTGTGCTAGAAAATGTTTTACCTTGTAGGCTATTTCAAAAGACAAGTGCGTTAAATTCATTTCCAAATTACTACATCTCTGCCAGGAATTCTAACCTTCTACGGTTCTATCACTTGTCTTACTCTTCCCCAACAGAGGCATGTCAAATCACTCTTGTTATGCAGGGGATTTTCAGGGCAAATGGAGGATGTGGTTATGTTAAAAAGCCTCAAATTCTAAAGCAGAAACATAAATGTTACAATGAATTTGAATAGAGCTGTCAAAAAAGCACGGAGCCCCTAAGCCCAGCCCATTCAACCCTATTAAAGCCCCATTAATTTTTAGCCCTTTGTGTGGTAAGATTATTTTAGCCCTAACCCGTAAGACCCATTCATTTATTGGGTTGGGTTAGGGTTGGCCCATGGATCAAAAACATTTAATTCATTTTCTATCATATTACATAATTTTCTCGGAAAAATTATCGTTGTCCTTTCCATCAAACTCTAAGGGTGTGTTTGGTTGGAGGAAAATCTTGAGATAGATGTGTAAGTGAGCAGTGGAAATATTGTAGCACCACGTTTGGTTGTGCCAGATTCCATAGTTACCTACCTAAATGACTTTCCTACCAAACCAGGAAGCATGTCTATTTTCATGGATATAGCCGGCTAAAGAATCCCTTTGAGGAAGTGGTATTGCTGAAAAGCAACCTGTTTCCCCACCTTGCAATTTAACCCAAAGGCCAGCGTACCCTCTCTTAAGGGGTGGAGGAGGCATACGGACACCCTGGCTTTGCATTTGTTGGAGTGGAAAACCTTGTGGAGGTGGCATTGATGGAGGCCTAGTACCCATATTGAAACCAGTCGTTGAGCCACTGCCAACAGGTGGTGGGGTGGGAGAGATGGCATTCCACTAGGAGGTGCAGGTCTAGGACCATTTGCTGCCATAGGAGGTGGAGGCGGCAACGATTCTGGCATTGGAGGAGGTGCACCAGGAGGTAGCCCTTGGGGAGGAGGAGGTGGTGGTGGTGGTGGAGCTTGGGGTGGTGGGGGCATAGGCCTTGGTGGAACACCAGGTGCTGCTGTGCCATTGGCTGTAGAGGCAGGATGTGGTTTGTTTGCCTGTGGTGGCTTGGGTTTAAAATACAACTGCAGTTGCAACAAGTATCAATCTTGTCATCAGTAATGGATGGGTGATGGTTGCTCACCGAAAACCTCGACACATCATTTCCAAAGACACAGATTTGTCCTTTTTTTCTACAGATGGACGTTGGAAACAAACACTTTTTGCATATGGACGTTGGGAAATGATTTAGAAATCTACGGGTATATGGGTAGCAAGGCTGATTCAACTTTTTTAAAAAATAAGGGTATTTTCGTGATAACACATTTTTTCCTATCTATATTTTACCAAAATCCAAACATAGACTTTACAAAAGTTACCTAATTTCTCCTTTAAATTTTTTTCATACCAAACAACTTTTTTACATTTTTCTATCAAACTCATTTTCTAACCATTTCCCCACTAATCTCATTTCTCTATTATTCATAAAAAATTTCCCTAGACCAAATGCCCCTGATTTTATTTTGTTCCGGCACATAGCCTCTCGCACACGCACCCATTGTACTAATTTCACTTTTATTTCTCCCAAGCATTCAAAATCTCGTAAAGATCGCTTAGTATTTCGTTCTTGTCAAGTTGAGCAACAATCATTTACAGAATCTGAAAACTCACTTATCGAATCCCTTCTTGGCATTCAAGGACGCGGACGCTCTTCTTCTCCTCAGCAGCTCAATGTCTCTCTCTTCTCTCTCTTTCTTATACACAGAAGTTTCTTCAATTTGTTTTTTGGATTAAGCATTCATATTTTCTTTTGTCTTCCAGGCTATTGAACGTGTTGTTCAAGTCCCTGAAAGTTTAGGGGGTGTCCCGGATCGGGTTCGTGTTCAATTTGATTCCATTCTCTTCTTTTTGTTTTACGTGTATTTTGTGTATGCTTTATGGTTTCGTAAGCATCTTATTTTTATATTTTTTAAACCTGATAATCAGATATAAATTAGGTGCTTTAATAAGGAATATTATATGCTTGAGAATTAGGTGCTTCTCATTTGTCTATAGTTGGATGATTCCTTTCTCTTCTTTGAACTATTGCAGTAGTCTGGTAGATGATTTCATTAAGGTAGGTTAGAAGTTATATTTCAATCTTTGTTTAATCAACCATGGGAAAAGACAAGGTACAACTATTCCTCTCACTTTGATTATATAAATTGCAGAATTTTATAATTAGGATTTTTGGTCTTGAGATTTCTGGTGTAGATTTCCAATTCGATGGTTGCTGAATTTGTGCTTAGAGAATTTTGAGCACAGTTTTAGACTAATACCCATGATTGGAAGCCACAATATTATGACTTATGCGCATACTTTGTGCTTGCTACTAGGTATTGCATAATGTTACCTCTGTCATTGTATATGGAATTATGTTGGTTTGCATAATCTTGGTTGAATAAGCTTAGGTTTGTACTGACGTGGATTGAATAGAAAAAAGTATATTATTATTATAATTAATTGTTCACGCAAATTTAGTTAATTCAAAATTATATTTGAAGATAGCAATCCTACCGTGTAGAGGTGAGGCCGAGTTAGATGTTACAATAAAGCCCAGTTTGAGCCCAAGTGTAAGGAAATTTCTTGCTTAGCCAATAGCCATTTCGTAAAGATTCCCGACCCAAACCTTACGAAGACCCTGAACAACTCATGCTCTGTGCGATGGGATTGGATTCATGCTTATATAAGTAGATTATCTAGCATCAGATAAACGAATTTCGTAAAGGGATGGGATTGGATTCACCCTTCGTAAGAAAAACGAATTTTACAACTCAATAACACATTAATTCTCTAAGCTGTTGTAAAGTCAGAGAATTTCTGTCCTTCAGTATTATTATTATAATTAATTGTTCACGCAAATTTAGGCTCAGATTACTTGACACCGCAATCCACATTTGTGGCAACTAATTATTTTTTAGTCTTTTTTTTAAAGGGTTATTTTCACTTTTATTAATTCTTTCTAGTTTATTTTAATTTTCAATTATCAAAAGCTTTGTCTGGTTGAAATGTTCCTTTGTACCTTATCCTTAAATAATTACTTATTTCACTTTTGCTTCATAGTGGGAAATGATAGTGAACTTTATTGCTACATTCACATCATTACTTGTGATTTTGGGAGAGAGCTTATGCCTCTACATGAACAAAGTGAGATTATAATAAGCATTTGCTTCAGGAATTGAGTCCTCTCAATCAATCTGATTTTCAGAACTTGTGTTCAGATCGGAGAGTACTCAACAGATTTTGATTACAAGGGGTCTAATCAAACTCAAAAAGAACACAACTTTCGGGAGTACTAGTGCCAGACATCAGACAACACAATATATAATTCATTGTCCTTAGGACCTTACTTTACTACACAGCTTAATACATACGGAGCCAACCATAATTTTTATGTCCTCAACATGCCTTTACACCAGTCTTGCTAGTGGTTTACATGCTATTTATGACGTGGCTTGTTTTCCCAATTCAGGCAGCTGTGGTTTACATGCTAGTGGCTAGCGTGAATCTTTGTTTTTCAAGTTGGTGCGATTTTCTTTGGGTCTCAATATGGGTGTTGTGGTTTTAACAGGTGACGAACAAGAAGAGAGCAGGTTATTGCAAGCAAGGTGGCTGAAGTGTTCTAAATTTTTTCCTGTTAGGTTAGTTTCTTAACCTGGGGACTTTTGTATGTGTATGCAGTGCTTTTATAAAACAAAGATGTGTGGTATAGATGCCATTCATAAAATGAAGAGTTAATGCAATTCTGTTGAAAAATGACTAGAGGTTCTTTTAGGACTACGACTAATGTTTTATTTATAAGATTTCACATAATCAGAAGACAATTATATGTAAGAAGTACTTTCTACGACTAAGACTAATGTTTACAATTAGGCAGGGGCCTGCTTTGTCTGAAAGGCATGCTAAATTTTTGCGTGAGTTCAGTAATGTGGTGGTCTTTGATGAGGCTTAACAGTTCCAACGAGAAGTACTTACTACTCGAGCAAAAGTTCTACTTTTGATGATATCGTTTTTACTTAAGTCAGCACTTTAAATTCTAGTTTCAATTCCTGTTTTATGTTCTCAACTAAGAAAAAGATTTCATGTCTCGGTAATAGCTTTTGAACATTGAGTTTCATTTGGTGGCTATGTAATCTGAGATTAATGGCTTATAAAATATATTATTGTTTTTTCCAATTTTTTTTTTGGAAGGCCCACGGGCTGGCCCTAACTCATAAGACTTTTGGCCCATGTGACCCAATATTATTGTGGGCTTTTGGCACTGCAGGCTTTTTGGCCCTAACCCACATGGGCTAAGGTTAAATGGGTCGGACTGACCCATTTTGACAGCTCTAAATTTGATTCTATAAAGATACTGCCAATGAAGAAAAATTAAAGGTAAGCATATATAACTCAATACTAGGTAAATTCATTTGTTTTGTGACATCTGAATGTTACGTTGTCATGTCAAATAACAGTTATAGTTACTCATTGCCAACACAAAGGACCTAATTCAAACATTGATATAGGCTAGATAGACAGGTTGTAATGAGAACTTGATTCTGGTCACAGTTATTCAAATTTGCCAGTCATAATCAAAATATGGCAGTATTTTTCAGCAACAACGGAACAGTTCAAACATCAAATATATATCAATAGCCTTGCTTATTCTTCTTTTTATTTTTCAATAAATATCGAGGTTACTGATATGACAAATTCAAAATTAAATTCTAAGGTATGAAAGTTGTGGCGCATCAAAGCACAAAACTTATTACCCGGTTCAATCAAAATTGAAATATAGCCCAATTCAAACAGCTTAATTTTCTTAGTGTTCAACAGGGTGGGAATTTTATTCATTTGCAATAACTAGTTTATTGATCTTCCCATTAACTAGAAATCCAAAATCCAACCTAGAGATAACATAAGCTACTTGGGCAGTGATTCAAGACACTGCTATAATAAATTACCAAGAAGGGACACAGAACCCACTGAAAGTGAGGTTGAGTTTGAAATCAGAGAGACAAGGCACGTGATGGGTCATGACTGGTCACGTGTTGTAGTGTTCTTGGAGTGTTGTTGGCAGGCAGTGGAGAAATTGGAATTGAGGTCAGAGTAGAGAGAGACAACCTTAGACATGTTGCCGTTGAGTTCCTGAATCAAAGAAACGTTCTTGACCATGTTGTTGGATAGCCTTGACCGTTGGTTCTCGTTGACCTGCTGAATCAGGAGGCGGTTACGGTCCAACACCGATTGCACCTCGCGGAAGCTCTCGTTGAACGATGCCCACACCTCGGGCTCGCCGTCCACCACCTCGCCTTGGGACTCGTCGGTGGTGGAGCGGCGAGGCTTCTTGGGTGGTTTTTGGCGGTGGTGACAGCGGTCTTCTTCCACGGTGGATTCCGCGGCGGAAGAGGAGGAGGAATGAAGGGAGGTCATGTTATGAGCACCAAGTGGCAAAAGTTAGGTGAAGAAAGTGTTTTGATTAATAATGCAAATTTGCAAAATTGTTTTTGTTAATTTGACAGAGACAGAGGCAAAAACAAATGTCGTTATGTAAGATTTCCTTGATTGGGTTATCCGAGTCGAGTTTAGTTAAAATTCAACTCTTGTGAGTTTATTTGATCAGATAAATTTATTTAAATTTGTAAAATCTATGTTCGGGAGAAACTTCGGACCTATTTTTTCACTTCATCAGTTATCTCAAAATACCACATCTCAAGTGATATTCTGTAACAGTGAATTTGATCCAAAAATCAACCCAAAATCAAAATCCTGAACCAAACGTGATATTTTTCAATATCCACTTGCACTTTTTCATCAATCCCAAAATAAATCTTTTAGACTACTTGAGAAAAATAAATTTTTTTTTTTTTGTAATAAGAAAAATAAATTTTAGTTTACACGCTCTTCAAGTTCAAAGAGATTCAGACAATTGTTAACCCTATCACTCCAAAATTCAGTTTTTTGAGGGTAGGAAAAAATATTATGACGTTATTGTAGCAAAATGGTTCAATTCAACCCCTGAACTGTACGTTTAACCCGATATAAATGGGGGTTGTTTTTTTTTTGAAAAATATTAAATAATGACTTTTTTTATGAGTTCACGAATATATATAACTTATCTATATTACACCCAAAACGAAGTTGTTTTGAGGTAAAAATTAAAATATTTTTGTAATTATAATTTATTTCAGGATTATAATAGTTTTTTTCATTATATTTTTTTAATTTTTGAATCCAAAACGATATCGCTTTAAGAGCGAATATAGATGATTTATCTACATTCACCTAAAAAACATTAAATTCTTTTTTTATACCTCTTTTGTCTTTGTTTGATACTTCTTATATCTATTGGGAATATTTTTTTTTTTTAGAATTCACTTTTTTTATATGTTAAAAAGTAGAGCTGTCAAAATGGGCCAATTCGGCCCATTTAGCCCTAGCCCAAGTGGGTTAGGGCCAAAAAGTCCGCAGGGCCAAAAAGCCCACAATGATATAGATCCACACTGGCCAAAGTCCTAGAGGTTAGGGCCAGCCCGCGGGCCTTTTAAAAAAATAATATGTATTTTTAAAAAAAATATTTATAATAAAATGGTGCATAGAAATTATTAGAAGAAATAAAAATAATTAATTTTTAGAAAATTGTCACTTTTTAAAAAAATTATTGCATAGAAATTTTTTCGTAAAAAGTTTTGACACAAAACATTTCTGTAAAAAAGTTGACGAAAAAAAAAATTCGTCAAAATTCTTTACCGAATCTAAATTCCGTAAAAGTTTTTGACGGAAAAATTTCCGTCAAAATTCTTGACGAAAAAATTTTCATTGAAATTTTTGATGAAAAAAGTTTTTGTTGAAATTTTTTACGAAAAAAATTTCCGTCAAAATTTTTGACACAAAAATTTACGTCGAAATTTTTGATGAAAAAAGTTTTGGTCGAAATTTTTGACGAAAAAAATTTCCGTCAAAAAATTTCGACGAAAATATTTTTGACAAAATTTTCGATAAAAAATATTTCTATCAAAATTTTAAACGGAACACATTTTTGTTAAAAATTTTCCACGAAAATTATTTCTGTAAAAATCTTTGACGAAAAAATTTCTGGAAAAAATTTCAACGAAAAAAATATTTTGTCAAAAATCTTTACAAAATCTAAATTCCGTCGAAAGTTTCACAGATATAATTCCCTCAAAAATTTTGAAAAAAAAATATTTCCGTTGTAATTTTCATTGGATCACATTTTCATCGAAGATTTTGGACGAAAAATATTCCGTCAAAATTTTTGAATGAATTCTTTTTTCTGTTAAAACTTTTGATGAAATTTTTTCGTTGTAAATTGGGTTGAATATTGTAGCCCGCGGGCTAGCCCTTACCTAACCCTATAATGAGGAACTTTAAAAGAATGAGCTTAAAATGACCCCATTTTATAGAGAGCTAAAATTTTATAGCGCCGATCCTCTTGAACCCCTTTTGACAGCTCTATTTAAAAGGTTAGAACGGGTCGGGATTTTTAAAATTTTCAGCACAATCTCTAAAGTAGGTGGGGATGGGTCGAAAGTTGGGCGAGATATGTTACTGCGAGGCAGATTATTCGCTTTGCCATTTCAATATTTGAGGTTAAACTATTAAATTAAATTATTTATTTAAAATTATTTTTAAAGGAAAGGATATGTCCTTATTTCGATATAGAGTCATATAAATTAAAGTCTTACTTATATCACGAAATACGTGAATTAATTGATATATAATTGTTCCAATTTGATTAATAGTTTCCAGTTTGAATCTTAAATATACAACTACATTAATAACTTAATAACGAAGAGTTTTATAGTCAACTGAATTAATCGATTAAGCAATGAATGAGTAGAGAAATCTTTAAAAAAAAAAAACTTCAATTTAATAATTATTTTCGATCATTTGACTTCTTGTAGCTTGTGTGGGAAGGAAAATTCGTAGTAAAAGATGTGAAAGGCATCTAAATAAATGTATATAGGGAATATAAGATCCTTGTATACTTAATTATTGACTTTTCGATTAACTCTTTCGCCGATTCCATCAACACGCATTTAATATAAAAAAAAAGGTAACTTAGTCTTATTATGCCGTATTCTCTCCTTTTCAAGAAAGTGATTCTTACATATTTTAACATGTATCCTAATCAATAATGTATACACACATTTATACATATATAAACCAAAATACTGTAAAACGGATTTACTTTTGCATTTTTATTTTTATTTTTTCAATGAGTTACTTAAGATCTATTTGGTTTAAAGAAATATTTTCTGTTTTCGCTAATAACTACAAAAATATTATCTTATTTTCACTATTTTCTGTATAATTTTTTTGAAAATAGGAAACAAATTAAAAATAAGGTAGTACGTTTGTAATTATTTGAAAATAAAAATTAAAAACCTCGTTAAACAAATTTCCTAGCCAAAGTCAAGATATGTGTGGTTTGGGGAGGGGGGAGCATACATGTGTAGGAGCCGGAGGGACGAATCCTGCATTAAGCAAGACCCTCATATTTGGTATGCTTGACTGCTCTCTAGAAATAAGCTTACATTTCTCATGACTCACGACTATAAACTGAAACATGAATAATATTTGCTTTTCTTGGTCCTTAATCATTTAACTACGTGGGCAAGGTTCCCTTCGTATGATTAATCCCTTTAATATTCAAGTTCTTCACATGCGTGTTGCAACTATTCTTGAACTCAGATTAGTCTTTTTATATTAATGTCATAAGCAGTGACGAAATTGCATTCTTAATATTCCACGTAGGCGCTATTCAATCATGAAATCCCAATCTCAAAAGGAAAATTTTTAATATGGTCCTGAACCATATTATTTTTTTTTGTGCTTTCTCACATATAACTTTTTCATTTTATTCCGCTTTTTTTTATTATCTATTTTTTCATTTTACGCCTTATTTAATTAAGAGAGCATGTGATCCAGAACCACACAATTAATGCTCCCTCAAGAGACCAAAACACAAAAGTTATTTGTTCGTGGGAAAAATATTTATCTTTTTAAATGATTTAACTTTATATCATTTAAGATTATAACTATTGATTTTTGTCAATCATTACGATTTATTGGGTTTCATTGTGAATTATTAATTAATTAAAAAATTTGACCCAATAAATTCTAAATGTTAATTGACGGAAATCAATGGTTAGAATCTAAAATGATACAAAGATAAATCATTTAAATGGACAAACATTTTTTTCTTTGTTTAATGAGAAATTTACTTCTTATATTGCTATAAAAAAATTTATTTTGTTATTAATATTAAATTTATTTTCTTTCTCTTTTTCTTCGGAAGTTGTCAATTGATATGGAGAAAGAAAAAAATAATTTTCATGTACTTTCTAAAATATATAATTATAATCGGTGACAAATTTTTATTTTTATTTTTTCGCAGAAACGAGAGTAAATAGGGATTTTTTTATAAGATGTACAATTTAAATATTTCTCCACTTATTTAACGGATGTGTGTCTATAGATAATTGGATAAACTGAAATAGCTGCTGCTAAGTTTGAATTAGTTTATGTTAGTTATCATTGTAACAAAAAATGTGGTCTAATATTACAAATAAAAAAATGCGGGTCTAAACAAATGAACAATTTTTTTGTTTTTTGAATTATGAAAGAAAAAAAAACTGTCTCCCTCTTAATTCCTTTCATTTTTACCGTTTTTTACTCAATAAATTATGTGTATTCCTATTTGCTAAAATGCTGTGTATCTGAGATTCTGATACAACTAATTATCTTTTGGCCAGCAAACAAATGATGGGTGCATACTTTGATTAATTTCATTATAAGAAAATAATGCATGCTTCTGTTTTTGTTAATAGATTATTACTTTCATATTCTATGGACAATCACACCAACCACCCACCAATCATTTGATATAATACACCACATACCTGTAATTAGGCTGTTACACTCGGCATATTTTGGTTTTAACTTCATCAAACTTCTAGCTCCATTCTAGCTTCAAATAAAGAAATTATATAATTTTTAATTTATACACCTGATTTTTTTTTCCAAAAGGCCAAGAAAAATTTCTAGATAAGTTCCGAAACGGTTGCAACTCAAAACAAAAAAGTGTTGACGTAAAAATTGAGATTTTTTTCTCCAAATTTCAAAAGAGTATGATATTGTAATAACCAATTAGGGTTACTATCAATCAATTTTACCGTTAGATCCAATGTTGTTAAAATTGAGATCTTAAGTAAAATCGAAAAGGATTTAAAAAATCGTAAAACGTAAAATCGTAATGTCAAAAAATCATAAAAGCGTTTGGAATATTAGTAAAATCGTTTTGATGAAATTTTTTTGTAAAAAAGTAAAATCGTAGTGATAAATCGAGATTTTAACAACAATTTATATCGATTATGTCATCTTTGTATGATTATGATTTCTCATTTCACATTAAACATGGAGAATCATAATCATACAAAGATGGAAATAAATATAAAGTATTAAATATGAGGAATCATAACCATACAAAGATGAAAATAAATATAACCGTTAGATCAACATAATCGATCTAATGGTGAAATTAATTGATAGTAATCTTGGTAGCAACCCTAATTATTGTTACAATATCCTTCTCCAAATTCAAATCGATTTCGTTCTTCTCATTTGTTCAAGAAGTATTCACGAACAGAAAATGAGAAAAATAAAGGCTCTCTCTCTCTTTGAATTTCAGGTTTTAACCGTGATTTTTGTGCAGAATATTCAATTCCTCTATTCTAAATCATGATTTATAAGGGTATTGGATAAAAGTCCTCCACCACGAATAAAGGCAAAAATTCCGTACTACTGTTAATTTGTAAAAGTATCTCAATACTGAAACACATTTGTAAAGATTGATGAGAGTAGAGCAGTCAAACATGTAGGGTGGACTGACGTGACCAGTCCCGCCGTTTACAACGACGAGATCAGCAGCCACATAGGATCCAACTCACGTGTGTGCATGTATCTCGCCACCTGCTGTGACTCATTTGAGTCCCGCCATATCAGTTGGCGAGACAAACACTGTCATCCGCCACGTGCCTTGACGTCTCTCATTCATTTGCAGCCATCCCATTCTTATCCCCTTACTTCTGCCCACTGCCCCTTCAAACCGTCTTCTTCTACTCACTGTTACCCGGTTCCTCCATTTTCGTAACTCGGTTGTGGAGTAAATGTGGGAAACAAATTTTCGTTGGCCAAATTTCCTTCTCCAGTCCGTTGGCACCTCAGTCGGAGCAAAGTGTGCATGTTCCCATCTTTTCCCCTTTCCTTTTAGTACTCTCTGAACCACAGGTAGAGTGTTGCTTATATTACCTTGATTTTTTTATATATGTGTAGTATTATTTTTTAGGGGTTATGGTGTTGTCTATCTGCATTATTTATAGGTGGATCTAGTTTGTTTGTTTTTTCAGGGACCACAGGTTTGGTGTTTATTTTTTTCGGGGACCACCGTTTGGTGTTGCATGTGGTATTTTTTTTGCATGTGTTTTTTAATTAATGAATGTTGCATGTGGTGTATTGATTTGGAGAGATACATGTGTTCTGAAATTGTTTTCATAATTACGACATAATTTTTTAATTACTTAGCTGTCAAACAAAATTATCACATGTATGTACAATTAATCCAAGACAAAAACAAGGTGGCATGAAAGGAAACTGATGTAGCCCCAACAAATTAAAAATAAAATAAAATGAAATGGTTGTTTTAGTAATTAGTAAATTTGTTTTAATTAGTAAAAACTGGCTCATTTGTTTTGCCTAATTAATAAAAAAACAGATTTGGCAAATATTAAAGCGATTATATAAAAAATGAATCATACAAGACGTTCAATGGCTAACCTGATGATGGTGGAATAACCGCATTATTGGACGTAGGGATAACAGTCTCCTGTGTTATGGGATTATCATGATGTTCATCATCACCTCCATCACTATCATTTTGATCATGGTCATTTGCCAGTAGAGTGCCTTCATCTTCTTCCTCCTCTTCATTGCCAGGTTCAACATCTACCATATAGTCGTTTTCATCTCCACTTGCAATAGTTGATTATGTGGGCTGGGGTACCGATGATGACGGCATTTGTGTCTGACTGTTAAGGTCCAACCCACGTGTCGGTATTGACATGTCGTCTGATGTCTCAATATCGACATATAACTCAACAAATTGAGACGTAGTAGAGTTTTGGACAAATGTTCCAAGAAAAATGTCAATGTCCTCATCATCAGTTATTTCAAAACCTGCATATTTCCGATTTCCACATGGGACTTGACCCGTGACTGAAGAAATTACCTGATTTTGTTGCAACTTCAACTTCTGACGAATCTTCTGAAGTAGATCTTCAATGGACAAGCCTCGGACAATATACATTGCTCTTTTTTCCCCTTCGAATCTCAACCCGCCTACACTGTTAATTTTAGAACCATTATAATATACAAAAGACCGATATTGTTCCATTGTACTGTGTATTTATGCAAATAACACAAAAGGATCAGATGAAAGTAGAGATTAAAAAAAGTAAATAAAAAACATTAAATACGCATTACAGCAACTCATACAAAAAAAATTACGACATTACAGCAAGGTGATACAACAAAATTTTAACATTACAAGCAAAGCAACTGATACAAAAAAAATTACGAGAAGTAAAGAACCCGTCAGTCAAAATCATATACAAAAATAGCAAACATCCCGAACTTTCAAAATGTCCCATACTGAGTAACACCGGAAGACCCTATATATAACCAGGCAGTTATTTCCGTAAGTGTCAGTGGCGAGATTAATTTTGTAGAGTACGGGACGCTACCCCACGAGTATCGCGTGGGGTGTGTAGAATGACAACGTAAACCGTCACCCAATGTGGCGGGAGTAGGTACACGTGGTTGGTACGCGTCACATTACCTGGCGGAGGTTTTGTATACGTGGCTTAGTCTCGCCAACTAATATGGCGGGTTACATGCACACACGTGAGTTGGATCTTATGTGGCTGTTGATCTCGTCGTTGTAAGCGGCGGGACTGGTCACGTCAGTCCACCCTACATGTTTGACTGCTCTACTCTCATCAATCTTTACAAATGTGTTTCAGTATGGAGATACTTTTACAAATTAACAGTAGTACAGAATTTTTGCCCACGAATAAGCGCGTCAACACAAGCTTAAAATAATTGAGAGTTCTATATAGGCAGCGTTAGTGAATTCAATTATGCAGCAGTAATCCCATAACAGAATCACAGCATCATATTACAGTTAGAAATGGTTTGGTTTCTAGATTGTGTTGCAGAATAAAACAAAATTATTAATATAACTCGTAAAGACAAAATGTTGCATGTGATCACATGTGTTCAATCTTTCGCTTCCACCCGTCACGCTTGATGGCAAAAAATATTGAAAGCACCCATTCATTGACCCTATGACTTTTCATTTCTTTGATGTAAGATCTTGTTGGATAGCTATACCTGAAATGCGTGTCATGCTAACAACGATCTAGAATTGAGGGTTGACATAGAATGTGTTGGGTATGGCTCATAAAGGTATTGAAATCTCATACATGATATTCACACATAATTTTCTTTTTCTTTTTTTAGTAACTTGAGCTTGAGCTATAAATTGGACTTTTTAAATTTTATTTATATTTTTTTGTAAATCAAGTGACGGTGTCCATGATGGCGTGAAGCTTGAAATTTTTTTTTTTTTTTTTTTTTATCGATTTGTGCAATTTATGTGTATGAATTTTCAACGGAACAATACTCCCCGTATAAAATAACATTGAAACATAGATACCGTTAATTGTGATTTAAGCATTTGGGTATTGTTGCCGTTGGGTTAGGGAATTAGAAATATTCTAAGTTTTGGGCTTATAAAGTTCCAAGCAATTGAGTGGACAAGTAAAGTCAAAAACATTGCACCTTCCAAGCCCCCCTCGTTTGCCTTGTGAATTGCATCATATATGCTTCTTTATTCCCTGTTATAAATACAAATATACCAGACATAGTTTTTGAAACACAGCTAGTATTGGAATTGGAAGGAATAATTACACATAGGGACCTAGATGGGTTTTTCAAAGGAAGAGAAATCCAAAAGGATATTGAGGGGTGTGAAGACTCTGTTCTTCTTGATCAACATGGTTATATCGCTGCTTCTTTTCTCCGTGCCGGTTCTCCTGGTTATTGCTGATGCACTTGTTCCTTCTGCTCTACTCTCTGCTCTTTCCCCCACTTCTCTCTCCCTCCAAACTCTGTTCTCCCATTTTGAGAACTACGATTTTCGATACTCTCTCATTGACATACCTCTCGTATCCATTATACGGTCTCTTGTCATCTTCTGTAAGTAAATGTACAAAGCAAAATTTTCAATTTTTAAGTGATTTTTAAGGACCCTTTTGAATCAAAAGTAATAGTCTGATTCCTCAGTTTCTGATTGTTCATGGGTTTTATGTAGGTGTTTATAGTTTTTGTGACGGACCAAGACTTTCACGTGGGCCTTATTTGGGGATCACCACTGTGTGCTCAGTGATGTCTCTGATATTTGTTTCCTTGAAAGCTGTTTATGTCTTTAGCAACTCGAGTGTAGATAGAACCTTCGAAATAGCTCTGTTCGCGTGCTCTTGTGCTTTGGCGGTGGGGCATATCGTTGTTGCATACAGAACAAGTTGCAGAGAAAGACGAAAGCTTTTGCTCTACAAAATTGACATCGAAGCTGTAAGAGTTTCCATCCTACTTTCCTTGCTCATAAAAATAAATAGAAAGAAGAAATATATATTTGCTATTTTTTGGGAAATGATCCATTAAGAAATTGCATTAATTTCCGAAATTAGTACGCGTTATTAATGAAAATTTCAAGATAATTTTTTACCCTTATTTCTTCGGAGTTATGATACTTCATGCTTGACACAAATCACATGATATCAATCACCATCCTTTCATATCTCAACTCTCTTTCGTCTTTCCTTTATTTTCATCAAATTTACCATTTTTTTTTCTTGTTTTGGTGGTAAATGATTGGTGGGTAAGAATAGGAAATTCAGTCAGGTAATGAGGTCCCCTGCAAGTAATTAAGATTAAAGCCAAAGAATCTTCCTTAGAGGACTTTTTAGTGCATTAGTAGGTTTGAGCACTTTATTCTGGAAGGGTTGAATATATTACCATGACAATTTTACTTGTGGCGGAGCAGCACCACCAAATTCATCTTGAATGGTTCAAACCAAATTCAAATTGGCCATTATACTCAGCTTTAGCAAAATAAATGATGCTGACTTTTCAAGACAGCCAAATGGAGCTGGTGAGAAATTGGTGAAAATCTACTCTCCAGAATGGTCAAAACCTTAATTTTTTTAATCATGATTTATAGATTTTGATAAAAAAAAAATAATAATATCCTTGAACATGCCAATTTTGAGAGAATCATAGAATATAAGACCTAGTCTTATTCACATGTGAATCTTGATTTATTTATTTTTATCGTTACTAAAATGATACCCTGCCTTGCGTTCAGCGAATCAGCATATAGTGGGTACTAGCTGCCCTTAATTGATTGCCAGGGGCCGACCATAAATATACATGGGTATCTATTCGATCATGTGTCGTATGCAGTTCCATGTTCACTTCTTTTTATATTAAATTCTAAATTTTTTTCAGCCTGAATAAATACGAATAATGGAAAAAGTGTATACGAATAATATTACTCTTAAAAAGTTGACCATCTCTTGATACGTGTGTAGATTTCAGCTTGCAAGAATGGGTATCCGAGGTATCCGAAGATTCTTCAAGAAGAAAGAATCAAATGAATCCGCTCTGACACTAGCATAGATGCTAGCTGAAAAATTATCAATCTAACATAGAGGTTTTCAGCCCCTCAATTACTCTTATTTAGTACGTCAGTGCGGCAAGGGATGCCTAAGGTAATTTACCCTTTTGAGAAAAAAGCTGTATTTTTTATTTTATTTTTTGGTAAAAAAAAGCTGTATTATTTTTGTTGTAACTTAAATAGTGATTTTTTAAAACCAAAACCTAAAATGCTACGCTTCTTGTCCTTGTATATACAGGTTTGTCCAAAGGAGACCTAACACATTGTAGAAACAGATTCAAGCCACCAGGTTACATTAACTCATTGAGTGGTGCATTGTAGGCATATATATACCATAGAGCTACTTCTTTGGCGATTATTTTATAGAGGAATTTTCATGTATAGCATTATCCACCTTGTTTGTTTTGTCCAATGGCAGCAACGAGTAAGATATGGCTTTCTATTTTTTAATGATGATTCATTATTAGCTCTACTGTATTTTTGTCACTGTGATGGGGTTTGATCTTTCACATCCTCATTTCCAATTCAATTCCCAACAAGGCATAAACACACACGCACAAAAAAAAAAAAAAAAAATTCATATAAGAACTGCTAAACTGGCGAATATAATTTTATTACTTATAAGTTATAATGAACATTAAACTGATTAAACTAATCTACAATCTCTCCTTCCTCTTCTTTACCTGTTTCCGGACCTTTTGACCCATCCAAGATGAATTGTGTCACTATTCACCGGTGTAATTCTCTCGGCAAATGATTTACTAATATAATGCGAAAAGAAACAATGCACATACTATTAGTGCACATTCAAGTCTCACATCATCTCATCTCATGTAAGAACTTGTGCAAATGCTAACACAAGCATACCATGCGGGGCATGCATGACATGAATAGGAACTATGAGGATACATGTCTTGCAAAACACGAAACATGACACGCATGTGCTAATTTTTGCACAAATTACGCATGAAAGCATGTGTCTTTTCGCATTAGATTAGTAAATCATTTGCCAACATAATTAAACTGATGAATAATTTCTAATTTTTCTTTCCATGGGACAAAAATCCCCGTTTCTGTGCTGTGCTCTTATGGCGCTTTACATTGTCCGGACTCTTCTCTACGCTTCACTATGATAGGATATCTCTTCTGCGTCCTAGTGGTTGGGAAAAATATGAGCTTATCTTCTTCTGCAGGAAACCAACTGGTATATAATTGAAAAAAAACATTAGTAATAGAAGAAATACGCTCCTTGATTACACACTAAAAGTGCTACTTAACAAACACCAAACGATGAAAAAATATTGTATTTCACCTGTAACCGGTGACAATGCGGTGAAGAAAGACAGAGAGCACCACTCTGGCAAGCTCATAGCCAGGGCAAAGCCGTGGCCCTCCTCCAAATGGTGTATATACGTTCCCAGGATTTGTTACTTCTGAGTTACTCTGCTATTTTGATCATAGGTAAAGCAAATAACACTTTGAAATCTAAGCCTCATTGAACAATGATAAATATAAAACGAGTGAGCGAGCTACCTGCCATCTCCATGGATTAAAGGTGCGGGCGTCTTTGAAATGATCAGGGTTTAGATGTACAGCACGAAATGATGCAAAAACTTGCCATCCCTTAGGAATAGTGTAACCTATTACAAGTGAGGAATTAAAACTAAGTTGTAAATTAAATTGTGCTTTGCCTATGAATATAATTGGTCATAGTTGATACGCTTTCTTCTTCGGTAATTACCTTTTATGTTGATGTCTGTCATTGCTCTCCTAAATATCCCACCGATTATGTTTGCCACCCTTAAAGTCTCATTTATAATCTGCATTGCACAGTTCAGTATAAAACTTGATTAATAACACTGATGAACTTAATTGAAGCTGTTTGTGCTTTGAATCTGGCTCCTGATAGGTGCCAAGTTGTTAAAACTTATTTCCTTAATTTTTTAATGAATGGTTATAATTATACATTTTATTCTCTAAAATGAATTCCTCTCGAACCAAATGCTTATGGTTTATGCATCTGTAATGAGTTTTGATGTTCTAAATCAGAATATAAATAAACTTACGCATTGAGTAAATGCCATTGACTTATAATCTGTCCACTCCAGTGGTGCCTCTGGGTAACTCTTCTTTGCTCTGATTTGATCATGCTCTTCCTGCCAAAACAACACAAACGGAGGTTTGGATTATGAATTGCACTGTGTAATAATTGACCACCCAAAGCAATACTCAATTAATTAATTAAATCTCCAAAATAACGATGGGGGTTTAAATCTCCAAGCTAATAGAACTTGTGCACAGCCCAAAAAACGAGTGCAAGGGACCAATGCTATGGTAATGCTAAATGCAACGGGACTAAAAATCAATGACATCATCATATTCACTTAAATTGCACCATTTGATCACAAATGGTTCCCGAAATAAAAGTGCACGATTTCTCATGGCATGGGAGGGGACCCGAGGGATAACTCTGCGCTGCAACAAAAACAGTTGCAGTTTTCCACAAACCAAGTACTTACGAAATGACGGATAAGACCCTAACGTGACGACAGCAAGTGCGTGAGAGTGTTTTTTTGTCTTTCCACCATGCAAACACGGGGATGGTCCGGTCAAAACACCAAACTGTGATCAGATTATGATTTCTGACATCTCTCGTTTTATTTTATATTTTTGGTTATCTTTCTCTTGAGTTTTGGTCATACACCAAAACTACTAGGCGTGCTGTAAAGAAATCCAATCAATGTGGGACTATATATCTCAACACGCCTCCTCACGCAAGAGTACTTTAGGCTAGAAGCGTGGAATTTTTATTTCAATTCCACTTTTAAAGCGGGGGACGGTGAGGCTCTGATACCATGTAAAGAACCTTGGGATACACCACTCCAAAAGCTAGCTCAAAGGGTGAGAGTGTTCAAGGCCTTATAAAGACTATATATCTCAACACGTGCAGTTCGGGTCTAACAATTTTGTCCGCTGTTTCAACAAATTTGACATAGTGGATGGCACCATTATTCCTTTTTTAATACAACTTTGATTATTGCATAAGTTTATGAAAGAAATTTTAGATAATTATATTTCAGTTTAGTAACTTCATTTTTCTCAGCAACAGAATAAAAAGTCTTTTAATTTTGCTGCCTTATTTATGTAAATCTTTGTGGTGAATCATAACGTTGAGCTGAGGAAGAGTAATCATAATCACGATAAGTAATTTAAAAGGTAGCTTTAATGGTGAAATTATCAAAATGACCACGCCAACCCGACACCTACCCACATCGTCCTCCTTGATGGTTGTTCTGTCCAAGCCAATGCATGAGTTTGAAGTTTTCAACTGTATTAACTGCGGTGGAAAGTTTTAGGGGACAGGCTTTTAACTGCTAGTTTCAATTTCACTTCAAAAGTATTAAACGAGCAGAATACGACAAAACCAGCCATCAAATCTTTCGCTTTCTCTGTCTCCCTCTCACGTCAAAAAGAAACTTGTGTCCAAATGATTTTTTTTATTTTATAAATAGTAATTTAGATTAGCTATTTATATATTAAGAGATTAAATTAGTTCTTTTTCTATAATTATGCATTCAAAAGAAAATTGAGTGTAAAAACAGAGAAAAAAAATTAGGTCAATCAATCTAGGGTGGGTGAAATGAAAAGCATCAGATAACGAAAATGAGGTTTCAATGGAGACAACACCGCATGAACAGTCATGGACATGGACACGGTGGGGGTAATTATAAGGAAGAACCTACATCTATATGGTCCACTACCCTAGCTGTACATATAAAAATATAAGCAAAACCGGTTTTATTCATATGTCATTAAATTGCAGGGAAAATATTTTTTTCATGTTACGTAAGAATTTAATTTTTATATTTGTGACTTTTTGATTTGTGTGTAAAAATGTTTTTTTTTTTTTAATAAATATCATTAGTTGAGTCACAACAGAGAATTTAATTCTCATGAAACATAAGAAAATCAAACCCCTTATATTAGTTAAGAAACATCGAAAAATTGAACGATAAAAAATAAAAGTAAATTTTTTTTATGAAAGACATATAATTAGCAAGATATATATGTTTTATAGTTAACGTTTATGTTTCATGTACCTTGAGCTGTGCCAATGCTAGAGGAGTCTCGGTGAGGAACTTGACGGCGAGAGTCATTATGGTAGAGGTGGTTTCGTAGCCCGCGACGAGCAATGCCAACATAAAGTCCACTATTTGCTCGTCGGAAAAGTGGTCGCCGGACGCCAACAGTGCCCCTAGCATATCATTCTTTTTCTCCCCCATTATGCTCTCTTTTCTTCTCTGCCTCACTATCAATGTTAATGCCTCTGCTACCTTCGTTCTTGCCTACATAATTAAACATTCCCTTAATTAATTACCATTTAACTTTATGAAATGTCAATTAAAAGCGTAATAAATTAAAGTTCATGCACCTTGATGGCTCTGCGGTAGGTAGTAGAGAACAGGGGTAAGGGTAGGGTGAAAAATCCTTCAATCACGAGAACGTACTCCTTCCTTAGAGTCTCTGTCCATTCACCAGGATCAAAGCTCATCAGCTGCTTTACCGTCAACTCAAACGTTATCTGCAAGTAACACAAAGCAAAATTATAATAAAAACAAATACCCATAATATCACCATCATCATTACACAATAGCTTAATAAAAAAGCAAAAACAAAAAAGTAGCAGTATTAGAGAAGAAAATGAAAGGGATTTTTTATTTTTAACAATTTTAGTATAAGAGTGAGATTTTATGTGAAATATTAAGTTTTGTTATCAGGTGCTTTTACCAGAGATGGTAAGGAATTAAAGATATTTTTAAAAAATAAAAGTATTTAAAAACATAAAAATTTAAAAGGAATTTTTTATTTTTAAAATTGTTATAAAACGCTACATATAACATGTCACATATGCAACTTGAACAAATTCTTTCGTGCAATTTATTTCTTATAATTTATGTGATTAATATTTTTCATCTTATAGGAAATATATACACACATAAAAATATATATAATCCATTTTTTTTCTATCTATTATCTTTACATGACCTCACATAAAGTTTACACACTTTTATATACGAGAAAAATGTTTATTCTTTTAAATGACACAATTTATATTATTTCACTCTCACAAGAAAGTGGGACCCACACCTATATTTTTTTTGTCAATTCTCTCTACTTTTTTATCTATCTTTTTTTCTCTCTTAAAATGATACAACTTTATCTCTTTTAAAATGACACACATTTTTCTCTTTATATATATAAAAAAAATTATCTATTTTCCAAAAAAAAAAAGATAAAATTATCTCTAACAGAGTAAAAAAAACCTTAATCTCATATTTTATATAGGAAATGATTATTATTATTCTTTGCAGACATTAAGCCATTTCGTTAACGTGGGGCCACTAATGCACGGAACGGGACACATTACACTAAAACATGGAATCTGAGTCACCAACCCCAGTTCCATTTCCATCACGTAAATCACAATCACATGCTACCATCAATATATAAACTTAATCAAAATTATAAGTCACAATATCTCATGCCAACACAAACCTTTCACTACTAATCAACCCAAAATTGAATAAAACAAAGTTAGTTTGAATGAAAATGTAAAATAAAAAATAAAAACTATAGAGACAACATTTCCAATGAACTTTGAACTAAATAAACAAAACAAACAAATTGCGAGATACATAAATCAACTCTCTTGAGCGGACAAGTTGAATATGATTTATGACATGATGGCAAGTGAGCTCGACTCGACCGATCCATCGCCTATTTGACTCAGTGATTTTATTTTTGGGAAAGTTGAGTCTTTTGTTTAGGTTTATTTTGCATTTTAGTAAAGAAAATTCTGTGATTAAATTCTCCAGATCGAGGGGGAAAAAACCAGGGGGCAGGGGTATCTAACCTTCTTGGCCTCCTCCATGAGAAAAACCCGGTCGGTCCAGGAATTCAAGTTGAGCCGGATGAGCCGGTCTATGTCAACCAGTAGATGATCCTTAATAATGGAGGAGTTGGCGAAGCTCATAGTGAGTGAGTGCATTCTCTTGTGGAGGGCACCCTTCATGAGAAGCAGAGAATGCTTCCCAAGGAGGTTCGATATCGAACCGGGGTAGCTACAATCGAACAGCTTCCCTTCGTTCAGCAGAATGAACCGGTTCGTTTCCGGGTCGGCAGAGAAAACCGTCGGCTCACCAAAGACGTGAGTAGTAAAGATTGGACCGTACCGGTTCACCCTCTGGTCAATGAAAGGCTCTGGGTTGTCGGTCTTGTAGGCAGATATGAGCTGCAGAGTCTCGCCGAGAAAGGGCAACCCCAGGCTTCCCGGCGGCAGTCGGAACCGCCGGTACCGGGACCTCCGGTGAAGGAAAAGAAGGATTGGAAAGATGATTACAAAGAAGAGTAATGTGAAGATATAAGCCATGGAAATGATGGAAAGCAGAGAGTAATAAGTAGTGTATGTATATATGAAGCAATAAGTTTATGGTATATGTATGTATTATATAGACTATAGAGAGAGGGGGAATTGAAGGAGCTTAGTGAATGAATGAATAGAGTGAGAGGTGGTGAGTGGTGATAATTTCAAGGAAGGGGCATTAATGGAGGAGAAGGAGGGAACACACGGGGGTATCTGGTGAGAATCTAAAAGTAGAAAAAGGACAGGAGGAAGAAATAAATGTAGGGATATTTTGGTATCTGATATCCATTCTTACCATTATTAAACTATTAAAAGAAATATTACTCTCATTTTATTTTAAAGATTTATTTATGTTTTCTCTCTTTAAAAATTGTATTTTTTTTTTTTAACGATGAATCCTACTTGAATTCTATCTGTAATATACGACAACTAATCTTATGTAACATGAGAATGACATTTTGCTTAAACTTTATCAGAGAAGGATAAGACTTTCGGTGGGGTAGTTTGGGAACAATATTTATTTTTTTTGAAAAGCTCCAAATCGCCATACGACTTTTTTCATAATCATTTATTTTCCTTTTATTTTTTCCATTCAAGTTTATTTTCATAAATATATTTATTTTGCCCCCCTAAACAACGAAAAAAATTAAATATTTACAAAAAGAGATAAGTAATTAAAGCAACAAACATATGAAAGTATTTAATGTGCATTCGGTGCACAAAAAATTTAATGAGTCAAGCCAATAAAAAACTTACTTCTTTTAAAAAGTTTGTAAGAAAAAGTAAAAACTTCCGCCAAACACGCAGAGTAAGGGTGTGCATGACAATCTTTCTATTTCCTAGCACTGTTTCTGAAAAGAAACAATCATTTTCTATTTCTGTTTCTTTGGAACAGTTTCTGAAAAAAAAATATGTTTGATAACAAATTCAATTTTTATTCCGAGAATGAAAATTGCGTTTGATAACAATACAAATAATCTATTAAATATAAATCTTTTTGGATCATCACTTTCCTTTTCATATGGTGGTTGTGGTGGTGGTGGTGGCAACAGAGGGTGGCGTGGTGGTAGCGGCGGCAGCAATACGACGGTGGTGGTGGCAGTGACGTGATGATGATAGTGGTGCTGATTGTGATGATAATGGCTACAGCGGTGGCGGTGGTAGTGGTGGGGATGGTGGTGGTGGAGGTGACGGCAGTGGCTGCGACAATGGTGGTGGGGATGATGGTTGGTGGCATTGGTGGCGGCGACAATGGTAGCGGTGGCATGGTGGTGGTGGTTGTGATACACTCATGGAGATGGTGGTGGTGGTGGCAGTGACAGTGGCTGCGGCGGTGGAGGTGGTGGTGGTGGTTGGTTGTGGCGGCAGTGGTGTCGGTGGTGGCTGTAGCAATGATAGTGGTGGTTGGTGACAGTGATGGTGATGTTAGCGGTGGCGTTGTGGTGGTGGTAGTGGTGGTGGTGGCAGTGGTTGCGGCGGTGGTGGTAGGTGACAGTGGTGATGGTGATGGTGGCGGTGACAGTGGTGATAGTGGCGGGGGTGGTGTAATGGTGGCGATGGTGATGGTGGTTGGCAGCGGTGTCGATGGTTGCTGCAACAATGATAGTAGTGGTTAGTGATAGTGGTGGTGATGGTGGCGGTGACATCATAGTGGTGGGGGAGGTCACGACAGCACTAGTGGTACGGCGACGACGATGGTGACAGTGGTCATGTTGGGATGATGGTGGTGGCGATCATGGTAAAGATGGAGAGTGATTAAGAGATATAAGTGTTTCTCGTTTTGTGCTCGGGAACAAAAAAATAAAAAATTTCTAATTCTTTTTTCTGTTCCCCATCACAAAAATTAATCTGGTTCATCTCGGGAACAAAAAAATACATCGGTTTTACCAAACGAGTTTTCTATCCATTTCTGTTACCGGGAACATAAATTAAAAAAAAAATTGATTCCGGAAAGGTTGTCATACACTATGAAGCACCGACACTTAAAAAACTCAGACGTGTCGTGTCTGACACTTCTCGACACTCTGGGACACTCTGACACTCCAACACGTATTATAGAAATTCAAAAAAAGATTCAAATGTTAAGTTGCGTTGAGTTTTTAGTTTCAATTATTAGATTCGTGGGATTACGATTACTATTTTATTGAGTTTAATGTAAATATTTGAGATATCTTATGTTTCTTTACAAAATTTATGAATATTATAAGTTTAGATACATTTTTTTTTAAATTATTGAATATTAAATATAATATATACTAAATAAATTAAAAATATTATTTAATATCAAAACGTGTCCTAACGTGTCGAAATCTAACATTTTTTAAAATTAACGTGTCAGAATATCGTGTCGTATCGTGTCACGTATCCCGTGTCAGTATCGGTGCTATATAGGTCATACACACCCTAAGTCATTAAAAAAAAGCGCAAGGATAAGAATCAGATTTTTAAACTTTTCCTTTATTATTTTTCTTGTATAGAAATTTTTTGAATAATAATATCGTAACATTAGGAAAATCAGGATTTGTTTCCATAAAAATCAATTATTTTTTTAAACTTTTCCTTTATTGTTTTCCTAGTATAGAAATATTTTGAATAATAATATCGTAACCTTAGGAAAATCATGATTTCCTTCCGTAAAAATCAATTATACTTTTAAACTTTTCCTTTATTATTTCTCTAGTATAGAAATATTTTGAATAATAATATCGTAACATTAGGAAAATCATGATTTGTTTCCATAAAATTCAATTATATTTTTAAACTTTTCCTTTTTTATTTCCCTAGTATAGAAATATTTTGAATAATAATATCTTACATTAGGAAAATCATGATTTCTTTCCGTAAAAACAATTATATTTTTAAACTTTTCCTTTATTATTTCCCTAGTATAGAAATATTTTAATAATAATTTTGTAACATTAGGAAAATCATGATTTGTTTCCATAAAAATCATTTAGGTTTTTAAAATTTTCCTTTTTTATTTTGCTATAGTATAGTAACATTTTGAATAATAATAAAGTAACATTAGGGAAATCATGATTTGTTTCCATTTTTTTTTAGAATAGATTTCAAATATCAAATTAATCATAATGGATTTCAAATATATTTGCTAGTACTGTCAAAATTGTTATTGAATTTTATATTTTGTAAAACTATATTCTGAAATTTTAATTTTTTTTGTCATTTCTCACATATTACTTTTAAAAACTAGAATTCAAAAATTTACGTGATTTGGTAGGAAATTACGTATATTTATAATTATAACTATCTCAAATTCAAATAAAAGCCACAAAAAATCTTATAACTTGAACTAAAACTTGCAACATTTAGTGAAAAACCTGTAAATTCTTAGTTGAGGGAGAAGCTCTGCCAACTGAAGCGTGCGCTTTTGTTTGGGAAAAAAAAGGAAACGAAAATGCGAAGGCAGAATGTGTGCAAAAAATACTCTTTTCTTTTAGTTATTGATTAAATCTTGGTGTATGTTACATTTACAAAGTATACTATGTATTTTCTGAAATACGCTAATAGCCGAGTCTATTTTTGAAAATACATAATTGAATTTGTAAGAATTTGTAAAAAAAAATTATAAATATAATATTTTCCTTAAAACTTTTATACATCTTGATTCTTGATTATGCATTTTCGAAAATGCATAATATAGTTTATAGGAGTTTGTAAATATAATCTATCATTTGAATTTAAGTTTTTAAAACATGAACTCAAGTTGGCATTTTAAAGAGAATGGCATAATAATATATTAACTAGAGAGTATTAGACATTATTTTATAGTGAAAAGCAGCAGATCGATCCATACAACGTGAGTCAATTTATGGGCATTTTCTGCAAAGTGCAAACCACTCATGTGCTCACAAACTTGTGAGAGACACTATACTTGATGGGTAGATCAAGCTCTAAATAGGCGTGCAGCTCTCTTGTTTTGTGATGCCATGTAAACCCACTAGTATACTTGGGAGAGGGAAAAGTATGCAGCCACCTATACACGTGTGTTATTTTGGTCCACAGTATAAAAAACAATAATGACAAAAAAAAAAAACCAAAAGGTCTAACCTATAATTAGTAGAGTACGTGACCTGTAATTATACTAGATATCTTTTTAATTTTTATAATTCTCAGAGATGATATTGTTGTAGATGATATAACTTTTAAGCAAACGGAACAACTAAGTCCTTTTCTTCATTAGGTAGCTAGAGTGGCTTATATGGATAAAAAATGTCAATAGCATTTGCTCGAGGATAAAAAAAAATTTAATAGATAAATATCATTATTAGAAATATGATTAAAAAGTGAATTTGATAAAAAAAAAGTTAGAAAAAATTGTTTGTTAGGCCAAAATATTACTGAAAAATTAGGTTATATTTTCTGAGTCTATATTTAGTTGAAGTTAAAATATTTATAGAAAAATGTGATGAAATTATCAAACTAATCCTTGATTAAATACAAAAAAGACTTTCTCTCTCTAACTTTCTTTTGGCACGTTTTTTGAGAAGGAATATTTGTGTCCATTATTTTTTTTCTACTTTTTGATTTGATGGGTAATGAGAATACCACTCTCTGGGTGATATTTTGAAATGATAAAAAAATTTAATTTTACACACAAATTGAGTATGAGAATATATGTGGAGAAGGATCCATTTACAATTTTTTTTTTACAAATTACACTAAGTATGACCGGTCATACACTATTGATTGAGGTATGTTAGAGAATATAATAAAAATTCTTAAAAAGACTCTCACCCAATACCTTAAGATTTTGGGTTGAAGTGGTTATTTAACATGGTATCAGAGCTTGAGTGACCACAAGGTCACGACCTCGATCCTTACCGCCCTCCACTTTCAGGTGGAATTAAGAAAAGCACAAGGCAGACCAAAAAAATGGGCTTTAGCAGCACAAGACGAATCAATAATGGGCTTGTGTCATATCCACGCTCCAAGCCCAAAGGCTCTTGCGTAAGGGGGTGTGTTAGAGAATATAATATAAATCCTTAAAAAGACTCTCACCCAATACCTTAAAGTTTTGGGTTGAAGTGGTTCTTTAACATAGTATAACCGGTCATACTTACTGTAATTTGTAAGAGTTTGTAAAAAAAAGTATAACTTTTATATATATATATATATGAGATAGGATCCTTTGACATCGGTGTCAAAGGAAAAGTTTGACATCTCATCTGAGAGCCGTTAGATTAAAAAAAATCAACGATTCTGATTTGTAAGCATGTGACACCATTGATTTTTTTTATCTAACGGCTCTCAGATGAGGTGTCAAAGGATCCTGCCTATATATATATATATATATATATATATATATATATATATATATATATATATATGAGGTAAGATCTTTTGACACCGGTGTCAAATTTGAAGTTTGACACCTCACCTGAGAGCCGTTAGATCAAAAAAGATCAATGGTATCACACTCTTATAAATCAGAGTCGTTGATCTTTTTTGATCTAACGGCTCTCAGATAAAGTGTCAAACTTCAAATTTGACACCGGTGTCAAAGGATCCTGCCTATATATATATATATATATATATATATATATATATATATATATATATATATATATATATATATATATATATATATATATATATATTGAATCAAAGATGAAATATTGCAAGCAACATGTGTATAAGGTGGAAGGGTGTCGAATCCCTTACACTTAATATGGATATGGGTTAACCCCCAAGGGTAGCTCAGTTGGCAGCTGAGCACCCAAGGGATTGCTTGGTGCAGGGATCAAACCCTGCCTTAAGCAGTTTCTTGGAAAAATTTTAGGGGCCAGAGGATAAGCCAAAAAATCTTCGGTTGGGGGATTAATCTCGTCCTTTCTTCGGTTGCGAAGCTTAGTGCACCCACTGTTACAATGAGAGGTTAGCCCAAACGGGCCGTACCCCGATGGCATGGTGCCCGGAGAAGGTTGAATGAGGATACCTCCTGGCAATGTACCAAAAAAAAAAATATGGATATGGGTTTAATTTTGAAATTTGTGTGTAAAAAAAAATAGTGTTAAAAGAGACCTCATTGCATTCTTAAAGGTTACTTCCTTAAATTAAATATAATACTCCAAATAAAAAACAAATATTGCAGCTAGAATTCCATTAATTATATGAGCTAATAGTCCCACCTAATTTGGAGTGTTTGTGGACTCCACCTCTTTAATGTGTGTGTAAGAAAGTGAAGTTATATTATATTAAAGGATAAACGTAAAACCCTTAAACGAAATAGTAAAAAACTTGTTTCCCGTCATAATTGTTTTGGTATTTGCCAGAAGTGACTTGAAAATCACAAAACATTCCCTTTTCCGTGCCAGCCATACTTATAAAATATTATAACATTAATTTTGAAAAACTGAAAGAATTCACGAACACTAATCTGAGTCAACATGGGCAGTTTGCTCCCATCCCACAAATGAAGCTTCAAAGAAGATTACCCCAGCGGTGTGTTTGTTAAAAGGGTATCACAAAGATTATTGATAAGTTTTATTTGTTAATCGTCAATATAATTACCATATTTGATAGAAGTATTAAAAATTAATTCTTGGATATCCAAAATGTACCGGTAAAGCATTTTACAAAGAAAAGTTATTGTTGGGATTACCAAAAATTAGGTGGATTTCATGATTAATAGGGGAAGGAAAAGCGGATCAACATATTTTTTAGACAATAATACCCTCAACACACATCAATACCCGTTGAAGAATATGTTTTGAAAAGTTAACGTTAGTTTTGTAAAATCATTATATATTTCCAGTAATATTTTACTAACAACCAAACATATGCTCAGTAAAATTATTAAATATTCTCGGTAATATTTACGTCTACCAAACAACTTTTTTATATCATTTCTTGTAAATTGAATTTTTTTCTATATTACTGAAAATCATGAATTCTCGGACATAAAAAAATTTCTCTTATACCAAACACACACTAGAATTACACTGACCCCCACTTGCATGAGAGTATAAAGAAGTTCACAATGACATGATACTTCAACCACAATGTCCCCGTGAGGGACATGAAACCCGCTGCCCACTACACAAACCCATGCAAATTATGATGCAACCCACATATACTTTTCAAATATTGGAATATAAAAAAGGTTATTGTTGATAATGTTAGATAATAAGAACACCTTCATGTTATTGGAATTAAAAAAAGGTTATTGTATCCAAAAAAAAAAAAAAACACCATCATGCGTAAGATGCGTTTGAGGCTATTCTCACATTTCTTTAATCAGATGGCGCGACTAATAATAATTTTTTTATTTTTATGTTTTTTTACGAAAAATAAAATAAATTATCTGATTGAATTTGTACATATACAAAACAAATACTTTAACATTTACCAAAAAAAAAAAAAAACACCTTTGTTCCTTTCACTTTTAGGCTGTACAAGAAATTAACCCCCCAACACCCAAAATACTCTTACTTTTACGTCTAACATACATTATTGTATTATTGGTGTTATATAAATGGGAATTGATTTTCTTATGTTGTATAAAATAAAAATAATTTTTCTAAAGAAAGAGAGATGAGAGAGAATAGGAGAAAGAGAAAAATTGAAATGAGTCCCACATAAAATTTATGTGTGTAAAAAAATTGTTTTCTCTTATGTAATATAAAAAAAAAACCTTTATATATATGGGATCTATTAATCTCATGCAACAGAGATAAAATTGTTGGATCCACTACTTTTTTAAAAAAAGAAAAAATAGTGAATCCCACTATTTTGTTTCTTTTGCATGAGATAATTATCTCATGCAATATGAGATAATTATTTTCCTATATAAATATGTATAAAAATAGGGTTTTATTAATCTCATGTTATAGAGATAAATTTGTGGGGTCCACTACCTAAAAAAAAAAAAGTAACACAGTTATCAGATGTTGTGTAGGAGAAAAAGTTATCACATGTAGCATAATAATAATTTTTCGCATAAAAATATTAACAAGGGAATTTCGGGTATTTTATGATGGAAGAAGGACCTTATTGGCATAACAAAAGCACCTATCATAATTGGAATATGCAATTTGCAATGGTAGATATGGTCTTATAGGTAGTGATATAGGTAGGTTTGTGGTTTAGAGACAGCTTAAAACCCAGGATTTGCGGGATTTGGACAATATCACCCTTTTTTATGGGTTTCAGGCCATGGGTTACGATGTTCTTTCACATCGATGCTACGGTATTTAATAATCCGGGTCATTTGGTTGGGAATGTTGCTTTAATCACTGTGTGTAAATTAATGTTTCCTCTCGTCTGCATATATTACCCGAGGAGCAACTAAAACTAGGTTGCTACATTGCTTTGTTTGACCACAGTTTGGTAACGTATTTTAAGATTTGTTAATGAGTGTTTTAAAAATATTAATTAAAACCTTAATTTTGGAATCCACACTGAATTAGACTGATAGTGAAATGATTAATTGATTAAAAAAATTTTAAAAAAAATATTCATTAATAAAAGAGTATTAAATATTTTTATTGTCAAAAATTTTGTGTGTTTATAAGTATATGTATATGAGCTTTATTAATCTTATGCAATATGAGATAAACTCTCTCATGTTAGAGATAAACATGTGTGGGACCCACCAACTTATAAAAAATTAAAAAAAAAAACAACACAAAAATCGATGTATGTGTAGGAGAAAAAAATACTTACCTACAACATAAGAGTATATTTTTCCTAAGTATATAATGAATATTTCTTTATTAATTTTCTACTTTTTTTTCTTAATTAATATTTTTAGAAAACAAAATAAAAAAACTATATATTTTTTCACCGTAAATTTAGCTTGTTGCCTTGATCGGGGATTAAATTATTAATACTAGTTTTAACAACAAAATTGATAAAATGGAGAAGAGAAAATTATTACTTTAATTGTTGATTACTAGTGATTTATAAATGAATCAGATTTTTCATGGGTTCTTTTTTCTGCAAATAATGTAGATAAATTTTTACATTGAGCTCAAAACAACATCGTTTTGGACGAAAATCAAGGTATTTTTTTAATTATAATTTATTTTAGAGATATAATAATCTTTTCATTATAATTTTATAATTTTTTAACCTTAAATAATATTATTTTGAAAATAAATATAAATAACTTATCTATATTTATTGTAAAAACATTAAAACTAATTTTTACGTAGATATGTTAAAAAGCATAAAAAGGATAAATTAATAATCTATTTTTCTCATGTAATTATTTATTGAATGTAAATTAGAAGGAAAAAAAAGGAACAAAACTGGCACGATTGCTTAGAAATTCACGACCAGAAAGGATAAATTTATTGCCTACGGAAAATCAGACCACTTTATCAGCTAATAAAACCCTAATGAATGCATTGTCAAAGAAAACTCTTACACCTTGTTTTTCACATTAATCTTATACACTATGATGCACCGACACTTCAAAAATTCAGATGATTTGTGTCCGACACTTCTCGACACTCTCGGACACTCTGACACTCCCCGACACTCCAACACGTATTATAGAAATTCAAAAAAAGATTCAAAGGTTAAGTTGCGTTGAGTTTTTAGTTTCAATTATTAGATTCGTTGAATTACGATTACTATTTTATTGAGTTTAATGTAAATATTTGAGATATCTTATGTTTCTTTACAAAATTTATGAATATTATAAGTTTAGATACATTTTTTTGTTAAATTATAGAATATTAAATATAATATATACTAAATAAATTAAAAATATTATTTAATATCAAAACGTGTACTAACGTGTCGAAATCTAACACTTTTTAAAATTAACGTGTCGGAGTGTCGTGTCGTGTCACGTGTCCTGTGTCAGTATCGCTGCTACATAGCTTATACATTATTTCAACTCAGGAAAAGCTATGTTTAAAGTAAACTTAGTAAAAACTTAAAAAATAAATTTAAAAGTTGTTTGAGGGTAGTATACAGCTGCTCTGATGGTTGTGAAGAGGGGAAGATAAAATAAGTTGTTATTAAGATCATTGACAAACCCACACTTGTGTAAATGTAGGCAAGTGCAGACACAAACATCGACATACTCTCATTGAATGACATACAATATAAACCACACTTTCACAACAAGAAGATAACATGATAAGCGTTATTTCAATCCAAAATCTTAAGGTATTCGGGTGAGGCTAAATTAATTATTTTATATCTCTCTAACACACACCTTCATGTAAGAGTCCTTTGAGCTTGAAGGGTGGATATGACACAAGTCCATTATTTGTCTACCTTGTGCTGCACAAGCCCATTTTTTTTTGTCTGCATTGTACTTTTTCTTAATTCCACCTGAAAGTGGAGGCAGTGAGGATCGAACTTGTGATCTCGTGGTCACTGAAGCTCTGATACCATGTAAATATTCATTTCAACCCAAAACCTTAAGGTATTGAATGAAATGAAATTAATTATTTTATATCTCTCTAACACAACCATAACTTGCTCGTGCACCATGGTGTTAAAGTGTGAAGTTATTATGATTGATGAGCTTAAAGACAAGTGACAAGGTGGAAAAACTAAAAATTAGAAAGTGAAACGTATTATCTTCATATATAATCAATCAGATAGTGTGTGAAACGTATTATCTTCATATATAATCATTCAGATAGTGTGTTATGTAGATTTTTCTTGAATGAACGAATTGTTTATTATGTATAATTAATTATATTTATATCAAAATAATAATAATAAAAAACAAGGCAAGAATATTTTGCATCGTTATAAGAATAAAAATCTTAAAAATAATCATTGTCTAAGATGTGAAATTATTATTATTCTTAACAAATAATCGTTCTATTCTAATTGTTTAGTTGACTCTTGATCGATTACAATTTTTTTATGTTAAATTTAAGTTTTCTTTTCTTTTCCTTTTTATATTCTTTTATTTTTTAGGGCATTTAAAACTTTATTTTAAAAAAAATTTGCCTCACCGTTAAATGTGCAGACATGAATAAAATTTTCTTGATCTGCCACTGATTAGGATGGATTATTAGGGTAAATAATAAAACTTATAAATACAAATTTAAAATCAGGGTAAAACTGTAAAATAAATATGAAAATTTTAAAAAATTGATATATATTTTAAAAAAAATCTCTTGGAAGCTTTTAGCTTTTAGTTTTTTTCTTTATTATAAAAAATTATAATAACAATATTTATAAAATTATGTTTGATTAAATTTCAGAAGAGAAGAGAAGTTAAAAGTAATACATATCAAATAGGCACTAAATAAACATACATAATTGTGCGCTAAAATAACTTTTAAGAATAAATATTTCTTACGGAAGTAAAATTTTCAAGGTTGAATAAAAATTTCTTCCCCTTTAATTTTATAAATATTGGTGAAAAACAAATAACAAATTAGTATCCATACAGGTCCCAATTAGAGCATATTTTTAGTATATATTACGAGAATAGATACTCTTTTATTAAAAGTAAAAAAGAAGAAGAGAGGGGATATTAATTACAAAAGAATAAGGGAAATAATTAAAGTGAAATAGATTATTTTCTTTTTCATTTTAACATGTTGTGTAAATGATGGGTCGTGTAAGGTGGAATGATAGAAGATATTTTTCATTTTTTTCTCAATCAAGAAGGCATCTCGTCCACGTGTGAGGTGAAACTGCCTTGCTGTGAAGTGTGAAGTCATTAGTAAATGATGGGTTTAAGTGAGATATTTTAATTTTTTAACATATTTATATAAAGGGCCCATATCAATTATGAGCTCGTGAGCACCACCTTCACATAGTGTTCAAATGCACACCATAATGTTGTACTTATACAACATGCATTTATCAATATCAATATATACACGATACACCACAATTCTGACTTTGATAGCGTGCTTGGTTTAATTTGCTTTGAGAGGAAAAAGATAATTAATATTTTTTGGGAAATTTTTCCTAAAAAAGTATTAACTTTTCAAAATAATACTCAATCATGCAATGAGTTTTTTGGGTTTGCAACTTAAACCACGTTACTCTAATTTTATTTTTCCGTTGAGCATCATGACCAACGAAAAACATAATATTTGGTTGCAAAAGAATTATGATGAGTAAAATTATCTTTTAAAAAGATTTTCTTTTGTTTTTTATTGAACAAATCAAGAGTAAAACCTTTTTTGGGTTCCTAACAGAAATCACGGTTCTCACTTTCGTTCCTTACAAAAAGAAAAAAAGTTAATTTTTGGTCTCTTTACAATTCCAGTTCTTTAATAATGTGATCCCTCAAATATTCAATGAAAATCCAATTTAGTCCCTAAAAAAGATTAATATGATTTTTTTTTGTATGGGACAAAAGTTGGGACCATATTTTTTATTGGAAACTCAAAAGGGGCTTTACTCAAAAATCAATGAGGGGATATTCATATTACTTTATTTTTCCACTACCATTTATTATAACTATGAATTCTGCGGTATTGGAGTATTCAAGTATGATAAGTCTTATATTAGTTGGGAGACTATCATTAATGAACTAAGTTAGACCAGTCGCACCAAATAGGTCCGACAATATATCACAACCCAAAATCTTAAGGCATTATTTTCATATGCCTATCCACTTATTTCCATTTCTCTTAAACTACTATTAATTAATGTGAGACTTATCATATTTGAATATTCCAATATACAGAGTACATAATTATAATATTAAAATTATTTTTTCTCTATTTAATTGTATCAGCAGATAAATTTCTAAAAAGTTTATGAATAAAAAGTAAAAAAATAAATATAATATTATAATATATATTATTCGGAGTATATAATTACAGACTTACAGTGAATGATAGTAAATGAAAGTGAAAAAAAATGAGGTAGTACGAAAAAACCAGTTAGCATGATATCGCCCCTCAACATCTATATATCCAGATCGGTACGGTTCGTGCACTATATATACTAAGATAATTAATTTCCAAAAGGGTTATGTATGTATCATGAAAAAATTCAACTTTTCTACCTACACATATAAAAAGTGAGGTTCACATATTTTATTTTATTTTATTTTCTCTCTCTATTTTTTTTCTTTATGTAGGAAGAGAGAGAATTTATCCTACAACATGATAAGTTATTCTCCCTTTTCAAAATAGCTGAAAGTTTTGCAGATATCTTTTATATTAAAATTTTGAGATATATTTACAAAAAAAAAAAAAAAAACCGGATATATAAAAGTATATGTCTCAAAGTAACAGTACATTTTCCGTACTAAATTAAGAATTATACATATGTCCTAAGTGTAGAGGAGTGAATGATGGATACACTGTCAAATGACAATTATAATTCATATTTTTTTTTCGAAAAATCAATATAATTTCTTAAATATTTTAAAGTAAAGAAGTAAGAAATTTTTTGAATTTTAAAAAAATGAAAAAGAAAGTAAAAGTCAGAAACAATTAGCAATCCCATTAATATAATGTATAAAATATGGGAGAAGTTATACTTACTATCTTCTTTTTTTACTATTTGTTACTACTAAATCTTAACCGATGATTTTCGTCAATCTAACGGTTATAATTTATTGAGTCAAATTTATTAATTAATTATTAATTCTAATAAATTATAATTGTTAGATTGACGAAAATATATTATTTAAATTTAGTAATAACCAGTAGTAAGAAAAAAAGATACTAAGTATATAACCTTTTTCATAAAATATTGGTTGAGACTTTGATTGGGTTTAAATATTATGTGATCTAAACCTTCCAACAATAACTTAAACCTTACAATATGATAATTATAACAAAAAAAAACACAAAGTAAATTGCATTTACTATTTAGGATTCTCTGTGTGCACTTGCCGACAGTTTTTTTTCCCTCACAAAATATATGATTGTGAATAGGAGGGAGAAAAAAATCTGTCTGCAAGTACAAGTACATTTCTAAAATTTATGAACTTGTTTCGCTTGTTTGGTTGCCAAGAAAACAATAATGTGTAAGGTCCCCAATGTTATATTTCTTTCCAATCGGTGGCACCACAAGCCAGTGACCAAACAGCATGATTGTTGGCACACTTGCGCCTTTACTATGCTTCTGTGTCTCCCCTTTAAAGCTGAGAAGGACCACGAAATCTTATCAAAATCTCGCTACTTATTTACTAGATATGTGTAAGGGACGAATTAATATTCTTTGATCAAATTCAAGTTGCAACTATAAATCTTGTACTGAGAGGAAAATATAGTGATATACATTTTAATTTGCATCACTCTTCTTTTTGAACGTTTAGATGAATGAAGATTAAAAGAAGAAAAAAGTTTCTAATTAAATAAGGAGTAGGGTTATTCTTATAACATAAAAATTTTACAACCTTTTACCGTCTATTTTTTCATCTTTGATTTTCGTCAATCTAACGTTGATAATTTATTGAAATTTAATAATTAATAATAAATGTAATCCGATAAATCATAATCGTTGAATTGCAGGAAATAAAAAATGAAAAAAAGTTGTAAGAGGTTGTAAGAATAACGTTCCTCTTAAATTATATATATATATATATATATATATATATATATATATATATATATATATATATATATATACCACCACCAACTTTCATATGGAAAAGAAAATATGTATTTGTGTTAGAGAAATATAAAATCACTATTGTAACCAGATCCAATAACTTCAATTTTTGAGTTCAAAGGATTTTTTATATGATATTAGAGCCCATTTAGTATCTCTCTTTTTTAATATAAAAGTTACTTTTTAAGTTAAAGTTAAAAAAAAACTTAAAAAAAAGCTACAAGTCGTTTAATAATTATATAAAATCTTTAGTTTAAAAGTTATCAAAAACTGTTCATTTAAAAAAAAACCTCACATTTTAAGAAAAACTTATAAACTTAGAAAGCTTTTGGCTTTTTCTCTTCATTATAAAAAAGCTATTTTTATTATAAGAGCTTTTATAAAAATCTGTTTGTCTAATTTCTACTTATAAGGAAGTGAAGCTAAAAAAAAGCTCACAAATAGACACTAAGTGATTTTGAGTTTAATATTCATCGCTCCCATTCTGTCAATAAAAATAATTAAATATTGTAAAAAAAAATAATACAGATAGGCCGGGTCTAATGTATCATCCACATTTCAAGCCCAATATCCTCTCGTATGAGTGGTGTAATAAAAAAATATAAAATTACTAATGTAGCTTCATTTAATTGCTTAAGTTTTTCAATTGAAATGATTCTTTATAATTTATAAATGACATTTTTATTACTTTAGATAAAATTCGAAATTCATGATTTTTTTATTTATATATATGATAAAAAAAATTATGAATAGATTATTACTTGTTTACTATATATATTTAGGAAAAAATGTTTCTGCAGTTGCTGCAGATGAGTTATCTGCATTTATTCTCAAAACGATGTCGTTTTGGTATTGAAATCTTAATAAATTATAAATATAAAGATTATTATAACTCTGAAATAAATTAAAATTACAAAAACAACATGATTTACGCCCAAAACGACGTCGTGTTGGACTTACTGCAAATAATTTATCTGTAGTAATTGCAGAAAAAGTGAACCCATATATCTATCTAATGTAAGAAGAAAGGTGCACTTGAATTGCTTGTAACTCAGGAAGATATGGGCACGATTATTGTTGAGATATATAGTCCCACATTGATTGAATGAGCAACTAATATGGCCTTTATAAGGCCTTGGACACTCCCACCCTTTGAGCTAGCTTTTGGGGTGGTGACCTCAAGGTTCTTAACATGGTATCAGAGCCTCACCGTCCCCTGCTTTAAAAAAGTGGAATTAAAATAATAATAAAAAACACAAAAAGGTAAACCAAAAATGGGCCTGTGCAATTTCCACCCTTCTAGCATAAAGGGCTCTTGCGTGAGGGGGCGTGTTGAGATATATAGTCTCACATTGATTGGATGAGCAACTAATATGACCTTTATAAGGCCTTGGGCACTCCCACCATTTGAACTAGCTTTTGGGGTGATGACCTCAAGGTTGTTAACAATTATAGGTACAAATTATATTTAACTTAAAATCTTACATGAATATAAACATAGGAAATTTTTTTTGTCTATGTATAGTATTGTTTGTTACTAATTTTTCTAAAAAATAGATACAGCCTTTTTTCCCCCTACTGAACGACAGTAATAAACTAAAGTTGGGATGCAAAAATTCACCCTAATGAAACTAGAGTTGTACGTCAGAGTAAAGCATTAAGCACGTAAATTTTAAAGTATTAATTTCAGATTCTGTACCAAAAAAAAACTTAACGTTTAGGAGAAAAGAGATTCCCCTCGTTTCTACGTCAGGACAAAACATTAATCATGAGTAGAGCGGGTAAAATGAGTTCGGGCTCGGCGGGCCAATCCGTCCAAACCGTCAAACGGAGTTGGCGAGTTAAGTTTTTCAACTTATCTCAAAAGCCGGACGGGACGGGACGGGGCAGGCTCATTTTTTTGCAGATATAGGCGGGCCGAGGCGGGTCAATGTAAAATAGGTTCGGGCTGACGGGCCAACCCGTCAAACGGGGCGGGGCAGACTGAATTTTTCAGTCCACTTTCAAAAGCAGAGCGAGGCATGCTGGCTCATTTTTTAGCGGGATAATGACGGGGCGGAGCGGAGCGGACCACCCACTTTGCCACCTCTAATCATATGGGTAGACAAATCATTACTATGAATAAAATTTTCTAGTGAGAAATTCCTAATTAAATTTAAGGATAAATTGCACATTACCCCTTGTACTTTAATTATGTTTCAAAAAACTACTTTATATTTTACGTTGTTGCAATTAACCTCCTCCTTGTACCGTGTGATTCCAACAAATTAGCATATTTGTGAAAATTTATCCCAACTCCGTTAATTGATCACTTGCTTCACGTTGAAACCCTCAAAGAATATTTCGCTTATCTCTTTTCACTTTGGTTGTCTTCTTATCTCCCTTCCATGTTTTCTTATCTCTGTTGTTTTCTCATCTCACCTCCTTGTCTTCTCAAATCTGTTCATATAATCAAAGAAAGATTTTTTTTTACTGTCGATACCTTATACAAAAGGAGTCAACAAGCCACAAGAAGAGTTACCAAATTGAATTTAATTTCGAGCTCTGCTTCACATAAGGATAACAATGAAGGGGGGGAGTTGCTACATGGTCGCTCATGCCATTTGCTATGGCCAACCAGCACCCCAAGATGTTTGGATTTCACGCGCAAAGGTTACGAGCTGTTTGAGAATAATATAAATTATTAAAAAAAATTTACTTAATAATTTAAATTTTTGAGTTGAATTAATTTTTTAAGTAGTATTAAAAAATCTCGCAGTGCCGATCCAAATTGCCACTGTTGCCGGAGATTAAGGAAGTACATCTTTGAGGACGCTGGAGTGGAACACAATGGAGGTTTCTTTGATACGCGAGGATAAGTTCCAACCTTGCAAAACAACCTTTTAGACTAAACGATGGAGGTGGAAAAAAAAAAGGATTTAGAGGGTTCAGTAACCTTTGTAAAAGCTTGGATATTTTCAAAAGGAAAGGAATTGAGTTACCAACCAAGTGAGAGAAGGGGAGAAGCACATGATCCATTAACAGAGTTGAGAGAAATTTTAGCAGATATGCTTATTTGTTAAAATCACATAATATAAGACGGTTAATTCCAGTATAAGGTGTTTTTTTAAAACATGACCAAGTAAAGGGGGTAATGTGTAATTTACCCTAAATTTAAATGCAAGTTATATGGTTATAAAGAATATAAAGTTGACCAGGAGATTTGATTTTTTTATTATTGTTAGATCAAAAACTCAACAAAAAATGTTTGATTTTTTGTTTTAAATAACACGAACGTAGAAAATGTTGCAGATTTGACGAATTATTTAAAAATAATTAAGTTCTGAAAGAAAGTTCAACAAAACAAAAAATTACGAAGGAAATTCACCGAAAGGTTCTTTTTCAACAGTTAGTTCTCATGTGAACTAATTTTGAAATGAAATTAATTGTAAAAATTTTGAATTTTGACAAGGATTTTTTATTTTTTAATTATTTTCCATTATATGTAATTCAAATTTAAGGGTGACTATTGAATAAGATGTATTTATAAGAATGCTAATTCATATAATAATCAACAAAGATGTCGGGTTTTTTTAAAATTCAAATAAGTAAAATAAAAACTCATTTTAAATAAATTTTAACCAAAAAAATTATAAAATAATATATGACTAATTTATCCTAAACCATTTTAAACTATAGGTTCCCGAATTTACCACATAATTAGTAGCATACAGTTAGCAGAAGTGGATTGTGGCTCTGAGCAACATAAAGATACGGCATCTCCCATTGCGTTTCCCAATTTGGTCCCATGAGGCTAAAGTCAACTAAAAGAGTCAGTAGTCAACTACGAAACACGAGGTCTGCTACGTACGTGTCCTCTTTCTCACACTTTCCCATGACTCTGCCCACTTGTCCGCACGAATGGGTATGTCAGTGCTTGCACGTGTGCCTCTCTTTCTTTTTTCATTTTTTTAATAAATTTTGGGGTGGTGGGACCCTGGGAGCACTGACAGTGTGTCTCTCTCTGAGGTTATAAAGTAATTCACGTGCAATCAACTCAGCAGCTGCAAATTGCAATGCCATCACATTTGGGTAAATGCCCAATTTGGTTCTGCTTCTGTGTTTCTGCTAAATTGAATCCTTTGTTTTTTGACGTTTTGCAACCCGTGCTCGCTTCCACAATGTGTCAGCTTCTATTTCTTTCGCTGTTTCCGAAGCATTTCGAGTTTCAATCATTCACCGGCATCTGTGCTTAATATAGTGAGTTTCCACTTCAAACTCTGCTACTTGTTTTGTTGAGATCCAATTGCACACACATTTATAATAATCGTTATTATCTTCTTTTTCGTTTTTTCTTTGCAAGCATTTCTCTGTAGAGTTAGAATGTCAAAACAAATTTGTATTTATATAAAAGTTTTGTTTTATATTCTGAAAATACACAATACACTAATCAATGACTAATTTAGATTTTTTTTTTAAATATTTACATTGTAAGCTACTTTGTATTCCACCTTATTAATAGATACTGATATGACCAAATATGGGTTGGTCAAAGTGTATTGGATCAAATCACACACAGTTGAAGTGAGGAAGGTTCTTGGGTAATCTGTCTTCTGGGCTAGTAGATGTTGATAGGACTTTGGTTCTCCTTTGGCGCGGTGAGCCTAACTGTCGGTACCTGCAATGACACTACGACGCTCAAGTCAGCATCAATGACAGGTGTATGTATATTCTTACCGAATTAGATTGTTATACCTGGGTATGTACCTTCTGTTTATATAGTGGATCTGATGCTGCCTTGTGAAGGCGGTATGGCCTCTGATTGGCTGTTCAAGGGCTGCAGGTTCAGCTTGTGCCTTAATAGCCTTATCTATTAATGTCAGGTTACTTTGATAGAGTAGTGGCAAGTTAGTGCTGTCCTCTGTCTATTTGCTCAATGGCGGGTGGACCTTTATTAGTTCCTGTGTTTGCTTCCTTATCTCTGAAGTTATGTTAAAGGGCGATTTCATGCGCGATGGTGGCATCGCGTCCTGTTTTGCGCGATGGAAGTCATCGCGCCCTACTCAGGGCCTTGTAGGTTTGGACCTTATTCTATGTATTTGGGCTTTTGATGGGCCTATCATATTTAATCCAAATCAGGTAGTAAGGGTATAAAAATAAAAATAAAAAGTAGAAAGGATACTGATGGCATATACTTTATTCTCACGTATATTTATATAAGTAATTTTTATGTTACACCGACATCAACATAGGACATCGGAAATGGAATACAACATGACAAGATACTTCAACATATTAAATCTAAAAAATATTAGGTTTTGACACGTTAGGACACGTTATAATATTAAATAATATTTTTAATTTATGTAGTGTATATTATATTTCATATTCAATAGTTTAAAAAAAATGAAGCTAAACTTATAAAATTCATCAATTTTGCAAATAAACATAAGATATCTCAAATGTTTATATTAAACTCAATAAAATGGTAATCGTAATCCAACAAATCTAATAATTGTAACTAAAAATGCAACATAAAACAACTTTTAAACCTTTTTTTCAGTCTATTCAATGCGTGTTGAAGTATTGAAAAGTGTGAGAATGTCGGACATGATACATCAATTTTTTTGATATATCGGTATATGATACAGTAATTTGATGCCACTTTAATTTTATTTGATTTGAACAAACCAATCCACGTCCTGTCGAAAAATACACTGCTGGATGTTAAATTAGGGTTGATTTGTGTCTTTTTCTTTAATCTCTGTCTTTTTTTTCCTTTCAATTATGTGTGATTCTTCACGTTATCGGATCAAGAATACAATCAGCCTGTATCTTTTGAGATAAACTCAACCAATTGAATTCCGAATATGTGTATTGTTGGGTTTGCTCTTTTACTACAGCCCAAATGGGTTATTAGTATGAGAAGAGCCCAAGTAACCTAAAGTCCAATGAGCTAGGGTTTCTTGGAATCCATATAAATAGTACCTCTTAAGTCATCAGCCTCCGAGGTCTTTTTTGTGAGAAAGAGGCAAGCTCAGAATCTAATCAGTGCCCACACACTTCCCCTTCCTCCTTTCTTGTTGTTTATCTCATAAATACTGATAATCAAATAATCTCACTCCCACTCTCTCGAGGAGGATGAGATGGTTGTGTGGGCAACCGTTCAGATGATGAACGTCTGCCTCTTGGGGTTTGTTTCTGATGATCTATTCACCTTGGAGGCACAAGAGGAGAAAACTATGAATATATACGCTTAGGTCTTAGACAAAAAAAAAGATTACATCGGTACCCTGGTTGAAATTGCCATACCTTATTACAAAAAAAAAAGAAAAAGAAATTGCCATACCTTCCCTTATAACGCCTAATCGTTTATTTGATGCAACATTACAAACTTTTAACCTTCCCACTTCTAATCATTCTTCAATCGACTGTATATACTATCCTTAAGCTCGAAACAATCAAGTGGGGTTCTCTATTTTATCTTTTACGTTTTCTCCCTTCTTGATAGAAAGTGATTGAAGCTTGAAAAGGCAAAAGTATAGCGTGGTCACAATTTTACTAGTCGTCTTGTGACTCGTAGAGAGTGCCGAAAGAAATGGGGGGCACATGCTACAAGTTGCACATAGTTAGGTTCATAAGGAATTATCCATTGTCGGCATTCCCTTTCCCTTTCCCTCTCCTTTTCCCCTAAATTCTCATATATCATATGATGCCATTTTATTCATTACAATTAGTACTACTTACATATTTTACTGATGACTAATTACTTATTAGTCTTATTTTGTTAATTTCTTTCTGATCTACCACTGTTCACGGCTAAAAAATCTTAAAGGAGCTTGGGATCCTGAGTTGCTACTTGCTACCTACTTTATTTGAGATCTTTCTGCAAAGGAATTGGGCAAAGTGCAATATGCCACAATTAACCTTAGAAGCATGGAAATATCAACACCCCCCAAAATGACTAATGACAATCCAAGCCTTATAATATCATTTAGAAGTGTGAACTAAATAAAAATTGAATTGATTTCGATTACGATGCAAAGAATTATATAGACCCCATCACACGTGCAATCACGAAAGTGCACAGAAAGATTAACACTGATGACGGAGAATTAGTAACAGTTGGAACTGACATTGGGAATGATTAATGTTGGGGACTAGCTATGGGATTTGCTACAAGGTTGAATGATGGGTTAAATCATGATTAGCACACAAACACACCTGGAAAATAAGTGTGGTTAATGTGTGGGCATTGTTGGAACCTTTTCCTATTGACTTTTGCTTTTTTCCTTGATGGTGATGGCCCATGATTCCATTTGGGCATGTCCTTTGCAGCCTTGGGGCCTTGAATTTTTAAGGGACATAATCCGACATCAACATGTGTTAATGATGGCTTTTCTCTCAGTTCCAACATCAAACATGTGATTAAAAACAATTTCTAATATATTTGAAGCCTAATCGATCTTCGATCCCATTCTTCTTACTCTCTTTACAGTCTATGAGTTGATTGTGCCCTGTTGACAAAAGAGTACCATAATGGGTTTGGAAAGTGTTATGTGCCTTTAATAATTGAATCAAGATCAACTTATTATAGTATCCCATGATCCAAATACACACATATTATTAAGCTATAACAGAGCACAGTACATCGAGGGACTATCTCTACGACATGTGACAAAAGGACGGGCTCATGGACATGCCATGATAACTGCATGTTTCGGTTTATGCATGACCACTCCATCGGCCTTTTAGTGGGTCATCTGTAATAAAAGTCGCCCCTGCGTAAATCGAGTAATTCTCATTTAAAAAAAGTGTTTATCATTTTGAACGATACAATTTATGTCATTTTACTCTTACAAGGATCCATACTTTTACTTTTTTGTCAATTCTCTCTCATCATTTATCTATCTCTTACTCTCTCTCATAAAATGACATAATTTTAACTCCTTTAAAACGACACACATTTTTTCAGTTCTCATTTTCCCCTTCCCATTTTCCCCTTGGTGTGGTGGTCATGCACTGGCATTGATTTCTTGAACTTCATGAACTAGACCGGTCAATGGCCAATGGATATAACTTATGACAAATGGGCTTTATTGGCCCATTCATGATGAACAAAATCTATTAAAAGGGTTGGACAAAACAGATCAAATAAATATCCTGGTAACAGGGCCGGGAGGCCTCTAGCTGCACCTGAAATATATTGTTGCATGGACCTCCAAAAACAGGCTCTTTGACACTAAAAATGCAGTTTTTAAAAAGTATTCCTGGAATAATACAAAGTGAAACAATTTATCAAACTAATGCAGCAAAAACGAATTAATCGGTGCGCGCTTGGTCATTATGTTGAGCACATCATATATATGGGCGACTAAGTCGGTGTATTAAATGTGTCACATTAAAAGTTGAATCTGTTCAGCACACAAATAGTATATTATTGAAAAGAGAAATATTACTCTCTTTTTATATAAGATAACTTCTCTCGTATTCTCTCACTTCAATTTTCGCACCTCACCTCACCTTTTTCTTTTTTTCTTTTTTTCTTTTTTAATGATGAGACCCATTCACTTTCTCTTTACAACATAAGATGACTATTTTTTTTTTGTAAAAGATGAATAATAAAATCCTATTGAAAAAGAGCTAATTCCTCATTTGTTGAATGCGAAGGGACTTATCTATTCATGTTGGGATATAGATTTCTGGGGAGAAGAATTTTTTCTCCTAAAGACGCAATACGAAGATGTAGCCTCCACTTTCTTTTTTTTTATTTTTTTATTTTTTTCTCTTTTTAGTGGACTCCATCTTTGTATCGTGTTTGCAGGAGAAAAAAATTCTACTATAACAGAATAAATATATATTACATTAAGGTTTTAGGCTTTTTGACTTAACGCACATATATATTATGCGTTCTTTTCCTTTTCTCTACAGGAGTATTGAAATATGAAGACAGTATATTTTTTACTAAAAAAAATAAAAAACAATTTACTTTGCCTATTCCACCCACCATTTTGTGGTTAATACCATCTATATCCCACTTTTTTATTTTTAGTAAAACAATAGGTACTATAAGAGTACTGAAATATGCTTGTACTTGAAAGGCTTGAGGCTTAACTCGTTATTAATATAAGGGACTATAGGTGTAAGGGATTAGCTATAGGTGAAGGGATTTTGACCACTGTAGTTCTTTATTAATAATTATTTATCAAATTGCTCTCGATTAGAAATTATTTCGAAAAATTAACCCTCCCAAAAAACATAACACCAATCTGCTCCTGTTTGACCGTTGACCACGAAACCTACTCGGGTATCCCCCTCCATACTCGGGTATTTTTTTGAAAAATCAACCCTACCCGGGTATGGAGGGAAATGCCCGGGTATTGTTCTTAAATCTGGAAAAAGTTTGAATTATTTACCGGGTAGGGAGGGGGATACCCGGGTAGAAGTCGCGAATAGGATTTTTAAAAACCCAGCAGCCCCCATTTGGAAAACCCACAAGGGGTACCCGGGTAGAGAGCTGCTGGAGTACGATTTGGTCCATTCTCTGAGCACATTTGTTGGATCATCTCAAGCTTTTTGGGTCATCCTTCGCGCACGGTATTGGTTCCTTCTACCGATTCTATCTCCGGAGCAGGTTCAATTTTTTTCGTTTTTTTCTATTGGGTTCTGATTTTGATGAGTTTGTCACTTGGTATCCAAAAATTATTGCATTTTTGTAGTTTGCATGGTTAAACATTTGATTTTGACGGATTAATTTTTAAAATTACTAACTGTAGCCCTAACCCTAATAGTAGCCTAACCCTAACCCTAACCGTGACTGGCTGTTTTTGATTTTTGATTTTGTGTTTTTTTTTTCAGTTTCATAGTGTGACGCAATGGGTTCTAGATGCGTTTCAAAGCTTCAGGTGGGGGATACCGAGAGGAGGAGCAAGCGTCGACACGATGGGTCGTTATCCTCTCAGCCCCAGGATGCTAAGCATCATACTCCGGACTTGCCGTTCGGTTATTTGTTTGAGGATGACTGTGTTGCACGTGAGAGGTTTGTGAAGTCATTCATGAGCCGGAAGATTTGCGAGCCGAAATCATTGGATTCGGCCTTTTCCAACTTGGAGCGTTTCGACACTGTGCTGCTTCTTGAGGAGACACATCTGATTGTGCTTGCGGAGATGAGGTGCCCATACTCGGAGGTTATGGTGAGAGCATTCTACCAAAACCTTGCGTATGTGAACGACGAGCTGACATCTCGTGTTTGCGGGATTGATATCATCATAACGGCTCCTATCTGGACAAAGCTACTGGGATTCGAATTTGATGGTGTCACAGGTGCAGCACTATATGATGGAGACAACCATCATATATTTGGTGATTATGACTGGGAGGCCATTGTTTCAGAGACCAGGAGGGCAGATGCTGAGCCCAGACATTTTGCTCATTATCCTGTGAGTAACTTGTCAGTGTCTGCTCGCATTCTTCATTATGTGGTCACACACATTATTTTCCAGCGCCCGCATAATCACTCGAAGGTGCTGGAAGGAGACTTTGTAATCTTGTGGGCCCTCATTCACCATAAGCAACTGAACTGGAGGCATTATATATGCATAATGATGTGGAAGGCTGCCAAGTCAAAGAAGGCTGAATTGCCTTTTGCATTCCTGGTGCAGAAGATTCTGCATAGATTTGGTGTGCCTATGGCCACAGAGACCATGAAGACAGCCATAAAGACCATGCAAAAAAATACCCGGGTATGGAGGGGGATACCCGGGTAGGTTTTGTGGTCAACGGTCAAACAAGGGCAGATTGGTGTTATGTTTTTTAGGAGGGTTAATTTTTCAAAATAGTTTCTAAACAAGGGCAATTTGGTAAATAATTATTAATAAAGTGCTACAGTGGTTAAAAAGCCATAGGTGAAGAGTCTTAATGAAATTAATTTGTTGGGGGATATATCTTCTATCTCTTATATATATCACTTATTTTAGTTGGGAAAACTGTTTCTGCAGTTACTGCAGATAAGTTATCTGCATTTATTCTCAAAAAGATGTCGTTTTAGTATTAAAATCTTAAAAAATTATAAATATAAAAGCCTATTATAACCTTGAAATAAATTAAAATTACAAAAGTACCATGATTTTCGCCCCAAAACGACGTCGTATTGGGCTTACTGCAGATAACTTATCTGCAGAAAAAGCGAACCCATTTTAGTATATTGTTTTTAGAAGTTATAGGAACCACTTAGAGGATTCAGAAGATTCGAAAACTGATCCAATCTAATTAATTTTGGTTTTTTTTATCTTTTTAATAGGTTTTATTTCAATTTTGATTGGATTAGTATCATTTTAAACACTACTAGTCAAGGTAATTAAAATTGAGATTTTACGTAAATTCGAAATGAGGATAAAAGATCGTAAAATGTAAAATCGTAACATAAAAAAATTGAAAAAAATCGTAAAACTGTAAAAGCATTTGGAATATTAATAAAATCGTTTTGATGAAAAAAATCATAAAAATATAAAAACGTAATGATAAATCGAGATTTTAACTATCATGTTACTAGTTGCTTTAGGCATGTGATGTGTTTCAAGGTACTTGATTTTGTCTTCCCTGTTCAATGTGATGTGCATGAGGTGTGCGTCGCTGATTGAGTTAGAGTGAATCTTGTATACTTCTGTTTAGGTATATCATTTCTAAAATTAGAAAACAAGTTGGACATCAGAGGAAATAAACAAAAAGATGTGAATTGAAAGGATACATAATTTTATTCCATTTGGACAAAGGGAGTATCCACTTGGATACTCCCGACAGCACCCTAGAAATTTTCATTGAGTTTATGGTTGTGACTTTTTTTATTATGTTTGGGTGGTTGCTTGAAATATGATTATACAATGCATTAATTACATTTTGAAACAAAAGGATTATTTATTTATGTTACAGGAGAAAAAAATTTCTCTTATAGACTCAATAAATCAGTAGGATCCACATAAAAGTGGGCTCTTTGACCACTTTAGTACTGTTTGGGATTAAATATATGAAATTGGTATCTCAACAGGAGAAATTACTGTATGGGGTCATTAAGTGCCGCGGGGAGATCCCAGCGTGTCCAAAAGACGCCACCCCCTCCCCACGGAACTCTTGTTAAATTTTTGTTTTTTATTCGGACAGAGTGCCGCTCGTTGTCCCCCAAGACACTCAATAAATTTTTATTTATTTAAATAAGTGCCGCATGGACCCCCCTAAGGCATTAATTAAAATAATTTTTTCTAGTGCCGTAGAATCCCCCCTACGGTTTTTTTTAATTAAGTGTGTAATGACTTTTTTTTTTTAAACCCCCAATTTCATTTACTTCTGTTATAACCTTTTTTATATTTTCATGCTTTTTTTCCTTATTCATGATTTCTGGGTGCGTCGTGTGGCATTTATATTTACCCAATTTGCAATTAGGGTGTGGTTTTGCTTAGAGGCTTCACCCTCCCCCCTCCTTCGAATGGAAAAAATTAATAGATGAAGTTGAGTTTTTAAAATCGATAAAAATTTCACCTTTTCCTCTCAACTTCTACTAATGTGATCTACTCGTCGAAGTGAAAACGAAGCTGAGTTTGAAAGAAAAAGGTGCACAAAGGAGCAGGAGCCAGAATCGAGGGGGTCTCCGATCGGAGGACAAAAGGAGCACTCATTCCTTCGTCCACCTTCGCCGTGAACCACCAACAGACCGTCAACCACCTTCGCCGTTCATCGGAGCCACCAGTAGAGCAGTGAGTTTCTTTCGCAGAAGAATCACAGGTACTGCTCACTTTGAGATGTTACTCTTCTTGAGTTTGAAGTTGAAAAGTAATTTGCTTTATCTATTTTTCTTCCTAGATCTACAAGTATATGTAACAATCATTTTTGTATATTTTCAAAATATTTTTTGTGTGTGGACTGGATCTTGTTTGATTTTGAATTAGTAAACATAATTGTTTTTCCTTAGGTGCTATATTTGTTTTCGATTTCGTTTAAAATTTATGTGTATCACATAAAGTACATTCTTGATTAAAATACTTTATGGTTATGGTATCAATTTCATGAATCAAATTTTTGGGCTGTAGCTTTAATGGGAACTGTAAGAATCAAAATAAGGATCAAATTTTTGGGCTGGAGCTTTAATGGGAACTGTAGCTTTAATCTAAACTCAAAATTGGAATATTCAATCTCCATGCGTATACAATTCCATAATGATTTAGGAGATTTTTGTGTATACTGGAATCGCCTAGGAGGAATATGACTTAGTTAGAAGCGGCGTTTATCTATTTAAGTTCTGGTGGTGTAGTGAATGGCTTAGTACTGTTTCAAATTGAAGCATAAGGATTATTTTTGTGCTTGTACAGCCAGCAGTAACCTCTGAACAGTGGCATTTTTAAGAGAGCTTTCAATGCATTTGTTGCAATTGGTGTGCTCTGCAAAACAACAAATCCAAGGAAGCTGCAAATGGCAAAAAAGAGAGAGAGAAAAATGTAGATCTGGCTGGATTTTTACTATAAATAAAAAGCGATCACAGAGATGAAAAAAGTAAGATAAGGTGGGGGATCAACGGTAGGGGATATGCCACTTGGGGCCTGCTGTAAGAGTTCCAAGGGGGGTGCCGGACGGCACTCTAAAATGGATATAAAAAAATACAATATTAGTTTAAGCGGGGATGGCCGACACTTATAAAAAATAACAATAACAAAATAGTATCAGTTCCGTTGGAGGGTGTGGGCGGCACTTATAAAATATTATTATTGAGTGCCGATGGGGGCTGCGGGTGGCACTATGTCCGGAAAAAAAAAAAAATTCACACAAAAGTGCCGCAGGGAGGGGGGCGTCATTTAGAATCTCTGGGTACCTCTCGCGGCACTCAAAGACCCCAAACCGTAATTCCTTTCAACCGAATTCCAATGTCGTAATTTTAAGTAATAGAAACACCGTACCCGTCAAACACCCCATAAAAGTGGTTAGAGAAAAAAAAAATCACGGTGAAATCCACCTATTAATTATTATATATGCATGAAAGAATAATTTTCTGCTATAACAAGATAAAACTATTACTCTATAGCTTTTTTCACAGCATATATTGAAAATTGTTATAGCTGCATTATTGAAAAAATACATGCACTAACAATAGTTGATTTAAGTGGAATAAATTTATTTTCTCTAATTATAAGTATCGATTTCAAGGACATAAAATGAAAAAAATGACATTAAAAAATTATCCTTATAATATAAATCCAATCAAATCTGACCCGAATAAATCACATAATTAATAATTAGTAAAGATGACCTGCATTTCTATTGGTACGTTGTATATAATGTATACAAAAGACAATACAAATATATTCAAATAAAATGTGTTATTATCGTTTAAATTAAGGTTTTGATATTTTTCATATTATCTTACACACACATCAAAGTACAAGGGGCCATGTGAAATTATATGAAGAGAAGAGATAAAAAAAAATAGAGGTCTCATACACTTTTGTGTGTATAGGAGGTAAAGTTTATCTCTTACAAAATAAAAGACAATAAATCCTTTAAAATACTATGTACTCTAACATATGTTCTATACTTTTTTTTTCCCAATAAAAGGTGCATGCGAAAATAGGTTGGACATCAATGTAGATCACATGTAGTCGTAAAAGTGGTAAAACATGTCCAACCATTAAGTTGATTCATTTAACTCGTCGCAAACAGTGGGTTAAGTTGAGATTTTCAACTCGTCAATCTATTTAAACTTGCCCTGGTTAAGGGCGGGTCAAAGCATGTTGAACCCAACGCAGGGTGGGTTAATCCGTCAAGTTGATTTTTATTTTTAAAAAATATTCATAAATATCCTTGTTTACACTTTTTTTTTTATTTTGATATATTTTACATCTATGAGTAAAATATTTTTTGAAAACATTCACTTTTTAATATGTTTGCAGGTTGGCGGGGGTGAGGTGAGTTTAATGGGTTAAAATTTTTAACCCACTTTTTAAAACAAAACAAGACAAGTTAAGTCATTTTGAGTAAGGATGTTCATCAACTGATCCAAATCGATTAAAACCGCGGTGTTCAAATCAAAAAATCAATAACAAAAAAAAATCTCATGTTTTAATTGGATTGGATCAGTTTTTGATTTGGTTGATGAAAACCGACCCAAAGTATTATGTATTTATTATTTTTTGAAATTTCGTTAATGCTCTTTTTCCTAATTTAGTAACTCTTACTTAATTACTTCCTTTGTTTCGAAGCCTAGAGTAGACTATTCTTAAATTGACACGACTCACGTCGTGTCTCCTTTTTATGAAGAACTCACTTTGGTTGATAACAAACTACCTTATTTTATTTTTTTATTGTTAGAAAAAATGTGTCATATTAAATGACACAAGTTGTGTCATTCATAGACACAAAAGAGGTGTGGGTCACACTAAAAAAACAAAGACAAAAAGTTAAAGTTGTGGGTTTCATCTCTTTGTCTATGAAATGACACAACTTGTGTCATTTAAAATGACATCACTTTTCCCTTTATTGTCTATTACTCTATGTTAACTCTTCATGAGTTTTAAGACTTGTTTGAATTTGTAGATCTGAATTTTTCAATGATTTGTAACTTTGTATGATGTCATTTTGATATAGCTAGTGATTTGTATGATTGAAATTTTAGACTTTTTAAAAAATCAAAAATTGATTCAATTTAAATCGAATAAAATTGGATTGAATTAAATTAAAAAAAAGTAAACCGAATGAATGATTAAACCGAATATATTGGATAAAATAATTTTTGCTTCTATCCTGATTCAATCCCGACTACAAACGTCCCTAATTTTATGGCAGGTGGGAGGCGAGATGGGATGGATTGTCCGCTTTGCCACCTCTTTATTCTGAGGTCTTGTAAAGAGATTATATTAATATTTATAAATAACTCATGTATAAGTAAATTAAAAATCACCCATAAAAAAACGAATATCGAAAAATAGGTTGTGTACGCAGTTAAATTTTACCCGTTACAGATGAACAATGACGTATTGTGGTTGTATACGTTAATACGAATATCGAATATCTTTTCCTTTTTGGATCGAATATGCCTCTGTCAAAGCTCTTTTTGAAAACTTGAAATGTCACCCAGCCATTTTAAAATGCTTTAGGTATAGCATTGCAATTATTTTTTTTAAATGTTTGAATCTATAATATTATGCAAATTATTTAAGTCCTTTATCATTAATTAACTCCTAGTTCTAGTGGCGTACATTGTATCTCTCTTTGATAATGTATCCTAATATCAATCAATATTAAATTTATTTTACAAAATAATAATATTGAAATTTAAATAATCTTCTTTATATTTTCTAATCCAACATATCAAAATGGGCGACAAATAGATGAACTTCTATTTCCAATTCCAGCTTATTGTCATGTTCATCAATTAGAAGCGACTTGGGCAAGAAAGAACCAAGAGAAAAATATAGTTATAAATTCCAACAATAAAAGAATAAAACCTGTAATAATGCATAAAATAACTTAATTTTGATCAAATGGAAATATAAAATCTTTTTACAGTAAATTCCCTTTAAATTCTTTGATACATTCTCATTTTTTAATATATACCTCAATCCATACGCCTATTATTTTTAGAGGAAGTTTCATATTCTTTTTTTGGTAACAAACCAACCTCAATTTTCGACCTCTTCTTTTTCTTTTTCCCCAAAAGTAATAAATATGGTGGGAAGTGTATATCTTAAACATGATGGGAAGTGTATATCTTCAAAAATAGATCCCACATGCATATTTCATATACCGATAAAGAAGAAAAATTAAACATAAATAACTTATATAAAAGGCTTTATTAACAAATATTACTGTATATTTTTATATATAATAAAGTAAGCCAATTCAACCTTATTTGTTGGTAGATGTATTTTAATTATTACCTTATCTTTCAAATTAATTGAGTAATCAATAAAGGAAAACTTTTTCTTTAAAAACTAGTTTGAACTTTGAAAGACTTCAAATCTAAGATTTGACACCACCACCGTGTCGTTCTTCGCCTTATCGGCGCCATCCAACTCTCAACTAATGTAATTTCTCTGTCAATGGTGTCTCAAATAATCTGTATAAATATAGTTAAAAACATGTTGTAAATATTACATCAAGAAGTCTTGTCATGCAAGCAAAGTCACCATCTTGCATTTAATGATTTAACCAAAAAATAAAATAAAAATAAAAATAAAAATAATGAATAAATGGATAAATGAATAAACAAAACGTAACAAATAAATAATAATACACAACACATGTCTTGTCGGGTTCTGCTTCTACAGAAAAGAAAAGAAAAAAAGGCAATGATTGAATGCTTCTCTCTCCACATTTCTTGCAACTCCTGGCGTACACTTCTACCTAAACCAAACTCAGGTAAGATTCAACGATTCTCTTCTTCTTCTTCTTCGTCTTCGTCTTCTTCTTTCCGGTGCTTAGTTCACGCTACGTCTTGATTCATCGCTTTAATTATGACCCTTGTGTGATTTCGGTTTGACTGCGTCGTTTGATGATTTTCACTTTGACCCTTTTCTTGAATTCTTCCTTGATCTTCAGTTGTTGCGTAGAATTTTCAGAATTGAGCTATGGGGAGATTATTTGTGGTTCATCTGGAGGGGAAGGTGTATAGCTGCAAACACTGCCGAACCCATCTAGCTCTTTCTGAAGACATCGTATCAAAGGTTTTGATTTTCACCCCTCACCTGCTTTTTATGACCCAATCCTTTTTCTGGGTTTGTAACTTCATTCTGTGCTTTTATCCCAGTGTTTTTAATTTATCTGTGAGATGAGTTTTTGTTCTAATGTGGGTAGAAACTAGAAATAATCAAGGTATCATCATGTGATACATTAGGTGCTTGTTTTATTTTTTTATATTTTTTATTACAAGCTGTTTTGAATACAAAATAAGTCAATCCAAACACACACTGGATGATTGATTTAATCGGCATCTTTTAGTTATTATATTCTCTCTTATCCGTTTTAGGATTTTCGTTCTTCTTATCCCAATTGTTTGGTCGTGAAAGGTATCAGAATTCAGAGAAAGAAACTGAAAATGTAATCTTGTATATTTAGAAAATGAAAACTTAGTTATTGAGTATTACAAGTGCCAGCTATATATACTAAGCTATTCTACTCACTAAATGCTTAAGCATTGGTAACAGAATACAACTGTCATCAAACAGTTATAACTGAATATATCAGTTGCAATCCTAACTGATTATATCAGATACACTGTCATCCCCCCTCAAGCGAAGTGGTCAATCTTTTTGACACACGAAGCTTGGTTCGAAAATCAGAGAAAGAAGTGTTGGATATAGCTTTAGTGAGGCCATCGGCAAGTTGATGAACAGCTGGGACATGATGAACTGAAACAAGCTTGTTGATAACTTTCTCACGTACAAAATGAAGATCAAGTTCAAAGTGTTTTGTACGGGAATGAAACAGGGGATTAGCACTAAGAAGGACTGTGCTAAGGTTGTCACAGTAAATTGTTGGAGTCTTGATCAGTCCAATATGTAGCTCACTTAGAAGAGATCGTATCCACATGACTTCAGTGATGGTGGAAGCAAGGCAGCGATATTCTGCCTCTGTACTGGAGCGGCTGACAACTGATTGCTTCTTGGAGGACCATGATATCAGGTTGCCACCAAGGAATATACAAATTCCAGAAGTAGATTTGCGGTCATCAGGATCGGATCCCCAATCACTATCACAAAAGGCTGAGAGATGGAAGTGAGAAGACTGACCAATGTGAAGGCCATGAGAGAGTGTGCCACTTAAGTAACGAAGGATTCGCTTTACAGCCTTCCAATGTGTGTCAAGGGGGCAGTGCATAAATTGGCAGACTTTATTGACTGAGAATGTTATTTCTGGACGAGTGATGGTTGCATACTGAAGAGCACCCACTATAGATCGATACAAGGAAGGATCATGAAAGGCTGAACCATCCTTGGAGGATAAACGTTGGCCAGAAATCATTGGAGAAGGCATGGGCTTACAATCTGTCATATTAGCTTTCTTCAAAAGGTCAGTAATATACTTGGACTGAGAGAGATGCAGTTGTCCAGTGGAGGATTTATGAGCTTCAATTCCGAGAAAATAGTGCAATTGACCAAGATCTTTGAGAGAGAAGGCAGCATTCAGATCTTTAATAAGGGAAGAGATTACTTGGGGATGTGATCCTGTGACCAAGATATCATCAACATATACAAGAACAAAGGTAGTGGCAGAAAAGGCATAAGAAACAAATAAGGAACTATCACATTTGGTAGAAGTGAATCCCAAATTAGTTAAGGTAGAGCTGAGTTTTGCAAACCAAGCTCTTGGAGCTTGTTTAAGTCCATACAGAGCTTTAGTAAGTCGACAAACAAGCTGTGTGTTTGGAGTAGCAAATCCTGGAGGCTGTTGCATGTAGACTTCTTCAGAGAGCTCACCATTTAGAAAGGCATTATTTACATCAAGTTGATGTATAGGCCAACTTCGAGCAAGAGCAATAGTGAGAACAACTCTAATGGTGGTTGGCTTGACTACAGGGCTGAAGGTTTCTGCATAATCAAAGCCTTCAACTTGATGGAATCCCTTGGCCACAAGTCTAGCCTTATATTTGGAAATGGAGCCATCTGGATTATATTTTGTTCTGAAAACCCATTTGCATCCAATAGGTGATCTGCCTTGAGGAAGAGAGACAAGCTTCCATGTGTTGTTGCGGAGAAGAGCACTAAATTCATCCTTCATTGCTTGGAACCAGTGTGGTTGAGCAATGGCTTGAGCAGTAGAAGTAGGTTCGATGGAAGTGAGAAGTGCTTTTGGTTTGAAGATGCCAGCCTTGGCTCGAGTAACCATGGAATGTTTATTGTTGTTGGCAGTAGATGATGATGCAGGTAAATCAGTAATAGGTTCTATAGGTGCTGCAGGTGCGTCAAGGGGAGCATCAAAGTGAGAAGAAGTTGGTTGAGTATTCTGTAGAGTGATTCTGCACACAGAAGAAACCAAAGGCAAAGAAGGTGCAGGCAATGTAATAGTGTTAATGGTGTTAGTTGAATTGACAGCACTATGGTCACGGGTTGTTGGATGAGGTGTAATGTGAGTTGTGGGAATAAAGGGGACAGACACATGTGACACTGGAGTAGAGACAGGGATTGGGTTAAGTTTGGGAGTTTTAAAAGGAAAAAGTAACTCATTGAAAAGGACATGTCGAGAGAACACTACTTTTCCTGAAGTAGTGAGGCATTTGTAGCTTCTATGAGATGTGCAGTAACCTATGAATGTGCATTGATCGGATCTGTAATCAAATTTGTGTTTATTGAAAGGTCTGAGGTATGGATAACAAGCACATCCAAAGGGTTTTAGAAGGAGTAATCTGGACATTGGTGAAATAGAATTTCAAAAGGAGAGATATTGTTTAAAGTTGGGGATGGCAGCCTGTTAATAATAAAGGTGGCAGAGATAAAGGCATCTTCCCAATACTTTAGTGGAATGGAGGATGCTGCCATAATAGTCAAGGCAGTATCAACAATATGCCTATGTTTTCTTTCGGGTGTACCATTTTGCTGATGAGCATATGGACATGTCAAGCGATGGATGATACCAAGACTTTGAAGAAGAGGAGTGAGTTTTAAATACTCCTTGCCATTATCCGTTTGGACAGCTTTTATTTTGGTTCCAAGTTGTAATTCAGCCATTGTTTTAAATTGGTTGAATGCAACAAAAGTTTGAGATCTGGTTTTCAAAGGGTAGATCCAGGTATATCTACTAAAGGCATCAACAAATGAAATGTAATATTTGGAGCCATATGAGCTATCAATGGGAGCTGGTCCCCATATATCAGAAAAGATCAATTCAAGAGGCTGATGATAGGTGGAAGTAGACAATTGAAATGGAAGTTGATGCATTTTTCCTTTACAGCAAGCATCACAAATGATGGCATCCATTTTATTTTCAAATGAAATTTTACAGTGATTGAGGACAGCTTTTACAGTTTTGAAAGAAGCATGTCCTAGTCTACTGTGCCACAAATCTAAAACTGACTTATTGTTTACTGTCTGTGTATACAAAGCAGAAGGAACAGAATTGAAAGTTGACAAATTGTTTTTCTTGAGAACTTTGGCACCATCAAAGGCATATAGTCCATTTCTAAGAGTTCCTTGGAGAAGAATCTCCTTGGTAACCTGAGATTTGACAAAACAAGAGTTAGCATGAAATTCAAAGAATACATTGTGTTCTTTTGCAAACTGTGAAACACTTAACAAATTCTTGGACAAACTCGGGACATGTAGCAGATTGGACAAGGTAAAGGATAAAGAATTGAAAGGAGAGTGAAGGATGGAATGACCTATGTGCTGTATATTCAAATTAGAACCATTACCTATTTGCACTGACTCTTGTCCTTTGTAATCTGATCTTGCAAGAAGATTAGATGCATCTGGTGTAAAATGGTTCGTAGCTCCAGAATCAGGATACCAAACTGGATCAAACGCTGAGTACGAATCTGGCACATCATCATTCTTGAATTGTTGAGAAGTTTGACTAGAACTAGCTATAGCAACATTTGCATGAAGTTTCTGGTTGCTGTTATTTTGTTGGCCAGTTGAAAACGGGTTTGGGTAATCTTCAGAAAAACGATGATGGCACTCCCATCCCATATGGCCAAATTTGCCACATACCTGACATTGAGATCTGCTATTTGTGCTATATTGATTAAATCTGCCTCCTTGATTGAATCTGCCTCTGTAACTTCTGCCTCCTGAATTGAACCTGCCTCTATAGTTTCTGCCTCTTGGATTAAAGAAATTTCCTCTGCTTGAACCATTGTACTGGTTATTCGATCTTTGGAATTGCATCTGTGCCATATTTGCTTGTAGTGACAAGCCTTCTGTTTTTCTATGCTTTTCAATCCTCTCTTCTTGAGCCATAAGTAAGGCTTCCATCTCATTAACAGAATAAGAGTCAGTTCTTGAAGTGACAGAAATTATAAAAGGATCATAATCCTCACCTAAGCCATCAAGTATAGCTTCAATATGATCTTCAGTAGAAACTTTGGAACCTACAGCAATGAGAGAATCAACAATTTTCTTGATTTGAAGTAAGTATTTGGAGATACTTCCTTCTTTCTTCATGTTCTTGAGCTGAACCTTGAGTTGCTTGATTTTGGCTTTTGTGTGTGAGGTAAAGAACTCCTCAAGATTTTGCCAGATTTCACAAGAGTTTTTGCATCCAACTATCTTTGTGTGTGTCGAGTCAGACATGGAGGCCAACAACCAAGACATCAGTAATTGATCTTGCTGTTCCCATAGATCATCTCCATACTCTATTCTTGCGGCTTCATTATTAACTGTGATAAACTTCTGGAGTTTGAATCCCTTGATTGTAGCTAGAGCTTGCTGTCTCCAGGGAAGAAAATTATCTTCACCAAGCTTGATCGAAACAGGATTCGAAAAATAGTGAATTGAAGGCTGAAAAGTTGCAGGTTGGGTCTGCGTAGCGGAAGGTTGGGGATTGAGTGTCTCCATGGATCAAGAGTGCTCTGATACCATGAAAGGTATCAGAATTCAGAGAAAGAAACTGAAAATGTAATCTTGTATATTTAGAAAATGAAAACTTAGTTATTGAGTATTACAAGTGCCAGCTATATATACTAAGCTATTCTACTCACTAAATGCTTAAGCATTGGTAACAGAATACAACTGTCATCAAACAGTTATAACTGAATATATCAGTTGCAATCCTAACTGATTATATCAGATACACTGTCAGGTCGTAACTTAATGTGCTAAGGCAGTAAGGCCAGAACATGTGTGTTTCTTTAGAAGCTTAGAAATACTTATTGCTTCCTATAGCAGCTAAGAGTTCATTCTTTGTGCTTTCGTCCTTCTAATTTAAAGAAAGTTGAATTCATGCACAGGGTGAAATGGAAGTAGGCCAGCTTTAAGCCCAAAGAACTCTTGCTTGAGCATGTAAATCTTTATTGTTTTTTGTAATTTTGAGATTGTATTCTTGTTTACCATTTGTTGTAGTAAATAGACTAGTTGCTTGAATCCCTTGCTTTTCTAATTCTGAACTACAAACTCTATGCTTCATTTTTTCATATATTTACTTTTTAAAATAAAATGGGGGAAAAGTGGATAAATTTCTGGTTTTTTTTATGCCAGAGCATAACTATGTCCTCTACTCCTCTACTGTCTCCATAATTTGCTATCCACTACGACGTGGTTGGTTCGGCATATTTCACGGAGAGGCTGTGAAAAGCCATGCTATTCAGATTTTGATTCTTCATATTTTTGTGAATATATGTTGTGAAAATAAAGTATATGTGACAGAGCTTTAGGCTTTCTTACCTATTTACATGCAGAGGAGAGCATTGTCGCTTCTCTTAAGTAGAATTTGGACCAACTTAATCTTGGTTGGAAAAAAAAAATGATTGTGTTGAGTACTGTATTTCAATTGATCATGTATAAACATGTCATTGACTTCAAGAATCATGCGTAGGAACTTGTTGTCTTTGGGCTTTGGTGCACTTAGTTATACTTTTACTTTCTTTGGTTGCACGTATACTTTTCCAATTCTGTTATGAGTAGTACCCCGTGGAATTCCATTTGGATTAATTGCTAAATGCTTCTTATCTAGGCTACCTAACGGATGGTCAAATGGGGATGTCATCTTTAAAAGAAGATATATGTTGATTGTGTTAAGCTTTTCCATAATTTATTCTTTTCATTTCTTGATTTTTTACGGTGATTTTTAATTGGGACCAACAATGCTTAATTGGCCTTTTGTAATATCTATATATATTTTGACTACCATTTTTGCTTGTGTTGTTTTATTCAGTCTTTCCACAGCAGACATGGGAAAGCTTATCTCTTCAGTAAGGTGTAAGCTATCCTTGATCTTCACACCTTATCATTATACGATTACTAACAAAACTGAAATAAACGTTCTCTTATGGTATTTGTGTCCAGACTATCGGTGATGAAACTTGGCAATATTAATATATTGTCTAAAAATGAGAAAGAAAAAAAAAATGAAAGAGAAATTGGTTGACATTTTATTTTTCCAAGAACTTATTTGTGGATATACATTACACATTGCTATTATTGTTCTTGTTTTATGCATGTCCATCATAAATCCTCTCATGCTTGTATTTAGAACTTGCCAATGGAAATCGTATGCGCATCACAACTACATAACAATAATAATGTAGAATTGCTATACTCTCATCATCAGAAATTTGGGTGAAATTGGATCTTGTAGCTTGTAACCATTAACCAAAGTGTTAAGCAGAACAGTTATGTTTGTTATTTGTGACCTCTTGCCTTTGGACCTTTAAAGCTCCAGCCACATTATATTTTGCAGTTGGTTGTGTTCGTGGGTTTATTTAAAATCTTTTATTCTTTTACAGTGTGAATGTTTCTACTGGAGAATTAGAGGACAGACATATGATCACTGGGATGCATACTGTGGCTGACATTTTCTGTGTGGGTTGTGGATCAATTGTGGGTTGGAAATATGTAAGATTTGTAGCAGTGCTTCGAGAGTATGATTTTTTCTGTTTCTATGTAGCAGTAAGTTACCCTATTGGTTTTTTTCCAGGAGACTGCACATGAAAAAGGCCAGAAATACAAGGAAGGAAAATCTGTTCTTGAACGGTCAGTAGAAATGTTGTGTGAGAAAACATTGTTAATCTAATATGAAGTCATTTTGAGCAATAAGAATGTGGTGGATTATATGAGTTTTTACTTTTGGCCAGGTTTAAGTTGTCAGGTCCTGATGGCAGCAATTATTGGGTCAGCCATGAAGCACATGTTGGTGGAAGTGATGCAGATGATGCTTAGTCATCCCACCATTGACAATTGAATTGTACATTCCTAATCCCCTTCCTTGTGGATATAAACTGGCAATTTAGCAAAATCAGCATATTGTCCAAAGCACAATTTAAATATTTTGATTGTTGATTCTGATGTAAAAAACTGATGTTCAAACTTGTCTAATCGATCATGTTTTTCAATTTGTTAGATAATTGATCTTCATTAGGGCTTACCATTTGTGATGCATTGGCTTGTGGTGTCAAACTCAAGCAGCTAAAGGCACATTTATTCCAATGCCACTCTAAGCTTTCATCAATAAGCACTTAGCTCCATGTTCAAGAAAAAAGGCTAATTGATGCCCATCATAATTGCTAAGCATTAGACCATAGTCTTTGCCTCTATCCGTGGTTGATCTTTATTCCGTAATTCTTCCCTTGACATAGAATCTAGATGGATAAAGTACTAACCTATATGAATGACAATCAGTATAAGCAATATTTTCCTGTTTTTCTTTTCTGGGTAATGGGATATAAGAGTACTGAATCAACCAAATTCTGACATTTGTTACTACATATAGAGCAGTCTCAATTGCAAAAGCAGGCCATCGGCCAGTAAATCAGTGTTTTAAAACTCAGCTCGGACCAGTCGGGTCGACCCGGGACTCGGTGACCCAGTGGGTTTCCCGGTCCGAGCAGGTAGTTGGACCGCTTCTGCAGTTAATCCGGATTGGACCGGTTGACCTGGCCGAAACCCGGCGACCCGGTTGACCTGGCCGAAACCCGGCGACCCGGTTGACCTGGGTTAGACTGGTTATTCTTTCTTTCTTTTTTTGGTAAATTTTGTTTTTTTTATAAGAATTCTTGAATTAAATCATATTCATATTTTATGATGAATATGATTAAAAGTAAGGTGAAAATAATAAGGTATTTTAGATTAGTGCAGTTCGTTTATGTAATTTTGTTACATCTTATAATGATCTCATGAAGTTAAGTGGTGATAAACAGTGATGGTCTCATGATCTCATCTCAACGGCGGACACTTTTTTCTTAGTGTATATTTCATGCATACTATTTGTTATCATGATAACGGTGACACTTTTTTCTTAATGTATATTTCATGCATACTTTTTGTTATCACGATAACGGTGACACTTTTTTCTTAATGTATATTTCATGCATACTTTTTGTTATCATGATTTAATTTATCCGTATCATGTCAAGCACAAAAGGTGCATTTAACTTATATTGCAATTTTAATCCAATATTAGGATATGGTCTAGAGCTAGAAGCTTAGAAGTATATAATATTTGCTATCATTGAAAATCAATTTATTTTTTGAAGTTCATTGACAGTTTTTTTATGTGAATTTTTATTAATATAAGTAATATTTTTATATTTTTAATATGTGAACAGTAAATCCGGTTGAACCTGATTGAACCAGTGACCCAGTGTTTCGACCGGTTCGAGTTTTAAAACACTGCAGTAAATCCTATGGCTTGATCAAATAAGCAACTTACGTATAACGTATGCAATATGATTACATGCTAATAAGCAACTTATTTAGTATTCAAAAAATAATAATAAATAAGCAACTTATTTTGGATGCTCCTAAACATTTGGGTAGTGTTCGTATTGTTTTCTACTTTTATTTTTTAATTGATGTGTTTCTAATAATAAATAAAAAAAATTAGTTTTTTTTTTATGTTTTTTTTTTTTATTTTGTTTCTTATTGTTGGCGTGCGAATCACCTTAGTAATAAATGATTGTCGTATCCACAGGGAAAGTTATCTTGATTTTGATTAACAGATTTGTATTCTATGAAATCTATGAATATTTACAGTATAATAAGTAACGGGAAATATTATTCTCTTTCATATAAAGATAACTTTTCTTATGTTCTTTCCCTTTGATTTTTGCATCTTATCCTTTTTTTTTTCTTCTTATAATGGTGAAATCTATCTATTTTCTCTATATAACATAAGATAAATATTTTATGTAAAATAAGACTAATAAAGCAAGTAAACGAGGAACATTCATGTAAATGTTAATGGTATATGAAGTTTATCTTTTTGTGTTTTTCTTTAAAACTCCGGAAATGAAATAACAGTATATAATGAAGGGCTTTCTATCTCTGCTCTGACGGTAAAATTTTATCTTCTCCCGCGGAAACAAAATCATACTAGGGCCTATCATTTAAAAAGAATAAAAAATAAATGAAATTTTTTCTTGAGTCTGTTGCATAAGGAGAAATCATCTACAGTGACAGTAGATGTTTTTTCCCCTATAATGAAAGGGATAAGAATAATGATGCACGATGAGAAACCTGCAACTTTATTATTATAACTATGTAGTTGTTGTTTTTCTCTTTCAATCACTTTTCTGAACTTGTTGGTTGATGTGGAAATAAAGAAAAAAATAATTTTAATATTATAATTATGTATTCAAGAAATACATAATTATAAGGGGGTTGCATGATCAATTTCTCATTGTACAACATAGACAAATACAAAACACATAGTGAAATAGCGAAAGGGAAATGCATTTTTCATGTTGCATGACAAATGAATAGTTGTCTTGTTAAGAAAAAGACAAAAGTGAGATGACACAGTATTCAATGAATTTAACTTGTCGTTTTCTTAACATGACAACTTAACAAGTATTGATTTGTCATGTAAGATGATAAATGCATTTTCCATATAGTTAAAACCAAGGAACACTAATAAAGAAGTCAAGAACAAGTTTCTTGTTCCTCATGCTGCAATTCCAATCTTGGCTCGGTGCCTTAATACAATGAAATTGTTCATATCACTTTTCATTGCCAGATTCCTCATGCTCTTGGACTGCCAGTTTTATAAAACCACGCATTCCCTTGCGGTTCTGTTCCTAACGGAATTGATTCAAGTCAAGACCTGTAAGAAGGAACTCGAGTTGTTCCTTATTCTGGAGGCAACAAATGAGCTTTGTAAAAGCAGATTCATCCCTCGACAAACGCCTTTGTGTCAGGATAAGCTTCTTTCTAGAAGTCATACCCTCAACATAATTGATTTCCATCAAATTAAAAGCTATTAAAATCAAAGACAATATAATTTTAAAGATTACATCATTGGGTACTACAATTCTCCATTCCTAAAACAAGTTAGCTTATGCTTAATGGCATAGCTGAAAATGAAATAAACAAACTACAGATTGCAAACTCCATTACAGAATAAGAAATCACAAGAAGAACAGAAAGTTCAACAACAAAAAAATGAAACATTGAGGATGAAGATGAAAATCCCAAAATAGCAGCTCGAGAAACAGTGAAATGGTGACGGGTACTGCCATGTTTGGAGGAAGAAGATGAAGAAGAAAATTGTGAGGAAATGAATTCTGAAATCCTCCAAAAAGGGAAGCTCCTCTTAATTGGAAAATCCCCCCTTTTTATATTCTAGGCACACATTCTCTTTTTCATTTTTGCATCAATGACTTTAGCTTTCTTTTTCCTTTTTCATTTCCATCCAATGCTGTAGGTACATTTATGGGGAAAGTTTTTAGGATTTAAAAAAAGGAATTATAAAACAAAGCACAGGTTAAAATGAAAAAAAAAAACTCGCTAGTTGTCATTTCCTTTTTCTCTTTCCTCCATATGCCCATCCACTTTGGAGAGATTTTTTTTTTGGATACACTGAAAAATGAACATACAATCTATTATATAACTATTCACGCCCTTTACCACTAAGCTAACCTACACCCATCATCACCATTCAAATTTGCTTTTTGTGGAGTAGTGGGCTCTTGGGTTTCTTGTTTTTACAATTTGTCTGTATAATAGAAAAAGAGAAAGTGAGTAAGTTACTGGGCGAATATGAAGTGCAAGTCTTTTTCTTAATTTTTATCCGTTAGTATTGGGCTTTGCACTACAATTACAATATTTTTCTCTTTATTCTCAATCAGCCCAATACCTTAACAATTTATATTTTTCAACCCAATACTGACTCAAAAAACAGTGGAACAAGGGACTGCTTTAACCAGGAACGCTCAAGATGACCCATCACTTATTCTCAAAGTTTTGTAAAAATAAATGATGAAAACAAAAAACAAAATAAAAATATTGTGATATTTTTATATCTGAAATTCAAAATATGTTATCTAACAATGAAAAGTAGAGAATAAACCAAACACTATCATTTTTTTTTAGTAATACAAGTGACATAAGGTGAATGAATGCAAAGAATGATTGTTCCACATTAACCAATCTTGAGTTCGATTCATTATATTTAACTGTATTAAAACTTACTTGAAAGAGTTTTATTTTCTTTGTGATCCTATATGACTCGATCGAATTAATCGATTAATTGATGAACTGATAAAGAAATGTAAAAATAAATGCAACATTACGACCAAAAAAAATGCTAGACATGTTACTTTACTTTCACCGTCTAATTACATAGGGTCCTCTCTAATTTTTTCACAAATCTATATTCTATGGTGGTCACTTATTCCTTATGCGAAAGAGTTATGAGAAAGGAATAAATTTTTGTGCTATGGTTGTACCAAAGATTCAGTATATCCCACTAATAAAAGTATTACATGTTAATTAAAATTCTCTTTTTTATGTTAATTTTTTTTTTCTTCTCTAATGTATAATGCTCCCATTGATGAAATGCAATAAATTTAAGTGCAACAGTAACACTAAAGATTTATTAAGGATAGTAAGGGTGACATGCAAGAAAAGAAGCATTATTCACGACAAAAAAAGAAGAAGAAGAAGCAAGAATACAAAAAACTGTTTTGAGGGGTTGTTGCTTGAATGAGTGCAGAGATGCGAAGTCACCATTGGAAAAGATTCAAAAAGAGAAATATAATATATAAAAAAGTGAGTATTATGGTGATTATCACCCAACCATTCATCAACCATGTAACGTAGGCTTTAAGTGATGGAAACAACACCACCCGCACGGCATCTGTTCTTCTCTCCCTCCCTCCCTCCATCATCCCCATTATTTCCCACTTCAAACTTCGCTTTTATTACCTCTCAATGCCACTCCTTCCGTTTTACCCAATCGAACTTTCTGGAACCCCAATGCTCCCTCTCCCTTCTTCCTTTTCTCTCACAATGCCTTCTCATTCGACCTAACCTAAAACCATACCACTTTTGTTTTTTTCTCCAAATATTTTGAACTTTGCGCTACACTCACGTTTTCACACAGGGCTTTTTATTTAATTTAATTAATTTTTTTTTATGGTGTTGTTGACGTAAACGAGGGAACTGAGCTAGGTTCTTTGTTCGAACCCTAATTATTATTCTACACTTGGGCGATTTTGGGGATGAATCGTAGTTTCAGAGCTCAGGAATCTCAAATGCAAGCTGCGTTCAAACAGAGGCAGCAGCAATTGGGGGTTTTGAGGTCGTCGTCGCTCATGAAAGACAAAGATGACGAGCTCGCATTGTTCCTCGAGGTGAGGAATCGCGAGAAGGAGCGTAACGATCTTCTGCTGCGCGCTTCCGAGGAGGAGTTCGATGTTGCAGCGTTAGGTATGAACACGCTGGAAAACACTTGTTTCGTTTTCAAGGTTTGCGGGATGTGGTTTGGTTAATTTAGCATGATTCTGTGTTGTAGTTTTAGGTGGATGAAGTGAAGAACTGCAAAAATGGTTGTGTTGTTTGGAGAGTGTGCCATTGTTGTTGGATTTCTGTTTGTCACCTGCTATCTTTCGTGTTGCAGGCTCAAATCCTGGCACTTCTCCCTTATTTAACATTTCATCATCCGCGCCAGCTCCTGTGTGTAAGACTGGTGCTGATGATTTTCTCAATTCCGAAAATGACAAGAATGACTATGACTGGTATGTGCTTGTACCTTTCTGTTTAACATTTCCAACTGTTTTCTCCATGATGTCTCCTTTCTGTTTATTGTAAATTAGTGCAGTAATAGAGTTTAAATTTTTTGTTTTTTGTTTATAATGATTTGTAAGTTGGACGATGAGATCATAATTGCATTTTTATAGTGGACTTAGCATTTTGTTGTCCATTGCATATTCACTCCTAATAATGTAATTATGCATATCCTTACTCAATTGAGTTTTCTAGCAAGCCTTCTTCAGTTCATTCCCTCCCTTCCAAAAATTTAAAAGAACCTTTGGTAAAATTTAATGAAAGCATCATAAACATTTCATGTGAATAACTTTGGTGCTTTGGCATCTCTGGCCTGACTATTTGAGCTTGTTCCCCAACATCTCACAAGAAAGAGAAAAAAAGAAAATTTAAGAGTCATCTGGTTATTTGCTTCAATAAATTAATATGAATTTAAATTTAATAATGGCAAACATATGTTTCCATTTATTCCTTATTTTTTCTTGAATATATGTGGGTAGCACTCATTGGCATTTAATATCTTAATCTTATGTAAGCGAATTAGAATCAAAAGCTTATTCCTTAAATATAGGGGCCAAGGATATAGTGTATTCTTTTCATAAAATATGATATGATATGGAGCTAAACATTTACGCTAACTCCAGTTCTTTACATTCTAAGGGACTATTGTGTCTATGACACTTGATCCTTGACAGTTGACACAGACAGGGGCTGAGGAGTATTTGTAGTTTTCAGTGGTTAAATGATGTCTAGATATCTTCAATACATTCGTTGGACTTGGGAAATAAATTATGTGACAGGGACTCAGCCATTCAGGACTTAGGTTTTAATATTATATATGATATTGAGAAAAGTACTATCTTATTTTTTCCACAACTTGTAGTCTAAAAGATAATGACTCTTTTTATTTATTGTAAAGCTGAAGCCTAGTGGCTGGTTTCTCCCGATGTTCCCTGGCTCTAAAGGCATATTGTTAGAAATCACAGGTTCATCAGCATTTAGCATATTTTCAAAACTCCTACTCATTAATTTGGTAATGTATTGGACTTAACAATTAACATTTGTAGATAATTCCTTCTTTTGTTCATAAATTATTAGTACTTTTATGTCACTGTTGTCAATTTTGTTTTTGATTTCATTCTTATTCGTTATTTATATCTTCACGTTTCCATACTGAAAATACTAACATTAACAAAGCTCTTGCATAGATGTTCTGTGTGTGTGACTTAATGAGAAATAAATTAATGAACACTAATTTCCAGACATAACTTCTCATTATTAAAGCTAATATTATATTTTTAGTCAGCTGCTATGTATATGACTGACATAACTTTGCATAGACGTAAGTGGAATGATTATTGTTCAAATTGGGGCTTAGCATGCTTATTGTCCTTTCAGGCTTCTAACTCCTCCTGGGACTCCCCTTTTTCCTTCTTTGGAGATGGAAGCTCAAAAAACTGTTATGAGTCAACTTGATGTTCCAACTAGACGTCCCACACCATTAAAATCTAGAGTAAGCAATTTTATTGAATGTTTTGGATCATGTCAACGGTTTTGGTAGAAGTATATAGAGGCTAGGTGCCTGTTTGATTTCCATTTTGAAAAACACTTTTTTTAGTTTTTAGAATAAAAAAATAATATAACTTGTTTGAAAAGGGTTGTTTTGTAAAAATGACTCTCAAAACAATAGCTGTTTTTTAGTTTTTAAAACTAAAATTGGAGAACAACTTAGAGATGGTGTGAAAAATTGTTTTTTGGTTTTATTGTTTATGCACCGGCAGTTTTGTAATTATGAAGATTCATTAATGGCACTTTCTTAAATAAATCCAGCTTTTTTGGATTTTAGATTGTTTTATGGTGGCAATCTTATAATTATAAGGTTTATTAATGCCATTTTTTGGTGAGAAAATCCAACTTTTTTTTAACTTTAGATTCAATTATACTCAAACAAGTTTTTTTTTTTTTTTTTTTTTAAAGTCAATTTTGAAAATCTATGTTACAAAATAGTATTGAATAACAAAATAAAATTCAAACAGACCCTAAATTTTTATGGCAATGTGCAATCTATACTACAATTTGGTGCATTTGGTTGGATTAGAACTCGTATTTTAAGGAGATTTCTTTGGTACATCGCTTGGTTTGGGATAAGATTAGGCTTTTGGTGTGAAATTCATGGCCTTATTAGGCTTTTGTAATTTTTTCTATTTTTCTGAATAAATATCTTCTTTTATTAAAACTATGTAGGGAAAACTTTTTACAGTGATAAAATCATAAAAATGTTGCTCTGTATCTATTTTAATATTTCCAAAGTAATAGCTGATTATGCTTTAACTAATAGTTCATAATAGCAGAATTAATTTTTTTCTTTTCATACTAGTAGTCAAAAGTCATTTGTCTTATATTTGTTTCCCTGCGGTATAGTTGGCAAATCCTCCGGCAGAGCTTACTGGAAGGAGCAACGTAGTATATAAACAACCAGCTTCCTCCCCGGGGTTGACCTCTTCAGGTGGTGGAACTAGGAGGCCCTCATCATCCGGGTATCCAGGATCAAGACCTGCAACTCCCACTGGACGACCTACATTGACCACAGCTTCAAAATCATCTAGACCTTCAACACCTACTTCTCGTGCAACCTTACCTTCAACTAGGACAACGGTAGCTACAACCAAGACCACAGTTTCCACCGCCAAGTCTGTGGTTTCTGCTACTAAGACTGCAGTTTCTGCCTCTAAGACTACAGTCCCTGCAGCTAAGCCCACACCTCCATCTAGATCCTCTACAACTTTATCAAGATCTACTGCAAGATCTTCAACACCTACTAACAGGCCTACCTTACCTGCACCCAGGTCCACATCAAGGGCATCAACTCCAACACACAGACCATCTACTCCGTCAAATGCACCCACCACATCTGCTCCTTCAGTTAAGACTTCTTCAATATCAAAGCCAGTTCCAGTGATGTCAAGGCAGCCATTTGCATCACGTGGCACTTCACCAACAGTGAGATCAAGACCATGGAAGCCATCTGAGATGCCTGGCTTTTCACTTGATGCTCCACCCAATTTGAGGACAACACTACCAGAAAGGCCGGTGTCAGCAACAAGGGGGAGGCCTGGAGCTCCCACTTCACGGTCTTCATCTGTTGAGCCTGCTTCTGGTTGCAGACCGAGGCGGCAATCATGCTCTCCTTCTAGAGGACGGTTTTCTAATGGCATTTCTCATACAACTGGAAGCTCTATGCCTGCAGTTAGCCGTGGGTACTCGAAAGTGAATGACAATGTCAGTCCTGTTGTTATTGGCACCAAGATGGTTGATAGGGTAATTAATATGCGGAAACTAGCACCGTCAAGGCTCGATGACAAAAACTCTCCCCATAGTAATCTGTCTGGCAAGTCCTCAACATCTCCGGACAGCTCTGGTTTTGGAAGAACACTCTCAAAGAAATCCTTGGATATGGCTATTAGGCATATGGTATGTATTTTTGCACATTTTCTGTATTTGTTCTACCAGCTGAGAGTAAACTTGTAATGCACCTGCATCTGCATCTTAATCACTCTTGTATAAAAAAAGCTATGAAATGCGATAATCAGTTATTCTCATATTAGATGCATGATGTTTCAAGATTGAATTTGGAGACTCAAGTGTTTCTCATTTATAGCCTTCATCTTCCTTCAAGATTGTATTTGGATAAAACTTGTAATGCACCTGCATCTTAATCAGTATTGAATAAAAAAAACTATGAAATGGTATAATCACTTATTCTCTTATTGGATGCATGATGTTTCAAGATTGAATTTGGAGACTCAAGTGTTTCTCATTTATAGCCTTCATCTCCCTTCATGCTTTTTTATTAATTATTGAATTTGATTAACATTGAATGGTCATAACTGCTAAATTGTTTTTTTTGTCCTAATAACATCTCTTGCTTCTCTTTGAACAGGATATAAGGCGACGGGTTCCTGGCAATTTACGGCCATTGATGACAAACATTCCAGCATCTTCAATGTATAGCATACGGTCAGGGCCTCAACGAAGCCGAGCTGTTAGTGTCTCAGACTCTCCTCATGCCACTAGCAGTAATGCTAGCTCCGAGGTGAGTGTAAACATAGATAATAGTGAAATAGATGATGATACTGTCAGCGAGAGTGGTGGTCAATCACCTGCCAATGTGCGGGGCAGGTAAACAGCTCTCACTTTGGGGAATCATCTGCCTACATTTTAATTGCACAACCATTCTGATCCTGACTATCAGCCGTAGTGGATTTTCATATGGAGCTAACCATGCCTCTATTGATGTAAAGTTTATTGGAAGTGATGTTACCTTGTGTAATTGAATGTATTTGTGATTTTAGGTATAGATAGGCAATATGCTGAAATGGTAATACTCAATTTTATTATTATTGTTATTATTATTATTATTATTTTGTTAACTTGAGTATTGTTATTTCACACGAAAACTGTATTTTAGGAAAGGCTAGGAATGATGTGGCATTGCTTCACATAATCAATCTCAACTCAACTTCTGTCATGGGACTTACAATAATTAACTTCGTTATCCACGGATAGAGAGACTGAGATAGTTGCTACTTTGATTCCCCATTTTTATAAAGTTATTTTCTGTTAATAAGCCATGGTGTGTCCTATATAATATGAACAATGGGCTGATCAGTCAAAACCTTATCTTTTGTAGCTTTTGGACTGTGATTACATTAGACTTTCCTTTATTCAAATATTAAGGAGCAAAGTTTAGCAGTGAAGGAACGCATCATGAGAATTAGGAACTAGGATGTTGGAAAAAAATTTGAAGTAAAAAATATATAAAAGATCTGTCAAGTAACATGCTTAGGCATGATAGCACTTGCGTAAACTATTTTTTTTTGGTGAACTAATTTTATTTGAGTAAACTAATTTTTGTTCGTACTTAATTTTTCCAAATATATTTTGAAACATTTTAATATCAACTATTTTTCTCAGCTGGCCACCTTTAAAATAAGAATGATTAAAACGTATAAGGTTAATTTAAAAATGTAGAAGACAAATCAAGAAAGTTTAAACTAAGTTTATGACGATAAACTTATATAACTATGAAATAATAGAAGATGGTTGATTAATCTAGGCGTGATTATATATATATAGGCAAAAGTATTTTTACAGCAACTTTAGATAAGCTTATCTATCGCTGTCATTTTTAACTATATTCTCCCGGGAGAATATAGTTATAACGTTAAAGTTGCTCTTTTCTCTTTCTCCACGTCAGCAAAAAAAGTTCTGAAAAGTAAATGAGGAGAGAGAGAGAGAAAAAAGCAACTTTAACGTTATAACTATATTCTCCCGGGAGAATATAGTTAAAAATGACAGTTGTAGATAAGCTTATCTAAAGTTGCTGTAGAAATGTTTACCATATATATATATATATATATATATATATATATATATATATATATATATATATATATATATAGGGGCAGGATCATCTTACACCAGTGTAAGAATAATAAATCTTACACCAAATCTTAATCATTGATTTTCTACATCTAACGGTTAAGATTTATTAGGTCTCACTCATTAATTAATTATTCTTACTGTAAGTTGATCATATCTCATATATATATATATATATATATATATATATATATATATATATATATATATATATATATATATATATGGGGTAGGATATTATTACACCGGTGTAAGAGTTAGAAGTCTTACACTCAATCTTGACAATTGATCTACTTGTATCCAATGGCTCACATTACTAAAAAATTTGAACCCTTAGATACAAGTGAGATTAACGGACAAGATTAAGAGTGTAACTTACACTGGTGTAAAATGATCTTGACCCTATATATATATATATATATATATATATATATATATATATATATATATATATATATATATATATATATATGAGTAGGATCCTTTGATATTAGTGTCAAATTTAAAATTTGACACCTCATCTGATAGCCGTTACATAAAAAAAATCAATGGTGTCACATGTTTACAAATCAGAGTCTTCGATTTGTTTTGATCTAACGGCTCTCAGATGAGGTGTCAAATTTTAAATTTGACACCGGTATCAAAGGATCCTCAAATTTTAAATTTGACACCGGTATCAAAGGATCCTATATATATATATATATATATGGTAAAATCATTTCTCTAGTCACTTGACGTCGAGCAATGACAAGTGTATAGTTATGATTTTTTACATTTAATGTTATCACCTATATATATATGGTAAATAACTGAAAAAATATAAACTCACACATATATATATATATATATATATATATATATATATATATATATATATATATGTCTAATATTTTTTTGGTAAGAAATAAAATTATCTATTACAATACATGGATTGATGGAGTGCTTTTTTTCTTTCTCCGTCAGGCCTAATTTTATTTAATATATCTAATAAAATAAAACATATCTATGTCTTAAAAAACAGGTTATAGAATTTGTTTCTATATGACCTATCTCGTAAGCCCATAAAGACTTGGCCTATATAATTATTTATTTTAGTTATTTTTTAATTCTTGATAGATCTTGAAGGCTTAATAAATTTAAACAGGTTAATAGATTTATGTCAAGTCAGACGACTCTCATCTATAATTTAACCTAAACAGGTTAACAAACTAGATTAAACTCAAAATAATTTATATAAATTTTAAAAAAAGGTCCAGGTTCGAATGGTGGTAGAGCGGGAAAAAATAAATTAAAAAAAATAGTTAAAACATAAACAAAATGAAAAAAATGAAAAAAAAAACTTTCCAGTCACAACATTTTAACTTACATTTTCTGTTAACAATATTTTTGGTTTTGTTTTCACATCATTGCTTGTAGAAAATAATTTCACACTACTTAATTGTAATCAATTATCTTATCTTTATAAACGTATTTTATTTGTTGGAGATAATTATCTTTATCTTTATTTTTATATTTAAAATTTTGTTCAGTTTTAGGATTTATATTCCCAATTGGTTTATAATTTGCCTTAAAGGTATTTAAGACCCTACAATAGTTCTCGGTATCAATTCCAATTGAGCTTATTTTCCGTATGTTTCTGCATCAGTTAAGCAATGGCTTCTCATTTCACATCTACTACCAACTTCAACCCCATGAATGACCATTACATTTTAGTTCCAAGACAAGATGATGTGGAGAAAAGAAGTGCATTGACGACTGTTGGTTCTGCTAAGGAGGAAATTACGCTTCCCCCACAGCTAACATCTTTTCTTGAGAAAGATAACTCTTTTCTTAGTCCTTGTAATTGGGATCCCAAGATTTTAAAGAATGAGACTTCAAGTTCAAGCAAAGAAAAGGAGTACATTCGAATCCAACCTGGATCATATTTTGCTACACAGGTGAGTTTTCTTGTTTTAATTATTACGTGATCTTTTATCCATGTTGTGCACTGTTGTGCTTCGTTTAAGCCTATTTTGGGGGGAAACAAATTAATTAATTGTAATTTAAATAAAAAATTATGAATTTATTGCTATTTTCGTACTATTTACGAATTTACAGGAATGGGCATGAATGGTCACGCCTAAGTTAGACGTGACCCGTTAGGCATGACTAGTCTGATTTTGACACGTGGCACAAAAAGTTAATAGTTTAACCGTAAAATTTCGGAAGATCAAAACTTTTGACTCGAGTATTCGAATCAGATAATTTTTTTTGATTCCATATGACTTTTCGAGATCTACGCAATGACACTTCATTCAGTATGTTTTATTTCTCACAAACACAATTCGAATTTAGAACAATGATACTATAAGAGTGTTTAAATCTAGAAGCATCTGAGTTCTTTTCGAACTAACACCGAACACAATTTTCTTTTAAAAAATCTTGAAATAGTGAAAAAAAGTACGAAAAGCAAACGTCTATTGAATAGAGATAGGAGCTCGCAGACATAGTGAGAGAGTGTGTGTTCTCTGTCTTTGTTGAGAATCAGGTGATTTTTAAAACAATGTGATCCCGTTCCGGTAGTTTCTTTTTAAAACAAAAATTAACAGGTGGTTTTTTTGGCTTGAAAGTCTGAATCAGGTGATTTTTTTTATTCCACATAACTTTTCGATATCTATACACTGAAAATTTTTCGGAGAATTATTTGTTAATATTGGAAAGTAAAAATTTAAATAACATCATTTACAAGATAAAATATGCTTAATGCAATACATCAAAAGTTTTGCATTTTTTATGTAACTTAAAAGAATATTATATTCTTACCAATCTCTCACACACTTTTATATTGTGGCACTTTTATAGTGGTACCATTGTTGCAAATTCGAACTGTATTTGTGAGAGATAAAATATGCCAAATAAGATGTCATTGCGCAGATATCAAAAAGTTATGTGGAATCAAAAAAAAAATATCTGATTTGAATACCCAAGTCAAAAGTTATGACCTTCCGAAGTTTTACAGTTAGAATGGTAACATTTGTGCCACGTGTCAACATCAGACAAGCACGCCTAATTTAAGCTCGAGTGACTTAGGCGTGACCACTCACGCCCAATTTGGGCGTGACATCCTGTAATAGATCCGTAAATAGTACGAAAACAGCAATAAATTCATAATTTTTTATTTAAATTACAATTTTAGGCGTGACTACTCACATCCAATTTGGGCGTGACATCCTGTAATAAATCCGTAAATAGTACGAAAACAACCATAAGTTCATAATTTTTTTATTTAAATTACAATTTTAAGCGTGACCACTCACTCCCAATTTGGGCGTGACATCCTGTAACAGATCCGTAAATAGTATGAAAACAACAATAAATTCATAATTTTTTATTTAAATTACAATCAATTAATCCCCCCCCCCCTATTTTGGTGTTATTATTTTTCTTGGTTCTAATTATAGGTGAGTTTTCGGGTTCTTTTATTGTTATTGTTTTTTTTCTTTCTTGTTTGCAGATTTTTGACTTTTTGAATGGGTGGGATTCTGGATTAACAACCAAGGAAATATGAAAGTTGAGGATGATAAAATTCTGAAGCTTAATTCTCACAATTGATCTTGGCATACAAAGCAGCTTCTTTCGTACACTATTTTAATATAATTGTTTATTAGTACGGTCTTATTGTTGTCAGCTATTTTGTAGTCTTTTTTCTACTAATTTGGTTAATTTTAGTTATTCTTTGCATTTTATTTGTACATAGATTTTTCTTTGCATTTGAGGATAATAAAAATTTGCCATTAGAACTTCTTCGAACGATGTTTCTGGATTTTAGAGTATATGAAGGATCTTCGAAGCTTATTTCATCAGCCATAACACATTAGTGAACCGAACCATTGACTAATCACACAAACAAATAAAATTACTTCATTCAGGTTCAGATTAAAGAGACTCACGAACCATAACGTCTTTTCAATCTCATTATTGGATTTTTGTATCAAATGTTTGGGATTTTTTTTCGAGTAAATATTATTTTTGTTCCTCAGCAAATTTTACGATGCTCGCTTTAGTCTCTAACAAATAAAAAGATTATTCGTGATTCTTAAAAGTTAAAAATGAATCCATTTAGTTAAAATTGTGGTCCCTTACAAATTCAAAAAACATCCACTTTAGTACCACGAATGGACTAAAATGGGTCCACTTTGAATTTTTTAAAAACCACAAATAACCTTTTTATTTGCTAGGGACTAAAGCAGACATCGTAAAATTTGTTGACGACCGAAAATGATATATATATATATTGGTTTGTAAAATGTCAAAGTGTCAAATAGCTCAATTTTTTTTGATATTTTGTTATACAATTAGATCAGTGTGTCAACCGATTCTGAATCCAAATTGGTTTTGCTATAATTTCGAAAAAACAAACCTCGTTTTGATATATTATAAATTTTATTAATCAATAAATTTTTTTTAGTACACATTAATCAATAATTAACTCATGAAAAACCAAGCATACCCCAGTATAAATTTTGATGTCTAAATATAAGATTTATCGTATTGTAAAGGATAATTTTATCAATTATACACATGAGATTTATATGAACAAAAAAAAAAAGAGAGAAAAAAATTGAATTTCACATATTTTTATTTTTATGTGTGTAATACTTCCTTTCAATATTAAGGCAAAACAAACAATAACAAACATTTTTTTTTAAGAGATAAAAATAGTAAGTGTGGGAGAGAGAGTGTGTACAGCTAAGCCAGCAACGCAATGCGACAGGTTTTCTTGGTTAGCGTGAGTTGTATTTTCTGATTTCATTTTTTTAGCGTTTCGGAGGCGAATCGAGCTCCGATGGCGAGCCTGTGGCGCGCGGCGGCTGGCTTGACGGAGAAGCCGAACGACTACGACGGCGTTGAGTTCTGGTCGAACCCGGAGCGCACGGGGTGGCTTACGAAGCAAGGAGAGTACATCAAGACGTGGCGGCGGCGGTGGTTCGTCCTGAAGCAAGGGAAGCTCTTCTGGTTCAAGGACTCCGCCGTCACACGCGCATCCAGGCCACGCGGCGTCATACCGGTGGCGTCCTGCCTCACGGTGAAGGGTGCGGAGGACGTGCTCAACAAGCCCTACGCCTTCGAACTCTCCACGCGCTCCGACACCATGTACTTCATCGCCGATTCGGAGAAGGAGAAGGAGGACTGGATCAACTCCATCGGCCGCTGCATCGTCCAGCACTCCAGATCCGTCACCGATTCCGAGATCGTCGATTACGATAACGCCAAGCGCTGAGAGAACGAATCTTCCAATTTCCATCGCGATTCACTCCTGGTGCGTGATCTTTTTCGATTCTTCAATCCACGCGCCTATGTTTCAGTAAATTGTCTCTTTCTTTTTTATATTGTTAATTATTTCTGTGATTATGTATATTATCAAATTAATTGCCGATCGTATTCATTCTTGTAAGGAAACTGTGTTTATGTACTTGGATTGCTATAGTTTGAATTCTCGTCGATTACATAGATCCAGAGTGGTAGGATTTGCGGCAGTGCAAGTCTTTTAATTGCAAACTTGAAAAATTCTGAGCTCAACAGTTTTTTTCTCATTAGAAACACTTGTTTATAAATTATAGTTTGGCCTCAATCAGAAACCACTTTCACTCCTTTGACATCAAATTTTGTTTCCTTACACTTACTGGAAGCACTCCTATCCTATGGCCTTGATGTGAAGGTTTTATCATTGGCCGATATCACTGTTTTCTTGAAGATATGCTTAAATAACCTTCTTTTTACAAAAATCCTTCCCAATATACAGACCCTCAAGACCTTGAACAAGCATTAAATTTTCATAATTTGTTTGTGTAGAGCATTGTAGGAGCAACCGAGTTGATCATTCTTGTTGGTCTTAACAGGGTAGCAAGAAGGTTCAAACTTGAAATCTCTTAAAATCTCTGGTGTCTTTAATACTAGGTCATTCTTAATTACTTTAATATGTTATTTATTCTCAGCAATCCATTGTAAAATTAAAAAAAGAAAAAAGTAGAAACAAAACATGAGTGATCATTATTTGGGAAGAACCTTTCTTTATTTTTGTTATTTTATTCATAAGCAATCCCTTTGTACAGTGTTTAGATGCAGCTTCCCTCAGCAAAACCTACTCATTGAGTTGAGTTCAGTTCTCCATTTATATTGGCAGTAGGAACGACCGAAATTTCAGTTTAAAATTCAAGCCAAGTGATCTAGTACGAGACACTGATACAAAGCATCGGAAGACATAAACAGTTATTTTGAGCTCTTTTTATTCCTTTCTCTCCCTATTCCTAAACTTCTCTCTATTCTGCAAGTACTTGAAATCTTCGCCGATATAAATTATAATCAACACCTGAGCAACAAGTCAGGATGTTGAGAAGATTGCGGTGCTTTATCTTTCTCAGAGCTTTGCATTCAGAATTTCAGATATGAAACTCTTTGTGGCCCCACGTGTTTCAAGATTTAAAACCTTAACAGCAACTGGTCTTTCGAATTGGAGGAGTACAGAACCAAAGTTTCCTGTGCATATTAAATTGAATGAAGAAAATCCATGGGTTGCTTCATATAGCTCTCCTTAAGAAATCCTCAAGTACCTATTTTGTAGAGACGACGAAGAAGATAACTTTTTGGGCTTTTTCCTTAGATAGTAGATACTGATAAAAACTATAGAAAGTGATCAAAACCCAACAAATTACAATGATTAGGATGACTTTCTTTTTAAGCGACCTCGTGTTTCTTGGTGGGCGACCAAGGGCATGCAGGCAGCTTCAGTTGAGGTATCCCCTCACAAAGATCCTTATTTCCTACGAGTGAAAGTGCTGTGACGTCATTAAAGACACTTCCAATGGGAACCTCACCATTGAGATGGTTAAAAGACAGGTCCAAAGTATTAAAAAATCTTAGGTTTTCTAGTTCACGGGGGATTGTGCTTGAGAAGTTGTTTGTTAGAAAGGTCTAAGATTTCGAGGGATATTATAGAGCCCAAGAATGAATGTTTACTTCCATTGAAGAAGTTTCTTTCCAGCACGAGCTGTGATAATACCAAACAAGCACCAAGTTCCATGGGAATTTCACCGGACAACTTTTTTTTTTTTTTTTTAAGTACAGCACCGGACAACTTATTTGCAGATAGATATAATGTGGAAAGGTGCTTGAAGTTCCAAACTCTGAAGGAATGGAACCAGTTAAGATGTCGTTGGATAAGTCAAGATTAGTTATATCACCACTTAAGTTGTTCCCAGAAACATCAAATGTCTGCACCTGGGTGCAGTATTTGAGGGTAAAAGGAATGCTTCCTTCAAATTTATTGTTATCCAGATAAACTTCAGATAACATAGTAAGATTGTCAATGGCAGAAGGAATATTACCAGATAATTTGTTTTCTTCCAAGGCCAATCTTCCTAGTTTTTTAAGCTTTCCTATTGAATCTGGAATTGTTCCCTCAAGGAAATTGACTGTTATGGTAAAGATATTTAATCCGATTAGTTGTCCAATTCCTTCATGTATCATTCCAGATATTTGGTTGTTCTCCATGGTAAGCTCATTAAGATGGGTAGACAAGTTACATATAAGATCTGGCAACACACCACCAAATCTAGCTTATCAGTCTCTGAACTCAAAGCAAGAACAACTGTAGTTGGTATCATGTACATCAAGGTTTGTGAAACAATAATAAGAAGAAACATCATCAAGAGGCATCATTTTGCTATTGGCAGATAAGTGCATTATGCTCAAATGAAGTAGGATCTTCATAGGAGATCTAAACTACTGATCGAATTTCTTTCTTACTTTAAAATAAAAAAGAAGGCAAAAATAGGTGATGGTGTTGATATCTAAATGAGAAAGTTTTATATATAAATAACATGAGGTAGGATATTCATATTACCAATTTTTTTTACTATCACTCAATTACCACTCTAATCACCATTGGATTTAAAAGTTATTTTTTCTTTTCTCTCTCTTCATTTAACTTTTACTCTAATCGAATGGTGATTAGAGTGACAGTGGAGTGATAGTAGAAAAAATTGATAGTACGAATATCCTACTTCAAATAAAATTACCGTATTGAAAATACATTTATCTCAAAATAGAAGACATTCAGCATTTTGAAAGCAACCTCTTGAAATTTTTTGAATCTGCTACCCGCTTGAATTTCTTAAGCTTTTTAAAACCTACAAATGTCATTCTCTACTGATTATGTTAAAATAAGTTATCACATTACTTGCTTGGGTTGATTAACGTAAAGGAAATTTTAAATTTTCTCCTTTTTTACTTTTCAAAAAATAGGAAATTTTATAATTGATTATAAAAATTAAATTGAAAAAAATTATGATTCTATGTAAGTAATGTCAGCAAATCAGAGATTATTATGCTTATTAACAAATAATTATAAGAAGTGTGATGAAAGGTTTTTGTTTAACTTATGTGTGAAGTAGTCGATTTAGAAGCTTAAGAAAATTTAAGAACTTGTCTTTCGGATTTAAAAGTATAATAAAATTAGATACAGTTTAAATCGGTTTGAGTAACTTTTTTTTAAAAATCTTTGTAATTCAATATTAGCATGTACGCCTGAGTGGCTATTGGAATTGGACCATTAACTGGTCCAGTTCATTGATCGGCCATGCATACAACTCTCGGTGAATTGGCCATAAACATTATCAAGTTTTTGGTTGAACCGGTATTTGAAAATTGTTATAAAATATTCTATAACATTACACTTATATTCTTGGAATTCCAATCTTGCAGATAAAGGAAGAGAAGTAATATGCTAAGCATTTATATCACTTTAGTTATCATATTATTTTTATTTATATATTTATCATATATTTAATTAAAGTATTAGGGGTTCAAAATAACCAGTCTTATAACAAGGGTGACAAATTGACTCCTTTCCCAAATTTTGATTTCTCACGCGCAAAACAAAGACTGCCGTGTGACTAGGAGTCAATCAATGAGTCAATGACCATCGTTGCGTGTTACTTGCGCGTCAATATATAAGAAACTGCTATGCATCAAGGAATTGTGATTTGCAACCAAAGGTGGTAGCTCAGCTTGGTGCATGAGAATTAAGCAGGTAGGGGTGAGAGCATGAGTTCGAATTTCTTCAGTACCACATTTGGGATGAGTTTAAAGTCTTAATCCTGGACCTGCCCCGAATCGGGGATTAGTTGCGAAGCAATGAACCGATTGGAATATTTCCACAAAAAAAAAGGAATTGTGATTTGCATGTTTTGAATTTGGGTTAGGATCATTTTACACCAGTGTAAGTTACACTCTTAATCTTGTCCGTTAATCCCACTTATATCTAAGGGCTCAAATTTTTTAGTAATGTGAGCTATTGGATACAAGTGGATCAATGGTCAAGATTGAGTGTAAGACTTCTAACTCTTACACCGGTGTAAGAATATCCTGCCCCTTTGAATTTTAATTGGTATATAAATTAAGTTTCTTCAATAAATAATATATTTAAATGGTAAAACATGTAATCAAATTAGGGATAAATTATATTTACAACATTTTTTTTCTTACAACCATTTTTATAATTATTGGATCAAAATTAAATCAACAACTCTCATCTGATGTCATTTCGTAAACATTTTAATTCAATAACAATAAAAATGGTTGTAAGAAATTATAAGAAAAAAAGAAGTTGTAAATATAATGTCTCTGGTTAAATTATGTTTTAACATAAATTTTTGTCTCAATCTCTTTTTCTAGGCATTTGAATTTTAAATCGTTAGTTAAATTGGTATAATTCGTTACCAATTGATCCACATTCTAAGTGAAGTAAAGCCACCTTGTTGAGTAGAGTTCAGTTCTGCATTTGTATTGGCAATAGGAAAGACCAAATATTTCAAATATAAATTCAAGCAAAATCCATTTCTAATACTAGACACCGATACAAAGGATAGGATAATAAGAACACAAACAGTTACTTTGAGCACTTTATTTTCTTTTCTCTCCCTCCTAAACTTCTCTCTAATCTGCAAGCACATGCTAATATTTGTTGACCACACTTATATTCTATAGATTGGTTAAAGTAGAAGTCTACGGAAACTGGTGCATCATTACATAGGAATTGTAGTAACGCAGGTAATTTCTTATTACAACAATGGTTCCTAGCGGGGCAGCTTCTGTTTAATTGCAAGCAACTCCATTATAACATCTTTTATACACATTCTCTGAGCGGGGAATTCGGCAGAACATGCAACCCCAATCCTAGCAAAAGACACCAGACACTCCCTAATGTTGTCTTCTATATTTTTTTGTTGCATCACGTCTCTCCGTTCTTCAACAAATGACATAACCAAAAATGAATCCACTATCTCAATAATTCCTTCTGGAATTGCTCTCTTGCAGAAATTGTGTAGGCTTAGACCCTCACCGAACATGCTATCTGTTGGTTTCATTCCGGTGAGCATCTCCAAAAGAAGAATCCCATAGCTGTAGATATCTCCTTGTGGTGATACTGGGCCACCTGCACCATACTCTGTTCCAACAACAATTATTCAGACAAAAAAGAAGAGTATATCAAATTCAGTCACATGTTGAGTATGAACGAATCATTTTTAGTAGAATGAATTTGAAGGGATCGATTGTCATAGTCAACGTTAAAAACTACAATCCTGTCTAATCTAAATGACGACAAATTTACTAAAAAAACACGAAGTAAACATGCAAGATAACTTTTACTGTTGATTCTACACAAGGTTATTCACAAGCATATGTGAAACATTTTAAAGGATAGGAAGGGATCAAAAGCACTTTACCTAGGGGAATATATCCAATGGTTCCCTTAACTGCAGAGGAGCTAACTTGATCTCTATTGGCTCGCCCCATGTCCCCATGAAGTAGCCTAGCTAACCCAAAGTCTCCCAAGTGGGCAACAATGTCATCGTCAAGAAGAACGTTGCTTGGCTTTATATCACAGTGAATTACAGCTTGCTCGGAATCACGATGAAGATATTCCAATGCGAGGGCTACGTCTAGAGCAATATTTAACCTTTGTAAAAGGTTGAGATTTATATTTCTAGACTCGCGATGTTCATTGCTGTGCAACAAGCTGTCTAGACTTCCATTAGGCATGAACTCAAAAACTATAGCCTTGAAATCTTCACCATTATAATCAACACTTGAACAATAGGTCAGGATATTGAGAAGATTTGGGTGCTTGATCTTTCCCAGAGCTTTGCATTCAGCCTTGAAACTCTTTGATGCCCCACGTCTTTCAAGATTCAACACCTTAACAGCAATCGGTCTTTCAAAATGGAGAAGAATTCCTTTGTATACAGAACCAAAGCTTCCCGTGCCCACTAAATTGGATGAAGAAAATCCGTCGGTTGCTTCATGTAACTGTCCATACGACACCCCCAAGTACTTATTTTGCAGAGATAATGAAGAACATAACTTTTTGGGCTTTTTCCTGAGATAGAAGATACTAATAGATCCAATGAAAGAGATCAAAACCCCGCCAATTACAATGATGAGGATAACTTTATTTTTAAGAGACCTATTGTGTTTCTTTGAGGGCGACCTAGAGCATGCAGCCAGCTTCAATTGAGGTATGCCCCCACAGAGATCCTTATTTCCAATAAGTGAAAATGCTGTGATGTTTTTAAAGACACCTCCTACGGGAACCTCACCATAAAGATGGTTAAAAGACAAGTCCAAAGTATTCAACAATATAAGCTTTTCTAGTTCACGGGGGATTGTGCTTGAGAAGTTATTGTGAGAAAGGTCTAAGATTTCGAGGGATATTAAAGAGCCCAAGAAAGAAGGTATACTTCCACTGAAGAAATTTCTCCCCAGCACGAGCTCAGCTAATGCCAAACAAACGCCAAGTTCAATGGGAATTTCACCGGACAACTTATTTGCGGATAGATATAATATGGAAAGGTGCTTGAAGTTTCCAAACTCTGAAGGAATAGAACCAGTGAAAGAGTTGTTGGATAAGTCAAGATTTATTAAACCGTCTAGATGGCCAAATGTTTGATTAGGTATATCACCACTTAAGTTGTTGTCAGAAACACTAAATGACTGCATCTGAGTGCAATATCTAAGGGTAAGTGGAATGCTTCCTTCAAATTTATTGGCGCTTAGATAAACTTCAGATAACATAGTAAGATTGCCAATAGAAGTAGGAATATGATAAGACCCAACCCAACAAACCCAAGCCCAGTCAAGTTTATAAGAGGGACAAGCAAAGAAGAGTTTGGTTGGCCACTTAAGTTGCTGATGAAAGCCCAATCCACCAAGGCCCAATCCCAATTACTGACTCAGCAAACCAATTGGCAATTCTGTTGCAACAGAATGGTGGAACGCACGAGGACGTGAGTGGAGGAAATAAAGGAACGATGCTGTTGAGGGGGGAGGGCATCGAGAATCTGAATTGAGAACTTTGGACCTTGGGAGAGAGTGGAGCCTCTCCAACTGCTTCACAATTATCATTTCCTTTCTGCTTTGTAATTTCAATTCCAGTATTTCTATTTTGTTGAAGTGTAATGAAGAAATGAGCTATGTGACTCTGTAATTTCCCTTTCATGCTTGTTACTGTTGTTAAGACTGAAGAGTGGTTGTTGTAATACTGTTTCTGGACAGATTATAATCAATATAGTTGCATTTCGTATTATTGTTCTATTTGTTTTAGTGTGATTGTTGGCTGGTCTGTATCAAATTGGTATCAGAGCTCCGATCTAGGAGCTCTGTGGAATGGTTGTCACCAGGAACATGGAAAATCGAATTGAAGCTATGGAGGAAAGGCTGCGCAGGAATGAGGCTCAAAATGTTGAGATACTCAGGAGGGTGGAAACTAGCGAAACAGGAATCGCAGAGATCATTCGTAGACTGGAAGAAATGGCTAGGCCACGACGGAATGGTTCTCACGAAGAGAATGACGGATTAAATAGAGAAAACCCCGGGTTTCACGGACGGAGGTTTAACCCAGCAACCTCTATGTCCCGTCGCTTAGAGATCCCTCTGTTCAGCGGCGAGGACGCATACGGATGGGTAAATAGAGTGGAAAGGTACTTTAACGTCAATGGAATGATGGAAGACGACAAGTTAGCTTCCGTTATGGTGGCGTTGGAAGGGGAAGCCTTGCAGTGGTATCTATGGTGGGAAATAAACAACCCAAATGTGAGCTGGGAATTTTTCCGGCGAGAAGTGTTGAGTAGGTTCCAACCAGAGGCTCTAGACAACCCTTATAGGGCTCTGTATACGATGAAGCAGACAGGTACGATGGCAGAGTTCCGAAGCGACTTTGAGAAGGTGATTGGAGCTTTACGTTTTGATGATGAAGATGTGTTGAAGGGGGCATGGCTCAATGGAGTCAGGGGCAGCGTTCGTGAGGAGTTAATGATGAACCCAGACATCAGCCTCTCTGAGATGATGAAGTTCTCTCTCAAAATCGAACGGAGAAATGATGCGCTGAAGGAGGAAGGTGTGGGGGCCGTGGGACGATACGGGCCCGTTGGGTCAGGAAAGGGTAATCAAACCCAACGCAATTGGGCTGGACACTATGCCAACAAAGGAGGACAATGGAGCGGGTCGAGTACACTTACTTCCCCTCAACCGGGTCGGAGTACGGGTCAAACTAATTTCACAAATGCACATCAGTCACCTAGGGCACCAAACGATGAGCAAGTAAGAATGGCGGCCACGAAGGGTACCCCTAACACCACCACTCCAAGCGGCGGTGCTGGGCTGGCGACCGAAGGTCAAGCAAGCAGCAACCGGCGACTCTCGCCGGCGGAGGTCAGGGAACGTCAAGCCCAGGGACTTTGCTTTACATGTAACGGGCGGTGGAATCCCTCTCATAAGTGTCCGTTCAAACAGCTTCAGGTGATGATCGTAGAGGAAGATGGTGGAGACGGAGAGAAGGCAGTCGAGGCCGAGTTCACCGAACCAGAAGTAGAAGGTTCGCCAGAGGGAGATGAAGCAACACCCGTACACCTATCCTTACAATCTTTGCTAGGGCTCGCTTCAAACCAAACACTTAAGGTTTGGGGGGACATTCAAGGTTCGAAGGTCATCGTGATGGTGGATTGTGGAGCCTCGAGCAATTTCATAGGAAGAGGTGTGGCAGAGAGACTTGGTTTATGCGTGACCGCAACCCAGTCTTACAACGTGGAGGTTGGGGACGGACATATAGTCTGTTGTCAAGGGGTGTGCAAGGAGGTGAGTGTCTCACTTCAGGGTACCATTATTGTTCAAGATCTTTACATATTCGATTTGGGGAGTGCAGACGTTGTGTTAGGGCTGGAGTGGCTGACCCAACTCGGTGAGGTCAAAGCAAATTTCAAGGACCTCACTCTGAAGTATGTGAGTGGAGATAAGGAAGTAACCATCAAGGGAGACCCATCGTTGTTCCGTTCTGAGGCATCATTGAAATCCGTGGTTAAAGCCTTGCATGACCAAGGTCAAGGATTCTTCTTGCAATCAGAGGAGGAGGAGCGAACAAGGGATAGCTTGCCGTGGGAAGCCTTGGATGGGTTGCTGGCCGAGTTCGAGGTTGTCTTTCAGAAGCTACATGGGCTACCACCCCGGAGGGATCAAGATCACGCAATCAATCTGAAGCCAGGAAGCGTGCCACCCAATATACGACCGTACAGGTACCCCCACTACCAAAAATCTAAAATAGAAACTTTGGTGGCTGAGTTATTAGGAGATGGGTTGATTAGACCAAGCACCAGTCCCTATTCCAGCCCAATGATCCTTGTCAAGAAAAAGGACGGGAGCTGGAGGGTCTGTGTTGACTACAGGGCCCTGAACAAACTGATCATCCCAGATAAATTTCCCATTCCTGTCGTTGATGAGCTGCTGGATGAGCTTGGGGGGTCAGTGGTTTTTTCCAAACTCGACTTGAAGTCCGGGTTCCATCAAATCAGGATGCGTGAGGAAGATATACCTAAAACAGCTTTTAGGACGCATCAAGGGCATTACGAGTACTTGGTAATGCCCTTTGGCTTGACGAACGCCCCTTCTTCATTCCAGGCTCTTATGAATGACGTTCTTCGACCTTTTCTGAGGAAGTTTGCGCTTGTGTTCTTTGATGATATAATGATATACAGCAAAAGCAAAGAGGAACATTTGGGGCATTTGCGTTTGGTGTTCGAAGTTTTACGGTCTCATTCTTTGGTATGCAACAGGAAGAAATGCAGCTTTGGTAAGGATCAGATGGAGTATTTGGGGCATGTTATAACAGCCCAAGGAGTTAGTGCCGATCCAAAAAAGGTCTAGGCGATGAGAGAGTGGCCAGTGCCCAAGAATATCAAGGGGTTGAGAGGTTTTCTGGGACTCACAGGGTACTACCGGAGGTTTGTGCAAGACTATGGGAAGCTTGCAAAGCCTTTGACAGAGTTACTCAGGAAAGACGCCTTCCAGTGGACTACTGAAGCAGAGCAGACCTTCGAACTATTAAAGGAGAAGATGTGTACGGTGCCTGTTTTGGCAATGCCTGACTTTGCCAAGCTGTTCACCGTGGTGACAGATGCTTCAGGAAAGGGGATAGGGGCTGTTTTGATGCAAGATAACAGGCCCATCGCGTTTTTGAGTCAAGGTTTCTCATCAAGAGCGCAAGGAAAATCGGTATATGAGAAAGAGCTCATGGCCATAGTCTTTGCGGTGCAGAAATGGAAGCACTACCTGATGGGGAGACACTTTATCATCAAATCGGACCAAAAGAGCTTGAAGTTTTTGACAGATCAAGCTGTACTAAATGAGGATCAACAAAAGTGGGCTGTGAAATTACTTGGGTTTGACTTTGAGATTCAGTATTACCCGGGCAAGGAAAATTTAGTTGCTGATGCGCTCTCTAGACAAGAGCAGCTGGCCAGTATCACTCGGCTTCAGCTACCAGCGTTGGAGGATTTAGAATCTGAACTGCACGCGGACAGTAGGCTAAGGAGCATTGTGCAAAACCTGCTCTTGGATAAACAAGCTCACCCAGGATTTTCGTTGAGGGAGGGCAAGTTGTATTACAATGAGAGGTTAGTTTTACCAAAAACTTCAAGATTTATTTCTACCTTACTTCATGAATTCCATGACTCCAAATTTGGAGGACATTCTGGATACTTCCGAACATATAAGAGGCTGGATGGTTTGGTCTATTGGGAAGGTATGAAACGGACAGTCCAGAATTATGTGGCAGCCTGCGTTATTTGCCAACAAAGTAAGGCCCAGAACTTGACCCCAGCAGGGCTGTTACAACCTTTGCCAATTCCGGACAAGGTTTGGGCTGATATATCGATGGATTTCATCGGGGGATTGCCCAAAGCTATGGGATTTGATACGATCCTAGTTGTCGTGGATCGCCTCACTAAGTATGCACATTTTCTGCCTCTTAAACACCCCTATACAGCCAAAGATGTTGCTGAATTATTTGTGAAAGAGGTCGTGCGACTTCATGGGTTTCCTGCCACCATTGTCTCAGATAGAGATAGAGTCTTCATGAGCTCTTTTTGGGCAGATCTATTCAAAAGTGCAGGCACCAAATTACACTATAGCACGGCCTACCATCCCCAAACTAATGGCCAAACCGAAGTAGTCAATAGGTGTTTGGAAGTTTACTTGAGATGTTTCTGCGGGCCCAAGCCCAAACAATGGGTTAAATGGATCCCTTGGGCCGAGTATTGGTACAACACCACCTACAAAGACACTACAGGCATGACCCCATTTAAGGCTCTCTATGGCCGAGACCCACCTCACCTGTTGAAGGGAGAGCATTATTCTTCTTCAGTTGATGCTCTCTCTAACTCATTAGATGCCAGGGATCAAATACTCATTGATCTGAAACAGAATCTTGTACAGGCCCAGGACCGCATGACTGTCCATGCTAACCAGCATCGCAGGGATGTCAGTTTTGCTCCAGGAGATCTTGCTTATCTAAGGCTTCAGCCTTATAGGCTGAAGACTATTGCCCGGAGGGTCAATGAGAAACTAAGCCCCAGATATTATGGACCCTATGTGGTTTTGGAGAAGATTGGGGAAGCAGCTTACAAACTTCAGCTGCCCCAAGGTTGTCTGGTCCATCCGGTTTTCCACGTCTCTCTACTCAAAAAAGCCATAACTCCAATACCCAATGCTCAGCCTTTACCTGCTGCTCTCTCGGCAGATTGGGAGCTCTGTGTGGAGCCAGAAAGGTTGGTTCAATGGCGGCTGTCCAGTAACGGAGACTTGCAGGTACTTCTCAAGTGGCTGCACCTTCCTGAGTTTGAAAACTCGTGGGAGCCATTTGATGTCATCAACACCCAATTCCCTCACTTCCACCTTGAGGACAAGGTGCTTCAATTGGGGGGGAGTATTGATAAGACCCAACCCAACAAACCCAAGCCCAGTCAAGTTTATAAGAGGGACAAGCAAAGAAGAGTTTGGTTGGCCACTTAAGTTGCTGATGAAAGCCCAATCCACCAAGGCCCAATCCCAATTACTGACTCAGCAAACCAATTGGCAATTCTGTTGCAACAGAATGGTGGAACGCACGAGGACGTGAGTGGAGGAAATAAAGGAACGATGCTGTTGAGGGGGGAGGGCACCTTGAGTCTGAATTGAGAATCTTGTGACTTAGGAGAGAGTGAAGCCTCTCTAATAGCTTCACACTATCATTTCATTTCTGTCTGTAATTTCAATTCTAGTATTTCATTTGTTAACTTGTAATACGTCGATGAACTACGTAACTCTACTGTTGATTCATTCTGGTTATTGTAATTGGTGTTAAGGCGCATGGTTGAGAGACTGATTCTGGTTATATAAATACATTCCAATTTCATTCTAGTTCATCATTCCATTTGATTATTGTAATTGTTGGTTGGTCCTTATCACAACCTGATCTCTCTTCTTGACAGTTTCTATGCATCACGGCTACACTTGCGGTATTTCAAATAGTCAACCTTTTTATTTTCTCTAATTCGTTGTCAAAATTGGGTGGATGTGTTTAATTTCTTTATTTGTTGAAGATATAAAAGCATTTATGGACCTTCACATAATAACTCAGGCTTTTAGGAGTTGATCTTTGCAAATGTGTCAGATTATATGACTAAGTGATCAAGAGTTCGACCATTGTCACCTCCATTCTTCATAAATGGGTTGAATTTCAACAAAAGGTAAAGTTAGACATGTTCATTATCCATATTACAATCCCAATGCACTCCTTAAGTTAAACATGTGCATTACCCACGTTACAAGCCCAATGCACTCCGGCACCATGCTACAAGCCCAACAGAATTTTGCATGAAGGAACATGTTAGACATACAAAATCATTCATAGACTTTTACCTAAATAGCTTAAGCTTTTAGTATTTATGGACCTTCACCTAATAACTCAAGCTTTAAAAGTTGATCTTTTGCTCATTGCCACCTTTATTCTTCATAAAAGGGTTGAATTTCGATACAAGGTAAAGTTAGACATGTGCATTATTCATATTACAATCCCAATGCACTCCTAAAGTTAGACTTGCGCATTATCCGTATTACAAGCTCAATGCACTCCCACACCATGCTACAAGCCCAACGAAATTTTGCGTGAACAAACGTGTTAGAAATACAAAATCAATCATAGACCTTTACCTATATAGCTTAAGCTTTTACTAGTTATGGACCTTCACCTAATAACTCGGGCTTTTAAGATTAGAGCTTATATGACTAGATGGCCAAGAGTTTGACCATTGCCACCTCCATTCTTCATAAATGGGTTGAATTTCAATACAAGGTAAAGTTAGACGCGTGCATTTTACAATCCCAATGCACTCCTAAAGTTAGACTTGCGCATTATCCATGTTACAAGCTCGATGCACACCTACACCATGCTACAAGCCCAATGGAATTTTGCATGAAAAAACGTGTTAGATATACAAAATCAATCATATACCTTTACCTAAATAGCTTTTAGTATAATTGGTCTTTAACACTTTGATCCAATTCAAGCTCAAGTACGTAATCAGATATGGGAAATGGAAAATCATAGAAAACTATTACATTTCTACCTTCTAGGTATTTCATGCTTGAAGAGGTTTAGATACATAGGCTCTATCCATTAAGATAATGATGTTTTAAGAAGGTATATTGGGACTTACGGAAGGACATATATTTCTAGTAATGATTTTGCTCAACTTGTTGATTGGAGAAGATAGGTATTTCCATTTGTTTTGCTTAAATTGGAAATTTCTATATCATTTAAATATTTGTATATTGCCTTCACCCCATCCTGGAAACACCCTATTTGCAATTATACAAGGGTAAGGCTGCGTACAAAGATTGCATTCACCCCACTCTCGCTGATCGAAGTTTAATGATAAGTGATCTTTGAATATTTGAAGATATACTAGGACTAATATTAAAAACAAAACAATCAAGAAAATGAAAATATAAGAAGAAATAGCGAAAATTACAAAAGGAATTATGGATTAAATTATTTCCAATTTAGGAATAATTAACCACTCATGAAGCTAATTAAGTCAATAAGTGGTTACTCATTAAACACAAAGTGGGTGACAAGCATTTGAATTTTAGCTCTTCCAAAATTACGTATGTTTTTATCAAGAATTTCATACTAGTAATTTTTCCGGAAAAAGAATGTAGTATGTTCAACTAGCTATTAGGGCGAGCCTTCGAGTAGCGGTAAGGTTGCTCATTTGTAACCAGAAGATCACATATTTGAGTCTGGGAAACAATCTCTTCAAAAAACATACAAGGATAAGGCTACACACAATCAACCTTCACCTGTACTCTCCCAATGTCAGGGTACCTCGACTAACTATGCACCAAGGTTTTCCCTTTATTTAACTCATTGTTGGCTACATTTTCATTTATGACTGCATCTATATTTAATATAATTCATTTGAATTGTATGAAGTGTAAAATATATAATGATTTGTTAAAATATTTTTTAAAAAGAATTAATTTTCAAGGCCAAGGCAGAACTTTTGGCTGACGTCTGCCCAAAGCCGAAAGGTAAGGAAGTTGGGGACATGATGACAAGGGAGCCGGCGACCGAAGCCTCGGTGAACGGCGAACGTAACTATAACGGTCCTAAAGTAGCGAAATTCTTTGTTGGATAAGTTCTGACTTGCACGAAAGGCGTAACAATTTGGGCACTATCTTGGAGAGAGGCTCGGTGAAAGTGTTAATATTTTTTTTCCCATTCCATTACTCTCTTAATTTGATATACCAAACTTAGGACTAGAATGAAAAGGTCATTCATTTCTTAACCATACAACACATGCCAAGAGAATATTCTCATCCCCAATAGGAATCATTCAAGCAATCAAACAAGTGGAACTGAAAAAGAAAATAATTGAATGCAAATGATCACAAAAATTAAAGTATCAGATACTAGTTACATCAAAGTCCACAAGCCAATATTAGATTAATCCACAAAGAAGCAAAAGGTAAGTAAATAATAAATATAATGGTAAAGGAATACATCCAGAACGCATTTGGGATAGAGGGTATAGGAGGGAAATAGAATGGAAGGTAAATTTTTCATATTCTCTAATTTAAGAACTTTTTCAAATAAAAGGAATAAAATTATTGATTATCATGAAACCTTCCAATCATCCCTTATTCATTTTTTATCAACACCATATAACTTTCTCAATTCAAAAAATGAAAACTTTACCCTCCCTTCCCTCTCCCTCCAATACCATCCATTGAGTAAAACGATAAAAAATGAAGTTGTTGTGAAAAACAGCCTCTGTAAGAGCCATCTATTCGTCTTAATCAGGCATATAAAAGCCATGCCAACAATTCTAGTCTACTATTACCATAGCCTACCTCCACAACCAAAAATCCCAAGCACATCCCTTTGGATATTGAAATGACCAGATTGTTGAGATCAACCATTGCCCTAACTCTAATCACCACATTTAAGGGGCTTGCCAAGTTGTCAAACCAAGCATTATAGCAACCTTACCGTTGGGAAAACGCTCAGCCTCTTAGAGGTATAAGTCTAACAGATTTATATGCTTGATAGGTTACAAACATATCTTAATTGGTTTTAAACAATTCAGAACCAATTACAGAATTTAAAAACCTTTCAAAAATGTTTCGAACATTTTGTGATGAGTTTCATCCATTAAGAAAGAGGGCAAGCCTGGAGCAGTGATAAAGCTACTCCTTTATGACTAAAAGGTCATGGGCTTGAATCTGGGAAGCAGCCTTTTTGTAAATATACAAGAGTAAAGCTACATACAAAGATTGCCTTCACTCCACTCTCGCTAATCGGGATTTAATAGGGAGTGGTTTTTTCATCCATTAAAACCACTTTAAGATAGGGGGGAAATGAAAAAAGCAAAAGGCATGCTATTCCACTTTGGCGCCTGATTTTAAGCACCATTTCCCAACTTGTTCTTGGAGTAAACACTGTCCAAAACAGAGTAACCACAACAAGAGTTGTTATTGTAAAGAGTGGCTATTATGTTTATAGACCTGTTACTCTACATGTTTATAGCCATTTAATATGGAATTATAGTTTAGAGCATAAAAGGCTTTTATTCTTTTCTCTTCACTAACTTCAGAAATCTCATTTTATGGTGATATAGTCCAACTTGAAATCTTCAATAATCAATATATTTACAATCATCAATCATACTCAATAAATCATTCAGAAAATACACGAGGATATAGTGACACCACCATTGCTAAAATCCAGAAAAATCATGATGAAAAAAATTAAAACTATTTTCATGGAAAATACAAAAGTAGATGCATTTCTTAACCACAAGTTCAATGAAAATTTGTCAAAGTATAATATTCATTAACCAATTCAAAAGCATTAGCTCAAAGAAAAACTTTGAAATAATAAAAAGTCGCTGAAATTCAGTTTGGTTTAGTAATTTGATATAATTGAAAAATCATAGAGAATTAGAGAACTGTATCTACTCTGAATAGAATTTCTATTTAGGAGAAGATGAAGCCACCTGGGATGCAACTAATTTCAATGCAGCATCTGAAGACAATTCAGGCTTGGTAGGTAGGACAACCAGCTTAGACCAACACCCAACAGCACCACAGTGGCAATCTTGATCTGCACCAAATAGAATATTGTGATGCTACCATTTGAATTTTAAGTAGTTTCTAGATTAGGTATGCTTTTATCAAGAATTTCATATTTGCAATTTTTAAAAACATAAAAATGTATTATATTCAACTCAGTGTCAGCTACATTTTCAGTTTATGGCTGCATCTATATTTACTGCAATTCATTTGAATGATATGGAGTCTAAAATATAAAATGACTTTTTAAATTTTTTGTTTTAAGAATTAGTTTAAGGCAAAGGCATAACTGTAAGTGTTAATAGTTTTCTTCCCATTCCCTTACTCTCTTATTTTGGCATACCCAAAATTGGAATAGAATGAAAAGGTCATGCATTTCTTAACCATACAAAACATGCGAAGCAAATGATTATCCCATTTCTTTCCCATTCTCATCTCCAGTGGGAATCATTCCAGCTTCCAGCACTCAAATTGGCAAAATTGAAAAAGATAATAACTGAATGCAAATGGTCACAAACATTAAAGCGTCAGATACTATTTACATCAAAGTCCACATGCCAATATTAAAGGAATCCATATAGAAGTAAAGGCAAGTAGAATATAAAGGTAAAAGAAGACATTGAGAATGCATATGTAAAGAAATATTACAGTATTCCATTGAACATTTAGGGTGTTAGTACATAGGTGTCCTAGAGACAATCTGAGAGTCAGATGGATCCATGTACTTCTTTATTAGTTATGAATAAATTTTATGAATAAAAGCATTATTTATCTTGTTTCATATTGCATGTCTCAAATATTAAATATGAGTAACTGGATAAAGCCTTTGGAATGAAACGGGTGTCACATTGAGGATCTGTGATAGAGACCACGATCATGAGGGCTCAATGACACCACACGTCCATTGCCAGAAATATGTTCCTAGTCTAGAGATACCGATAATGGGCATTGGTTATCTCGGGTAAGACTAGCACGACTCAGCTACTTGCAAGGATCTGCAAGGTAGAGTCCTCGTGAGCTACAGACATGGAGATGTCTTATCTGACTCGTGGGTGGACCTATTGGAGAATAGCTCGCACTGAACTGACCCACAAAGAGACACTACAAGGAAATCTCACAGATAGTATCAATAGATAATGTCTCTTATTATTTGAGTGTGTCTTTCCTTAGACTTGACGTTGTCGTATAGACCTGTGCTCTGGAAGGCTTGCTTTGATTGTAAATCTTGTCTGTCTGAAAAATGGAGACTCGTAGGTATACTCTTGGGCATGCCCTAAGGACTCAGGGCTAGTGTGACAAGCTAAAGGGACTCGTCAATCTCTGTGAGAGATTAGGTTATCCGTAGACCGGTGAAATCAGGATGACATTTACGGGACTCGGGAATCTATGCATAGCAAAGGAGTCATAAGATGGCCCGCTCTTTAGAGTCCATAAATGAAGATTCCCTGTTTTGGCAAAAGCGAACCCTAGACCGTAGGGGTTGATACATTTTCCTTGACCTAGGTCAATGGGATGGATAACCGAGACGAAAGGACAATTCACACGGTAACCAAATAGGTATAACAGGTTGATCATTCGATGAACTCAACTAGCTCTAGGACAACAAAGCATTGCTAGTGCTCTGTGTTGTCATTAGATGGATTGGGCCTAAAGGGTCCAAGCCCATTTATGTCAGTGGCTATGTTGGGCCTGATGGGTCGCACACAAACACCTTAAATTGTCTTGAATTCTAGCATATGTGTTTTGGGCCCAATAAGGCATAATGAGCCTAAGTTGGAAAAGCTCACATATTGGGCCAAGAGAGAGTAGGTGGCATCATGGGTCAAGTTGGACTTGATCCATGATGTAACCTAATTAATTTAATTGTTAAATTAATAAAATTAATTTGAATTCGAATTTGAAATTTGAATTTAAATAAAATTAATTTAAATTCTAATTTTGAATTTCGAATTTGAAATTGGAATTTAAATATAGTCATTAAATTAGATTTATTGAAGATGGCTGAAATTGGAGAAACAAATCAATTGGATTGATTGACCAAAATGAAGGAAACCAATTAATTGGCTGAAATTGGGGAAACAAATCAATTGGATTAATTGACCAAAATTAAGGAAACCAATTAATTAAATTAATTGGCTGAAATTAGGGAAACAAATCAATTGGATTGATTGACCAAAATTAAAGAAACCAATTAATTAAATTAATTGGCTGAAATTGGGGAAACCAATCAATTGGATTGATTGGATAAAAATAAGGAAATTACCCAATAAGATTGGGATTTGATGAGGGCGCTGATTTGACCTAGTCTTAGGTTAATGAGTTGCCACATCTATATATAGCCCCTCTTCTTCCTTAGTTTTGTATCTCTTCTTCTTCTCTAATTTTCTCCACTGAAACCTGAGCCAACACACACATCAGTGTGGCGGCTATCTCTCTCTTGGAATAACCAAAGACACTACCCAATCTCTATTCTTCTCTTGAGTCTGGCAACCTCCATTGAAGGAGATTGGGCATTCGAAGAAGTGTTCTTCTCTTACAAGACAACAAGGTGGTGTGGATTTTCATCGGAGGACTTGTGTTCTTCAAGTCTAGAGAATTGATCAAGAACGCATTTGATCAGGAATAATAATCCGAATAAAGGTATCTACTTTAAACCCTAACATGTCTATTGCATGATTCATGGGTTAAACATGATTGAGGATGGGCAAAGGTTGCTTCTTCCGCATAAAAAAATTTAATTTTTCCCTCTTTTATGTTCATGGCCTACAAAAGGCTACTTACAAGGTATATTTGGGACAGAGGGTTTCGGAGGGAAATGGAAAGGAAGGTGAATTTTTATATTCTCTAACTTAAGAACATTTTCAAATTAAAGGAATAAAATGATTGATTATCATGAAACCTTTCAATCATCGCTTGTTCATTTTTATAAACACCATATAACTCTTCAGACTTCAGAGGCATTTGTAGTTACATTTAGAATTAAGACAGTTTGAACTCTCCAGTAAAATTGGACATGTACACAGAAATTGAAGCATTCCCTTTTGATCAAGTTCAGAGGCATTGGTAGGTAAGGAGGGCAATGTTATGGCAGTATGATTCTGATACAACTCTCACAAAAAGGGTGCACACTAGGAAAGAATAGAACTGAGAACAGTGGAGTGGAGTCAAAATCTGTTACATAGTATATTCTGGAATGTCCAGCTGTCATCCTTTAAGTGGAGGATAGAACACATTTCAGTTAGGAGGTTATTTTATAAACCAGGGGTAGCTGAAGGTAAGGGCAGGCATGTATTGGGTAAAGATTGGGCAGCAAGGTTCTGTAGAAGAGCATGGTTCTCTTCAATAACTCATTATCCTTTGTAATCTACTATATCTCCCTATTTGGGGTTCAATACAACCTATATTTCATCGATGTCTCTATTATTTCCACCTTCCCTATTGCCAGGAGCTATCAGATTCCTGTGCTATATGGCTTATCCTTGGTGCTTTTGAAGTACAATAATTAAATGTAGCACGCTTCCCAGAAAACAAAACATAATGCAGCATTTCCATCAAGCACATTCACAGATATTAAAAACAGGCTTACATTTAAAAGAGAGCATCATGGAAAAAGATGAATGTTTATAACAAACCTGCAGCAGCGTCACAAGAAATGCAATTCGACATAGTGCCACCCATTGCCATATTGAAAAAAGGAACTTCTGATGGTCTACTCAGACTGACAATTGACTTTGGTGAATTGATTTCTTGTTTCACAAAACCATCGGCAACTGCTTTCGGAACCTCAGTCACCAAAGATGCTTTCATATATGGAGTCTGGCATAACTCTTGAGAATCGATTTCTATCTTTTTCTCTGCAACATCTGATGTTGTACATTCTGAATCTAGATCATCTGAAATAACTTCAGGAATTTCATGCAACAAACGTTCCTGTTCTTGTGGACTCTCAAGCTTCTCCCTTTTTTGTAGGTGCTCATCCAATGTACTTCCAATCAATTAAAGAATCTCTGTTTTATAGGGAACATTTTTTTTACAGTTTTTGACTAAAAAAGGATCTCGAAACAAAGCATTTAGCATGATATACATAATGATCAAATAAAATCCTAATGCAAAACTAATTTCTTAATTCACGATTCCAAACTAAGGCACAAGTGTAGTGTAAGACATTAACTAGGTTCAACAGTCACCACATATTGTCATCTTCTGATGCAAAACTGGATAGGAAGGCATTACCATAATGTAGAAAAAATCATCATCTAATATCAGAAAAGGATATTCTCTACGCCAACCCTTTTCATTAGCTCGATCAATTAGATTTTGCAACAGAGCGAGTTCGCTTGCTATCCACTAAATCAGATTCACCATATAATAAGAAGCAGAAAAGTTAGGTGAAAAACCAAGACCAAATGTTAATTAAATGTGCAAACATAAATTCTTATTTGAAGCAAGCATGTAAAGCACATATATAATTTTAGTGAACACACTGAAGAAACAGGACAAGTGTGTATATATATATATATATATATATATATATATATAGAGAGAGAGAGAGAGAGAGAGAATATCAAAAATTTGGAAGAAGAATGACGCATGGAATTAGCTAAGTATTTTATCCAAACAAATACAAAACTAGAATGGATGGTTTTGTAACTCCTACTAGTTCTTCCTCCCAAAATAAATTAATATATTTAATATACTTTATATTTCTATATAATATTTCTATATTATTATATTCTTTTTACTTATCAATATATATTTATTGTTATTATTATATAAAGGCAAATCTATTTTCTCAATGGTTACTTGACTAATTTTGTATCTTACAGACTTAAAGATACAACTATCATTGAAAATGGGGCGATAACAGAAAAACTACGTGATATCCCTTAAGTGAAGTCAATCAATCAAATCTGATTAATTAATGAAAAATGGTAAAGCTATATCTAAGCATGGAACATGAGCAACTGAGGATGACATTTTGATTTGAAACACAATATGTAACAGCTGCATATTGGCACTCAAAAGCACAACATTACTGGGAGATAATATATCATTAAAAAATATTGGTGATAGCATGTTATCTCACTTCATCTATCTTTTGATACACAAGATACAACAGTTTGATAGCTACTTAATTTATCAAAGCAAAAAATAACCTATATAGCTATATGTCACATTGTTTCATCGTTTGAGTGTTTTCTTGTTTCATTGCAAATCCAGCCTAGTAAATAAGAATAATATTGATATGTTCATGAAATGATATGCACACAATATTAAGGAAAGTACACTTCTCTTACAAATGCAGATGGCTAATACGGATGTCCTACTTTCTGGATCAATTGTTTCTTTATATGTTCCCTTTTTGTTGTATATCTTATTATTTACTGTGCCAAAGGACTGGTGTTTAACAGACATAAGAAGTGCAAATGAATAAACTGAGAAAACCACTGAACTGAAACACAAATGAAGCAATCTAAGCACAAGGTTCCATAACAGTTCAGAACGTACGTGCTTAGTTATATCCTCATGCAAAACTCTTGCCATTTTCTCCAAATCCACCTACCATGTATAAAACAAAAATGGTATTATTATAATATTCAGATTCATAAAAGCATCAGACATAGTGTTTGGGGTAAAACAGACTCTCACGTATAAAGAATACACTGAGTTATATTCCTTTTAAGTAACCAATTTAAGGAATTGGATTGTTCTAGTAGTGCTGCAAGAGTTTCGTTATCTTAGAAAAATTCAAAGCACTGAAAAGAACTTACAACCACAGGTCTCTTGAGCAAGCCATCTTTTACTCTTCGCTGTAAATCCTCACACTCCTCCTGAAACCAAAGTCACGGGTCCAAAATCCAAAAATTTAAAGGCCAAATTATACAGATAAAATGCAAAGCATAAAGTGGTTGAAAATGATAAATGTCATTAAAAAGATGGTATAAAGCAGTCACACAAAGTTGCTATTCTTACGCAAAAGTACACTATTTTATTTGTCAGCATCTATTAAAATTATTTTAGCCAGTAAACAGTTTAAAAAACAAAAGACGAAATGTAAAAGTTATTAGTTTATTAGTGGAGATCATAGAAAGAGTTTTTCAAAGTAAAGCATGGGGTTGGGAATTCATCTCACATTTATTTTGTATTTTGTTTTAGCATAAGAATTTCCAAATAACTCGATGTATGTATATTTACATAGCTTGCCCCAATCCAGGATAAAGGACAAGCGTGACAAGCCAGCTGTAGAAAAAGTATTTTTATGAGATGAACCCATTTGATTGTAGATTGGAGTGTACCCTGTTAGCAACTGGCTACATCAAAGCCCGGGTATAGAGACTAAATATTATATGGTATGATCTGACGTTATACAAAAGACAAAGTGATAAGAACTTAAAAATAAAAAACAAAAAACAAAAAAACTCCTAATTAAATCTCGTACACAGTTTTATCCTTCCATATTTACAGAAAGACTGTTTCTAAGATTCAAACCAGTGACTTTTCTGTCACAAGGAAGCAATTTTACCAGCCCTCTAGGCTTGCCCTCTTTTTACAAAGTAATAAGTTCGATTTATACTAACTAGGGGACTCTTAAAATAAGAAAACAAATCATGAAATATAACAAAATAGGGAAACTATTCCTAAAAGATCGTCTAATACTCCGTAAACTATTTTAAGATATAATCCATCAACATCAACAATACATTTTATTGTAATATAAGACTTAAATGTATTTTTTCATATATTGATTGACACCCCAAAGGGTTCTTTTTATACAGATTACAAGGTAGTTAAGGAGATGAAGTAATAAATAAAATACACAGTAACCGAAGAGGCATCACACTACTCAAAGAGACTAGTAGCTAGTAACAAGTAAAAGACTCTAGAATATTCTACACTCTCCCTCAAGTTCGGAGATATATATTGATCATCCCCAACTTGCTAATTGAATCCTCAAAGATGGGTTTATGTAATCCTTTGGTGAGAATGTCGATTGTTTGCTCCTTGGTAGGTATATATGACAAACATACACTACCCTCCTCCAATTTTTCTTTAATAAAATGACGATCAACCTCCACATGTTTGGTTCTATCATGATGTACAGGATTTTCAGCAATACTGACTGCAGCCTTATTATCACAATAGAGTCTGACAGGTAGAAAATAAGATATCTTTAACTCTTCAAGGAGTCTTCTTAACCAAATTCCTTCACAAATGCCATGGGCTAGCGCCCGAAATTCTGCTTCTGCACTGCTTCTGGCAACAACAGTTTGTTTCTTACTTCTCCAGGTCACAAGATTTCCCCAGACATAGGTACAATATCCTGAAGTGGATCTTCGGTCCATTGCAGAGCCAGCCCAATCAGCATCTGTATAGATTTCTATCATCCTCTTGTGTCCCCTTTTAAAGAGCATTCCTCGACCAGGGGTGTTTTTGAGGTACTTGAGGATTCTATAAACCGCACTAAGGTGTTTTTCCTTAGGAGAATGCATGAATTGGCTAACCATGCTAACTGTAAATGCAATATCAGTCCGAGTGTGAGATAAGTAGATCAGCTTCCCTACCAACCTTTGGTACTGCTCCCTGTAAACATCTTTTCCATCTTCAATTCCCAATTTAATATTGGGTTCAACAGGAGTTTCTGCAGGCTTGCACCCAAGCATACCTGTTTCTTGTAGCAGGTCTAGGATATATTTCTTCTGAGATAAGGAAATTCCCGCCTTGCTACGAGCACCTTCCATTCCAAGGAAATATTTGAGTGATCCAAGATCCTTCAGTTCAAACTGATTAGCTAAACCCCCCTTTAAAGATTTTATTTCCTCCCAGTCATCACCTGTGACAATTATGTCATCAACATAAACAATGAGGATAGCAATTTTGCCACTATCGGAGTGTTTAAAAAATAAAGTGTGATCAGTCTGAGCTTGGACAAATCCTCTTTCTTTAACAGCACGAGTAAACTTTTCAAACCACTCTCTAGGGGGATTGTTTAAGTCCATAAAGAGACTTCTTCAACTTGCATACTGAACCATCTCCCTCTTCAAAACCAGGTGGTGGATCCATGTAAACTTCCTCATGTAAGTCCCCATTTAAGAAGACATTCTTTACGTCCAATTGATGCAAGGGCCAATCAAGGTTGGCAGCAAGTGATAGTAGGACTCGAATAGAGTTAAGTTTGGCAACGGGAGCAAATGTCTCCTGATAGTCTATCCAATAAGTCTGAGTAAATCCTTTGGCAACCAATCTGGCCTTATATTTGTTGATGTTGTTATCTGCATTAAATTTTATTGTGAACATCCATTTGCAACTTACAGTTTTCTTTAGGGGTGTGCAAAATAACCAAAAAATTGGGTCGAACCATGAACCGAACCGAACCGCCCCATAAAATAATCGATTTTTAAAAACCAGTTCATGAACCGAACCGATTTTTAAAGAACCGGTTCATGAACCGAACCGGTTTTTAGAACCGATTTAAGAACCGAACCGGTTTTTAGAACCGGTTTAATAACCGAACCGTTTCCGAACTGAACCGAACCATTTTCAAACCGAACCAAATTAATTTTTATAACTTTATTTTTTAATTTTTTAATTTTTTTTCTTTTCAAAAGAGGGTCGACCCGAACCGGTTTCGAACTACTTCCGAACCGAACCGAACCACTTCTGAACCAAACCGAACCACTTTCGAACCGAACCATTTAAACCAATTCGGTTCGGTTTTTCAAAAAATCCGGTTCGGTTCGACCTATGCACATCCCTAGTTTTCTTTCCTCTGGGAAGTGCCACGGATTCCCAAGTTCCATTTTTCTTAAGTGCATCCATTTCTTCAAAAACCGCATCCCTCCATTTAAGGTCATTAAGTGCCTCTTGGATATTTTTTGGTATTTTTGTACCGTCTAATATAGTGTTGAAAGCACGAAAACCTGGAGATAACTTTTCATATGAAATGTGATGAGAAATAGGATGAGCAGTGCAAGATATAGTACCTTTTCGAAGGGCAATGGGCATATTTAGGTCAGATGTACCGGTGTTCTCAAGTGGATTGCTGGAACTAGGACTCGGGTCAGAATCCTGGCAGTCTAGAGGATCTTGAGGAGATTTACGCCTGCTGTAGAATTTTCCCCATTTACCAGGAGGATCTCTAGTCTCTGGTACAGCTGTTGTCCTTGTCTCCTGTACATTAACTCCCCCTGTCTCCATAAGTAAAGAAACAACACATGTTTCCAAGGGTAAAGGTAAGACAGTAGAATTATTTGAAATCCAAGATTTGTCTTCATTTACACCAATAGACTCCCCCTGAAGAGAAGTCGAAGGAAAAAATGATTGTGTTTCATAAAAGGTAACATCCATAGAAACAAAGACCTTTCGAAGAGAAGGTGAGTAGCATTTGTACCCTTTTTGATTAGAAGGATATCCTATGAAGATACATCTAACAGACTTAGGATCAAGTTTGGACCTTTGATGTGGAGGAATATGAACAAAAGCCACACAGCCAAACAACTTTGGAGGAAGGGAAGAGAAAGCCCGAAAGGAGGGAAAAGAGCGGGTAAGGCAACATATGGGAGAATGAAAATTCAGGACACGAGAGGGCATCCGATTGATGAGATATAAGGCAGTCAATACAGCCTCCCCCCACAGGTATTTAGAGACATGCATCGTAAACAAGAGGGCTCTAGCAACTTCAATGAGATGTCTATTTTTTCTTTCAGCCACCCCATTTTGTTGAGGGGTGTTAGGACAAGAACTTTGATGGATAATACCTTGCTTGGTTAGGTAATCCCCAAGAACAGAATTAAAATATTCAGTACCGTTGTCAGATCACAGGATTTGGATAGAGGTCTGGAATTGAGTTTGTACCATATCATGAAAGTTTTTAAAAGTGGTTGCAGCTTCAGACTTATCCTTTAGAAGATATACCCAACATACTCTAGAATGATCATCAATGAAAGTAATAAACCAACGAGTTCCAGATATATTTTTTTCACGAGTTGGCCCCCAAATATCACTATGGATCAATGTAAATGGAGACGAAACATTATAATTTCTGTGGGAATAAGAAACACGAGAGTGTTTTGCAAACTGACAATCATCACAAAAAAAGGAACTTGGTTTTTTATTAATAAATAAGTTTGGAAACAGCTTTTGAAGATAAAAGAAATTTGGGTGTCCTAAACGACGATGCCACAACAAAACATCATTACATCGTCTGATAAACATAAAGAGTGATTTGCAAAAAATCTCTTTTCATGAGAATCTTCTTCAAAATAGTAAAGCCCTTCTTCCTCTCTAGCAGTGGCCAATCATCAGCCCCGAATCCTGTTCGTGAAAAACACAGGTTTTGGCAGAGAATTTAGCAACACAATGCAATTCAGAGGAAAGTTTACTAATAGAGATAAGGTTACAAGTAAGAGAAGGGACATGAAGGACAGAATTCAGAGTAATATGATCAGAGAGCTTAATAGATCCCTTTCCCGCAATATTAGAGAAACTACCATCAGCAGTCCTTATTCATGACGGGTGATAATAAGGGGTATAAGAACAAAACAAGGATGCATTGCCTGTCATATGATCGGAGGCTCCTGAATCAAGAATCCAACGACTACTACAATCAACATGGAATGCCATACCTTGTTGAGCAACATGACAAGTTGCCTCAGCAGATTGAGACATCACCTTCTGGAATTGCTCATACTGAGCTTTCGGGATGAATACACCATCGGAGTTTGGAGAGGCACGAGACTCCTCACCCTTATCATCAGAAGAGATTTGATAAGCACGACTCTTGTTCAGCCCCTTTGTTTTCCAGTTTGGTGGTTTTCCATGAATTTCCCAACATTTTTCGCGAGTGTGACTACTCTTATTGCAATGAGAACACCATCGGTCAGAACGTTTTGCATCACTAGGGGGACGAGGAGTATGTTTTGCTACTAGGGCAGATACATCGGAGGATTTAGAGTTCTTGTCTCCCAACATTACCTTTCGGCGAAGTTCCTCTCGTCGTACCATAGAAAAAGCAGCTGCAATGGAAGGTAACGGGTTCTGCCCCAATATCCTTCCACGAACATCATCAAGATCACGATTAAGGCCAGCAAGAAAATTATAGAGACGTCTTTTCTCTAAATAACTCTTAAACCTTGCATTAGCTTCTAAACCTTGAAGATCTGCTGCATCATAAAGATACAACTCCTGCCACAGAGTTTTTAAAGCAAGAAAGTATTCAGTAACAGACATCCCTTCTTGATGTAACTCTCTTACCTTGGTGTTGAGTTCAAAAGCCTGAGAAGGATTGCCTAGGTCAGAATAATATTCTTTAACGGCATCCCAAATTTCCTGAGCCGTATCAAGAAACAAATAAGTTTGACTGATATCAGGATCCATGGAGTTAGTCAACCAGGTCATGACCAAGGCATTTTCAATCATCCATTTATCATAATCAGGATCATCAGCTTCGGGTTTTTCCTTTTTTCCATCAAGATACCCCATTTTCCCTTTTGCTTGGATAAACAGCTTGACAGATTGATGCCATTGCACATAATTCTTACCGTTTAAACGGTGGTTAGTAATCTGTATAGCTGGGTTGTCTCCAGAAGACGAAGAACAGGAAAGAGGAGAGACACCAGAAACATTACCGGATAATTTTTCAGAATGCTTATTCTCATCCTCATTATTTTCAACTTCCATCGTTGTAAAAAGAAGGAGAGCAACAGGTCACGCCTATTGACTTTGATAACGAAGAGGAAACAACTGGACTTAGCAAGAAAAGTGCTCCAATCGTGATTTAAACCCTCAGAACAGGAAGAGGGAAGCCAGGCGAGCTGTTCTGTGGAAGCCGCGTGACAAACAGAAGCCGGCAGGGTGGCGAGTGGCTCACACGCGTCGGAGAGGCAGATCTGCGGTGGCGGCGCGTGGCTGACGGTCCAGCGACGGGGATGACGTGGGTCGACTCGGAAATGGCTTCTGAGTTCAGTGGTGGTCTTGGTTTTGTGATTGGAGGGGTCCATATATGGTTTCTGAATTGTAAAAGCGAAACAGTGAAAAAAAAAATTGGAAAAAAGACGACGGAGGTTTACAAGAAGACCACAGGATAACCTGCTCTTGATACCATATTGTAATATAAGACTAAAATGTATTTTTTCATATATGGATTGACACCTCAAAGGGTTCTTTTTATACAGAATACAAGGTAGTCAAGGAGATAAAGTGTAAAGAACCAATTCAACCCAAAAGCTTAAGCTGGTGGGTGAGGGCTTTTTAATGGTTTTATATATCTCAACACGCCCCCTCACACGAGAGCCCACTGGACTTGAAGGGTGGACAATGCACAGGCCCACCTACCTGTGCGAAGAAAGAAATTCCACTAGAAATAAAGTGAGGGGCGGCGAGATTCGAACCCGGGACACGAGGCTCTGATACCATGTAAAGAACCAATTCAACCCAAAAGCTTAAGCTGGTGGGTGAGGGCTTTTTAGTGGTTTTATATATCTCAACATAAAGTAATAAATAAAATACACAGTAACCGAAGAGGCATCACACTACTCAAAGAGACTAGTAGCTAGTAACAAGTAAAAGACTCTAGAATATTCTACACATTTATCACAAACTAATTGAGATCGGTGGTAGATAAACTCAAATGAAAGATACAAATGATTTTAAGATATAATCAATATCATATGATATTTTCTAGACATTACTTTAAGTTTGTTACAAAAAAAATCTTTTAAAAGGAAAAATAACCAGATAATATATCTAGGTTCCACAAAACATGGCTGAAAAGGCAGCTCAGGGATGTTGAAGATGTCAGAGAGATGAACATTGTTGAAATGACAACACAACAAGAACAACCTACTCCTCCAAGTTCATCAAGGACAACGTTTGGAAGCGATAAACCACAAGAGATCATAGGAGACCCAAAATGAAAATTGACATTAAAGCTGATGCGCATCACACCCAACATTATTGGCATGACCTATCAATGAGATATGAGACATCACCATTGGTATGATTCACAATGAGAGGCTAGTATAAATCACAGTAAATTCTTTCATCACTTTGTATGAGGGCCAAGCTAACATGGCTAGACAGCATCTAGAAGAATGACCGGGAACAAACTGCATATATGGGACAAAGACCGACGGGACCAGACAACACATAGGACAAAGGCCAACGGGACAAAACGGCATCTAGGACAGGGGCCGGTGAGGCCGAGACTGCAACTGGGACAAAGTCTGACAAGGCCAGACTGCAACTGGGACAAAGTCTGACAAGGCCAGACTGCATGTGGGACAAGAATGACAGTGCCTTAAAAAAGAAACAATGGCAGCAAAAGAAAAAGCAACGAACAGAGAAAAATTTAGAATGGTTCACCAAATGAGAAGAAATATGCCGTAGAGAAGCTGGAATATGATAGAAAAAGTGTCAGAAAAAGCTGGAACACCGGAAAATGTCCCATAGACACCAAACCAGTGGGATCCACAACACCTAAATGTAGAGGGGCCTTGGGCAACTACTGTGAAATAGACGGCTGAGCAAACATGTAATTTAACTTGCATAATTTCTAGATATTATACAATGTTTTCTAGATATTCTAAGCTCTAACAACATCCATAATTTAACTTCACATTATTAAAACTGTCAATGATGTAATCCATCATTATTGCATTTGTTAAGAGTGTTAGTGTTAATAGTGTAGAAGTCCCACATTGAGTGTGTCTCTTTGTATTCTTCAATTGGTTTGCTATATAATAGCACTAATGTTGTGTAGTTTAATACAACAAGGATTACTATCATTTTCTCTTGTATCTATGATATTCAACATGGTATCTAGAGCCTAACAAGAGGAATCTTAATCCGTTTAACTTAGTTCTATTTTCCATAATTTCAATATGGTTATAGAGAGATATCACCCTCCTTGAGGGATTCCTGTTGCAATTTCTTTTTCGTGTTTTTCTTTGTATGCTCTGTGACTACAGCTTAGACTGATCTGTCACATCAGAAAAGAATGATCCTTGGGAAGTTGTTGGGTTGACCACCGTTGTCGTTGACCGACCACCGTTGACCGCGTCGTCCACCGTTGACAGCCGTCTCCGGCGACTTTGCCGGTGATAATTCCGGCACTGTTTAGAAGTTCCTCTTGAGGGGGAGCACTGTCCATGTTGCTGATGGTCATTCTAGCACAATTGTCTTTGCCGATGATAATTCCGGCACTGTTTAGAAGTTCCTCTTGAGGAGGAGCACTGTTCATATTGTTGATGGTCATTCCAGCACAATTGTCTTTGCCGATGATGATTCCAGCACTGTTTAGAAGTTCCTCTTGAGGGGGAGCACTGTCCATGTTGCTGATGGTCATTCCAACACAATTGTCTTTGCCGATGATCATTCCGGCATCTTCCATGTTGATGTTCATTTCGACGCCATTTTTAGCACATTGTTGATTTTTGGTTTCTCATTTAGGAGATTTATTTTGATGTTATGTTACTTGGTCTTTCTTGTAATAAGCTTGTAGCATAGTCAAGGGGAAACCACGGCTGCTCACCAACTGTTGAATGAAATGTCTGAGAGGGATCTTGATGCTTATGTCCTGGTCAGCTCAGTTGTCTTTGCCGATGATAATTCTGGCACCATCCATGCTCTGATGTCCATTCCAGCACTGTCTCTTTATCAGCTCTTCACACTGATGGTCATTCCAGTTGATTTGTTGTACTTAGTCATTTCATTTCGTTGATGTAGCATTGTTGTTTTTGGTTCCTAATGGGAGTATTATTTATGTATCAAGCTTGTAGCATATGATCTATATGCTACAACTTGAGGGGGAGTGTTAAGAGTGTTAGTGTTAATAGTGTAGAAGTCTCACATTGAGTATGTCTCTTTGTATTCTTCAATTGGTTTGCTATATAATAGCACCAATATTGTGTAGTTTAATACAACAAGGATTACTATCATTTCCTCTTGTATCTATGATATTCAACAGCATTAATTTTTTAGAAATAAGAAAGATGATTATACACAAACAACTAAACATTTTTGGCTTAGCACGAAAGTTTACAATTTTTTTTACTACATGCAAATTTAAGGGGAGGAAAAGTTGCTTGAATCTAAGTTCAGGAAACGGTACAAGTTGTATAAAATGGTTACTTACAGTTACCAATGACTTACCAATGAAGGATCACAAACATGAATCGAACTAAGACCGTTGAGTAAACACAATTCAATATTACTAGTGAGATAACACTCATTAGCAGAGTGCACAATTTTACTAAATAAAGTTAAAAATAGTAACATAACTGTAAAGAATCTTGGGATACACCGTGTTGAGATATATAGTCCCACATTGATTATATGTGCAACTAATGTGGTCTTTATAAGACCTTGGGCACTCCCACCCCTTGAGCTAGCTTTTGGGGTGGTGTATCCCAAGGTTCTTTACATGGTATCAGAGCTTGAGTGACTACAAGGTTACAAGTTCGATCCTCACCGCCTCCTACTTTCAAGTGGAATTAAAATAAAAAGCACAAAAAGGTAAACCAAAAATTGGGTCTGTACAATTCCACGCTTCTCGCCCAAAGGGCTCTTGCGTGAGGGGGCGTGTTGAGATATATAGTCTCACATTGATTGTGTGGGCAACTAATGTGGCCTTTTTAAGGCCTTGGGCACTCCCACCCTTTGAGCTAGCTTTTGGGGTGGTGTATCCCAAGGTTCTTTACAATAACTCAATTGTACCTGAGAGAAGTTATGATCTGAAAGCATACGAATACTGATATCTTTGGTGAAACCAGAAACTTGCAAGAGAATTTCCCCATCCACTTCAGAGCTTTTCTTAACACCTGGAAGATAGCCCAGAAATAACTGTAAATCAGCTAATTAGAAGAAATAATTTTCATCGTCTAATTTTTCTATATCTATCATATTCAATTGCCAATTGGCATACCAAATTCACAAATAAATAGTAGATGAATATGCAACACTAAGAGAAATAATTCCACGAAGGAACCCACAGAAAATTAATTGCAAACCAAAAGGATTAGATTGGTTTGTTCATTGTCATTCATTGCGAATAGTCCAAACCGTTCAATTAGTCTCATTGTTTCCCATGTCCCAGATGAAGATCAACTTGTTGATGGCTTGACAAAGGCTTTATCTAAGTCAGGGTTTCCTCTGTTGCAGACAAACTCGGGGTGTTTGACCATTTTCAACTTGTTCATCCAGCCTGCGTTTGAGAGGGTACAGTTAAAGACAGTGCGCTGAGTTTTAGCTCAGCTAGAACTAGACTAGCCTATGCTTATTCAGGGATTAGTTAAATCTGTTCACAAACAGATCCTAGCAACCTTGGAACAGCTGTCATAAACTGTTGTATGCACAAACTATTCAGATTGGAAATACAGTTCCAGATTCAGAATTGTTACTATCTGTTCTCTCTCTATCTTTTTCTCTTCTTCATTCTTGCTCTCTTGTTCGGATCTACACTCAGATCGCTTGACATTGCATCAATCTAAATTTTCTACACGAGTAGACCAAATTGTTCAATTAGGACTAATCACACATGGCATTGACCTATACTAACGATGTAAAAAAAGAGTACATATGAAGCACCTTTGAGTTTGCTTCATGTTAATCCCACCCAGTATGAGGTTATTGGATTATGTTGTTTTGTTCATTGTCATTCATTCCGAATAGTCCAAATCCTTCAATTGGGACTTACTTGACTACTTTGTTGGGTCATCAAAATGCATGTGACCTATACTAATGATGTAAAAAAAAAAAAAATACATAATCATTTGGGTTTGCCTCTTTGTTTGTTGCTTTAACTTCTAACAAGCACGAGTATTAAACTCAAGCAGTTGATGAGCATACCATTCAAAACAACTTGCCAGACTTGTACATTTAAAAGTCATAAAAACACATTTATTAGAATGCAATGTCAGAATCAACCAACAGCAGCCAATTCACCTGTAACTTGCAGAAGCTGGAATCTGTTTTTCTGAAGGTAGTCATTTGGGTCAGATTTGGTTCTTATGAAGCTTCCAACAACCTTAGTATCAAAAGTCTCAGGGTCCTTCAGGAGTTCCTCAACTAGACTCTTCTTTAAATAAACAAGTTTGATGTTGTTTGGGATGATTGCAGCAAAACAGCTCTTTGGTTTTTCCACAACCGGTTTCTTCAATTCATTCATCATCTCAGAACCTGTAATTTTCCGGGTTTTACGCGTTGCCACGGTATTCTTGTCATCTTCTGAGTTAGAGGCAGCATCATCAGAATATTCTTCACGGTTCTCAGCAAAGTGTGGCTCAAGGAAGTGATTAATTCTCAACCGGCTAATGGTCTTCCTTCTGAACAGCAAATAAAGCCTCTCATCACACACAACAGTTCTCTTTTTCTTAGGATGAAGAAGGCCATTCTGCCTAACATACTGAGTTACAAGCTCATCTACCTCATTTTCAGTCATCTTGTTGCTTGTGTCTCTACCAATGGAATTGAGAAACTGAATAAGGGAAGTTGATCCCCACCCATCATACTCCATTTTCTTTCTCCTATATCTCCTTTTCTGTCTCATTGAGGTCTCAACATTCTCATCATTTTCCCCCATCAAGAAAGAATCTCTAAAACAATTTAATTTGAGAAAAGAAAAAAAAAAGACATAAATTGGCAGCAGAAAATGGTCATAAAAAATAAAAAATTGGACATGCATTTTCAGTTGTTGTTGAAACCTAAAGCAAAGAGGAACTGAGAATCAGACAATATAACAAGAAAATTAAAAAAAAAAAGAATTAAAAACACATTCAGGAGCAAAACAAACAAACCATACCAACAACATCGTCATCATCAAAGACATTTGGCGTGTATTTTCAGTAGTTGAAACTTAAAACAAAGAGGAACTGAGAAGAGTACTAAGGATCAGGAAAAAAAAAATGAATTTTTTTCAGTCTCAACCTTCCCATCATTTCCCCCCATACAGAAAGAACTTCTACAAAAATTTACTGAGAACGATATTCTAACAACCAATTTATATTACTACATGTTACTACTAATCAATCTCACCGTTAGATCGCTTATGTTGATCCAACGATTATATTTATTTCTATCTTTGTATGATCATGGTTTCTCAAATTTAATATTTTATATTTATTTCCACCTTTATATGGTTATAATTTCCCATATTTAATTCTTTTACTTTAAATATGGGGAATCATAACCATATAAAGATAGAAATAAATATAATCGTTGGATCAACATAAGCGTTCTAACAGTGAGATTGATTGGTAGTAACATAACTTGGTTGTTACAATATCCTTCCCCAAAATTTATTTAAAAAAAAATGAAAATGAAAAAATAAATTGGCAGCGGAAAATAGTCAAAAGAAATTATAAAAACAAAATTGGACATGTATTTTCAGTTGATTTTGAAACCTAAAACAAAGCGGAAATAAGAAATATTAAGAATAAGAAAAATAACATCAATCAACAATTTTATTTTAAATTAGATGTCATAGGTGATCAATAAACCCAAATGAAAATCAAGAATAAAATAAAAAATAACACTAGGAATTAAAAATAAAATATAAAAAAATAATAGAAAAGTAAATAAAAAAGGAAAATACATAAAAGTAAAAACCGGAAAAACAATTAAAAAAATAAAAAATAAAAAATAAAAACAAAAACACATCCAGGAATAGAGGTAAAAAAACGTGTCATTACCCAGGCATGGGATAATACAAGTCGTATACGGATTTGAAAAAATGACACCAATTAATGTGTCACGTCACCAGTTGACCCACAATCAACAAAAAAAATTTCCCAAACTAATAAAGAAAAAAAAATTGATAATTTTTTTTTAAGTACTCAACTCAAGCATATCTTATCCAATTTTTCCCTTTATTTTTAATTTTTGCAGGTCAACCCGTGACCAGCAACCTGCCACGGGTTGTCTCCGGGTTTCATTTTTTGATTGGCAAACAAAACCGGGTCATGTTCGGGTTAAACAGTTTAACCCGTGAATTAAACCTTGATACAACCCCCCGATCAACCAACACATTTTGTCACCCCTAATTCAGAGCAAACGAACAAACCAGACCAACAACATCGTCATCTTCAAAAACATTGGACATGCATTTACAGTAGTTGAAACTTAAAACAAAGAGGAACTGAGAAGAGTACTGAGATTCAGGAAAAAAAAAAAACATTTTTTTTCAGTCTCAACCTTCTCATTATTTCCCCCCATACAGAAAGAACCTCTAAAAAAAATTAATTTAAAAAAAAAAAGACATAAATTGGCAGCAGAAAAGAGTCAAAAAAAATTGGACATGTATTTTCAGTTGTTGTTAAAACCGAAAACAAAGCGGAAATGAGAAGTACTAGGAATAAGAAAATTAACATCAGCACCTTTATTTTAAATTAGTTGACTCATACGTGATCAATAAACCCAAATGAAAATCAGGAAAAAATTGAGAAAATAAAATAAAAAATAACACTAGGAAATAAAATTAAAAATTAAAAAATATTATAATAAATTAAAATAAAAATAATATGAAAGAAAAATACATAAAAAATAAAATTAAAATCACATTCAGGAGCAAAACAAACAAACCAGACCAACAACATCGTCATCATCAAAAACATCGGACATGCATTTTCAGTTGTTAATTCCAAAAAAAAAAAAAAGAGGAACTGAGAAGAGTACTAAGAATCAGAAAACATAACAAGAGGAAAAAAAACGCACATACACATTCAGAAGCAAATGAAACAAAACCACCAACAACATCGTCATCATCAAAGAAGAAAACATAGCATCGATGGAGAAAACTAGAACAGAGAAAGAGAATGATGAGATACCGAATGTTCTGGAAGCAGGGGTGTTGGTGTTTGGTCGCTGAGTGTTGTGCTGAGTAGAGAGTGTAGAGAATGTTGAAACTGAAAAACGTAAGCTTTTGTTGCTTACTTAATAGCAATGGTTGAATACCAGGAAGAAACGAAGGAAACGCAGAACTGAGTGGGCCCCACAACACAAAAAAGGCAAAAAAACTGAAATCGAAAAAGTGTTTATTCTTTTAGATGACAACTTATATCTTCTTACTCTCTTCTCACAAAGAGGTAGGCCACACCTTTATTTTTGTTTGTCAATTCTCTTTTCTCTTTTATCTATCTCTTTTTCTCTCCTAAAATAACACAACTTTACATTAAAATGACACATTTTTCCCATCAAATAAATAACAAATAGTTTATGTTTTGTTGTTTGCTTTTACCTTTCCTTTGTTTCAAAAAAAAAAAAAAATAGTATAACAAAATATTTCCAAAAATGTCCATTTTATTATTTATATATATATATATATATATATATATATATATATATATATATATATATATATAGTGTTTCTTATATTTTGTAAAATATTAAAATCATTAAAAGTGGTCACTCATGCCATCCTTTAATTTTTAAATAGTTAATTCAATGACATAAATTATCATTTAAAGTTGACCAATTTATTGTGCTTTAATAAGGGGATTATATTATAATATATATTACTTCAAGAGGAGTTCTTGGTTTATGAAGCATTTAACATTTGCACATCATTTAATAACTTCATACAATTGTGACTTTTATTGATCCAGCGGTTCTATTATAATTATTAATTCCTTTTTATTATTTGTGTCAAATGTAGAAACTTTCAATCCACCGATTGATTTTTTTGGAATAAAATTATGTAGTTGAAATTTTTTGAATTTAGACAGATGTAAATTGATTTCCCACTTCTTTGAAATTTGAGAAACAAATTCAAATTTAACCCTATAATTTAATTTTGAAATTTAATGAGGTGAAATCAAGTAATCACAGCATTGAATATAGTAGTAATATCTACAATAGCTGCAAAAAAATTCAATAAATGAGTTGCTTTGCTTGTACAATTAATGAAGAATGGGAAATGTTAGTTTTAATATAAAATGTTTGAATTTGGTAAAAATAATACATATATATATATATATGGGTTCGTTTTTTCTGCAGTAAGCCCAATACGACGTCGTTTTGAGCGAAAATCATGATATTTTTGTAATTTTAATTTATTTTAGGATTATAATAGTCTTTATATTTAAATTTTTTAAGATTTCAATACCAAAACGACGTCGTTTTGAAAATAAATGCATATAACTTATCTGCAATAACTGCAGAAACATTTTTCCATATATATATATATGAGGTAGGATCCTTTGACACCGGTATCAAATTTGAAGTTTGACACCTTATCTGAGAGTCGTTAGATCAAAAAAGATCAACGACTCTGATTTGTAAGCATGTGATATCATTGATCTTTTTTTATCTAACGACTCTCAGATAAGGTGTCAAACTTCAAATTTGACACCGGTGTCAAAGGATCCTACCTTTATATATATATATATATATATATATATATATATATATATATATTCTCCTGTTTCATACAAAGTTATTTCTAACAACTTCAAAAATATATTATTTTGAGAATTGAAAAAATGAATGAAGGGTATTTTAATAAAATTAATATAACAAGGAAACAAACAAAACTACTAAAATGATATAATCTTGGGTTGTAGAAAATAATTTTTGATAACAGTATGTGACAGGGAAAAACATTTTTCCCTGGAAGAGATTGTAAAAAAAATATTAAAAAAAAATGTTAGAGCAATGTGGTCAGAAGAATATTGGATTAATTGGAATGACACAAATAATAGAAAGTAACAAATAATTATAATAAAACAGTTGAATCAATAAAAGTCATAAATGCATGAAGTTATTAAATGATGTACAACTGCTAAATGCTAAATGTTTCACCAACCAATAATTCCTCTTGAAGTAATATATAGTATAATATCATCTCCTTATCTAAAGCACATTAAATTGGTCAGCTTTAATGTTAATTTATGTCATTGAATTAATTATTAAAAATTTAAAGAATTGTATGAATGACCGTTTTAATGATTTTAATATTTTGTTCATTTCAAAATAACTGTAGTCAAAGGTAATTATTCAATAATTAAAAGTTATAGAATATATTTATTAAATTAAGAAATTTATATTTAATTAAATTAACTTTATTAAAATCAAAATATTATTATTCTATTTATATTCTTTACTTATTAATAGATGTCTTAAGAAATTAAAAATGAAATATTAAAATAATAATTATTTTATTATTTCATAGTAAATACAAAGAAAATAAAAATAAATTTTATTTTTAAAATAATATTTTTTTTGTAACAGAAGGAATCATGATATATATATATATGTAACATAATAAAATGGACATTTGTTATTTATTTCCAATTCAAAGATATTATATTATACTATTTGAATATTGGGTAATTGTACTTTTATGTGACAGCAAAATTCTTTTGTCTCCTACACACTTAACTTGAAGTGAGGTCCAATAGAAAATAGAAGAAAAAAAATAAAAAAGAAATTAGACAAATATCAATGTATAGACAGAAGATAAGAAAATTTTTATGTTGCATAAGACTAACATTGCCCTTGAATATTTTGATTTCAGTTTTTGCCTTTTTGTGTTGTGGGGCCCACCGAGCTCTGCTTTTCCTTGATTTCTTCCTAGTATTCAACAAATGCTAAAGGTAATGTTGTTTCAGTTTCAATTCAACGCTCTCTACTTTCTCTACTTAGGCTTGTTTGGTGTGACGTATAAGACATGATAGTATAAGCTTATACTATACGTTATCACATTTTAAGTTGTTTGGTGTGACCACCGTATAGTATAAGCTTATACAACATAATTCCTTAATACATCTAAACGATGTATAACTTAATTCGGCCTAAGGGTGAGAGATAAGACCTGATAAGAGATTGATGTATTAACATCGTTGACCAATGTAATTCTCAAAAATTAGTATATTATTTTAATATTAATATATTAAAATAAAAATTTATTTTTCAATATATTAATTTTTAAAATATTAAATATTTTTAATTTTATAAAAATTAATTTATATTTTGGACACACTGATCAATTAATTTTTATAAAAATTAATATCATATGACATTTTTTGAAGAATTATATAAATTCTTTATTAAAGGATATTTTTATTAAAAATATTTATTTTTATCATATATAGTATTATACAGTGTATTATCAAATACTAGATGATATTATCTTATACAATATATTATTTTATACAATACCGTGTCAAACGCTTGATAGTATTAAAATTCAATCAGGTCTTATACAATCAGGCCTTATACTATCAGACCTTATCCTATACTATGCATCAAACATGCCCTTAGCACAACACTCAGCAACCAAACACCAACACCTCTGCTTTTATTGGGCAATTATTTTTGTATATTGAATTAGAATATATTTTTTGCATTTATTTATTTTTTTAGTTTACTTTTTGGCATGAGACATTTTTAAATATAAATTTTTTAATTACTTTTATATAATTCAATTTAAATTAAAATTTTAACACATATTTTTGAATTCTATCTAAATTAATTATGCTTAACTCTGTTATAATTTTAAATTTTTTAAATACTTTTTACTTTGACTTATAGTTTAAAATTTTGATTTCAATTTAAAATAATTTATTCAACATAAAAGATACTTGTTAATTTTATATTAAATTATATTAATGATTTCATTTGGAAAATATTTGTGTATAACTTGGTTAGATTTGATATTGTCTTTTTTCAATTAGGGTGTTAATAGCATTTAGAGTCAAAAAACTGGGATATTGACCGTACTGCTCTCTTTCTCAGTATAATATACCTGAATGTTATGGAGTGCAATTTTTTTTCAACCTGCCACAATACCATAGTCGCTGAGATACTTAGCTACTATGAACTAGACACGTGTCACGTTCTCAGTGGTTGGAAAAGTAGCTAAGTACCTCAGCGACTGTGGTGCAACATGCCTCCAGGGCTTTTCCAGACACTGGGAACGTGACATGTTTCACGTCCATAGTAGCTGAGTACCTCAGCGATTATGGTACCATGGCCGTTTGGAAAAAAATTTACACTCTGTGGCATTCAGGTATATTATAATGAAAAAGTGGACAATACGGCCAATGTCCCCAAAAAACCAACTATATCAAAAGTGAGAAATCGATTCCCGAATTCTGTGCTTCAGAGAAAGTTGGGAGTGATTCAAAAAGTCATTAAGGGGGTGTTTGTTTCAAGTTTTTGAAGAGGATTACCGGTAATCCTTCTTTGGTAAATGTAATTACCACGTTTGGTAGAAGGAATAAATTATGATTCCCGGATATCCAAGGATTACCGGTAATTTCATTTATAAAGAAAAGTCACTATTCAGATTACCAAAAATAATATGGTAATTCGGAATACCAATCAGAATACCAAGTAAAGGGAAAGCACAATAATAAATTTTGAGACAAAAATACCCTCAATACACATAAAAATCTAGACCCAATCTATCAATTACAAAAGTAAAAATAGTTTGGGGTTATTTTTGTAAAATAACCTCATATTCCAAGTCATATTTCGTTCTAAACCAAATATGAAATCAGTAATTTTTACCCAATATTCCCGGTAATATATTGGCGAACCAAACACCTCTTTCGTAAGATTCCAAGTAAACTCAATTTCTACTGTATTCCTATTAATCATGATTCCCGGTCACCAAAAAATTTCTCTTGTACCAAACACACCCTAAGGGCGTTTGGTAGAGGAGAAATTTTTTTTATCCAGAAATCCCGATTTTCAAAAATATGATTTTTACATTCAGTTTACGATAATATTTGAAAATTTAAAATTTTAAAAAATTCAATTTCCTGGGAATCCGAAAAAAAACCGTGTACCAAACGTCAACGGACACTCTAATCACTTTCTTTCATGAAAAAAAAATGAAATTTGTAATCTTAAGCTCATAAGTGAAAGCAATAAGTGTAAAAACTACATACCTTAAGAACTTGGACTCAATCTTCTTTCAACATGACGTGTTGTGAGATTCCTTTTGTAATCTATCCATGGTCGTTTTGTCCCTTAGCATAACATTGTTGCTCATGATTTGAACTTCATTACTCTTTATTCCTTGTTGTCTTCAAAGCTTATCCATATTTTACCTCTTTGATATATCATTAATCCTCTTTTGTGGCTCTATCATGTATCTATATTCTCTCTGCACATGATTGATTATTTTTTCTTTTGATTGAGGCTCTTCTCTTTTTGTTGTTGTCACTATATTATCAACAATATATTCTTTGTATCTTCAATCTCACTTTGATGATGACAAACTAAAAATTGATAAATGTAACACCTCGTATATATCTGGTAATGTTATCATACATTTATATCGACTAGCAGAACCGGTATCTGCACTTTTCTTCCGAAAAGCGACTTTCAGCATTCTTAATCACTTACTATAATTATTAAAGCCTCATAATAATTATTAGGGTCAATTATGGAATCATTTCCTATTTTCACATAATTAATTAATTAAATACCTTAATTAACGGTGCAGGTTCTTACAATAAAAGTTTAGTATAACAAATATTCTCTAACAATGTATATCATACTCCCCTTCAATTTGTGTATAGTTTAAAAATAATATATTTATCAAAATTAGGAACGAAATCAATATATTATATGGTGGGGGAATATAACTTTATCAATTTTCATATTTTCCTTCTCATTTTGGCAACATCAAAATGCACAAAGCAAATTTATCAAAGCAAATACAAAGCAATATCAACACCGCTTGTTGTTGAACCACATGACAAGTATTTAATAAGTATCAAATATGGGTTCGCTTTTTCTGCAGTTACTGCATATAAGTTATTTGTTGTAAGCCCAATACGACGTTGTTTTGAGGCGAAAATCATGGTTTTTTTGTAATTTTAATTTATTTCAGGGTTATTATAGTCTTTATAATTATAATTTTTTAATATTTCAATCCCAAAACAACGTTGTTTTGATAGTAAATGCAGATAACTTATCTGTATTAACTGCGAAAATATTTTTCTGATCAAATATACATGTTGTTTTCCTCCCCCTTTGATATTAACTACTTGTATGTTATCAACATGCATCATTAGCGAATATTGATTAAGCATGGGAAGTAAAATCAGTTGTCGTTTAGCAACAAAGCAACTACAAATGCTCCCTCTAAATTCATGAATGGTCAGAAAGAAGCAAAACAGAGGATTTCAAACCTCATTTTACCTTTTTACCTCTTCTCCCCTATTTTGCTCTTTTTCTTTCATTTTCTCTTTAAATTTTACCTTTTCATAACTTGTGGGTGTAAAGTGTTATGTTCTTAATTTCATTATTCTTCTTTCCCTTTTTCAAACATCTACAGTGATTGCCATTCTCTATGCCTCTGGAAGTTCTTGTCAATTTTCTTCTTGTTGTTGAGATAAGCTTTCAATTTTTCACTTCTTTTCATTTGTTCATCATTTCCTCATTTTCTTTATCATCCAAAAGGATATTAGCCAATTTTCAAACAACATAATTATCACAAACATTTTTTTTTTGTACTATGGATTTAGTTTTCACTAGATGCAATATGTAACAACTATTCCATTATTATAGTTCTTTTATAAGTCAAGAGATATAAATGAAAAATAAAATGATTGACACCCGTTCAAATCATGCATATACATAAGGTATATGATTACTTATGCATTTATTAAGGAACACATTTCCATGGTCAAGCACATATGAAAAATAATCAAGGATGAACATGTAAGACATTCAAAACAATTAAATAATAATTTCAATATTTTAAAAATGAAAAGGATGAACTTGCTCTAATTAACACAAAAGATAAAGTTAGGTATGTTTGACAATACCATATATATAGGCACATTACCAGAAAGTGTACCAAGGCAACCATATTCTTAATTAATCTATCTAGCAAAATTGTTTTAGACTTCATCTCTTTTCAAAAGAAGTTTGCAGAGGCATGTTTTATTTTTCAAAGAGAGAAAATGCAAGAGAGATAAAACACATATTCCTTGAGTGTAATAAAAATGATATTTGAAATTTCCCCCTTATTTTCTCATTAGTTAACAGCCTGAATAAAATCTCTTCAAAAGAAAAACCTTAATAAAATATAAACATATTAAAGTATAAGACCCATCTTTTGAAATTTCAAATTTTCTCATTTGTAGATAATTTCAAAAGATTAGTGTTTGAAGTTTTATCAAACTTTCTCTCAAGATTTGATAACACTTTTTCTAAAGCAAGTTTAAATAGTATTACATTTGTAATAAATGTTCAAACACTTTTTCAAACTTTCAAAAGAATAAGAAGGTGAAAAACACATTAAAAGTCTTGAAATTTCTCTAAAGGATATGAAGATTTTGAAAAAATAGTTCTAGAATAATAAAAGCTGTTTTTCTTTGAAAAAATATTTTCATATCAAAAACATCCATTTCACATGATATGTATGACTAAAAAACAAGAATTGTTGCTCAAAATTTCAACGTCCTAAAATATGTTATAGGGATCAAAGCATATATATATATATATATATATATATATAACAAGAAACATTTACACTATATGCAATTATAAAATTCAAGATATAAGATCTAATTGTTTATCATATTAAGGATACTTCTCAATAAACAAGGCATCTAATCATTTAAGAACACTATCAACATGTATCACACAATCTATAAAATAAAGTGCCATAAAAAATTATGCATAGAGATACTTATCGAATTTGGTAGATTGTGATACCCTTGTTTATGGTAATCATTTGCTATTTGTGTTTTCTTCATTTGAGTTTTCCATTTGTTAGGATGTGAAGAAAATCTCATTTTGTTGCTCTTCACTCATCTATTTCTTTGGTCATAAATACTTGGCATTTTAATATTTGATCGCAACATTTAATTATCACAAGCAAAGTTAACTCTAAAGCTTTTCAAATCAAAGGATAACATTAGATATCATTTAAGCATATTTCCAAGCATAAATTAGGTTGATATACAAAATAAAGCACGTATCACATTATTAACCATAGAAAATGACAAACAAAACACATATACACTTGAATCTTAAAATATATTTTAATAATTGTTAATGCAAGATTCAAGATTAACAAGAAGTACATGACCATCATCAAAATATATTGAAGCATTTTGGGGCAAGCGATGATCATGTGAGGCATGTTATGTCAAGTAAGAAATTTGAAGCATAAACACACGTGAATCAAGAGATGATATTTCATCTCATAATGCAACACTTGAAAATCATAGAATTTTCACTTTAAATTACATTCTTCTTTTTTCAAAGATATGCGTATATCAAGCATTTTCAAACATAATGTGAGACATGTTATGTCAAGTAAGAAATTTGAAACATAAACACATGTGTATCAAGAGATGATATTTCCTTTCGTAATGCAATACTTGAAAATCATGGAATTTTCACTTCAAATTACATTCTTCTTTTTTCAAAGATATGCATACATTGAACATTTTCAAACATAATGTGGGCATGTTATGTCAAGTAAGGGATTTCAAACATAAACACATATGAATCAAGAGATAATATTTTCTTTCATAATGCAATACTTGAAAATCATGGAATTTTCACTTCAAATTACATTCTTCTCTTTTCAAAGACATGCATATATCGGGCATTTTCAAGCATAATGTGAGATATGTTATGTCAAGTAAGAAATTTGAAACATAAACACATGTGAATCAAGAGATAATATTTCCTTTCATAATGCAATAATTGAAAATCATGGAATTTTCACTTTAAATTACATTCTTCTTTTTCAAAGATGTGCATATATTGGGCATTTTCAAACAAGATATTTAATTATCCACTCTCAGTTAAACATGTAATACATTTAAACACAAAATAAAAAAGAAGTAAAATTATTTTATAATATGCTTATCCACATGTAAAAACAAAGGTATATTCATCAGGTCAAACTCAAGGAGTATGATAGTTATATGTTTTTTTTTTTTAACTTAAGAGCTACTTTAAAATTCAAATTATAAATAAGTAGGTTGGTAAAACAATTTATATAACTTCTCATTTTAATTGAAATTAGAGCTTATGCAAATTATTTTATGAAACAACCATAATTGATATATAATCAAAGCTCTATATTACTAAGGAAGCCTTATATAAACACAAATAAAATCACTCCTCATTGAGCCGATAGGGATGCTTATAAAAACACAAATATCTTTAAAAAAAGATAAATTATTAAAAAATGAAAAATACTTATTTAAAATAAAATACAATATGTTTATATATTAATATATTAACATAAGCCAAATGAAGGAGTGGGAAGATCTAAGATGTAGAATATTTGGATTCTTCTCAATCCACTCATTTGGTGCTTCATTGTGCAATATATAGAAGAATTATACGATATATATATATATATATATATATAGAGGATTGGATCCTTTGACATCATATCTTGATAGTTGATTTTCGCTAATCTAACGGTTATTAGTTATTAGAAATTAATAATTAATTATGATCTAATAAATTATAACCGTCAACTGGCGAAAATTAGCAGTTAAGATTTGGTGTCAAACTTTTTAGTTTGACACCAGTCTCAAATAATTTTTTTCGATATATATATATATATATATATAATATCCAAAAAGTCGTATGCTTCATAAGAAGCTTGTACAACTTGGGGAGGGCTTTTGATTGATCAAAAAGAAAAATCTACTTCAACCGATATGCTTTGAGGCATGGTCAAACATAACATAGAAACTAAATTCACAAAAGGTGAAAATTAGGTTAGAGCAATAGGCGCTATAGCAAAACTGATTGCAAAAAAAAAGGGAAATCGGTCATGTTAAAATTATTTTCTAGGGAGGTCTTTCTAAAAAAATGAAAAATACTTATTTATATTGAATACATTTAAAATAAGAAAAGAATATGTTTATATATTAATATATCAAGTTTGATTGTAGATGCCATTAGGTAAGTATATCAAGCCCCTTGTTATTGCAAATTAGTGAGCGAGACAAGATAGTAACAGCCTTGTCTCATGTTATTTCTTTCTCTTTATTCATGCTCACCCTCTCTCTAACCAAAGAAATCTTTAATCCTGATTAAGTTTTCCTCCTCTATTGTAGATGCCGTTAGGTAAGTATATCAAGTCCCATGTTATTGCAAATTAGTGAGCGAGACAAGATAGTAAAAGCCTTGTCTCATGTTATTTCTTTCTCTTTCTTAATACTCACCCTCTCTCTAACCAAAGAAATCTTTAATCCTAATTAAGCTTTCCTCCTCTCCCATCTTCAACTTAAATTTTGGGCAATATCGGATCCAATTGAAGCTCTAACACAAAAGGTCCTTTTCAAGATTTGAACTCCTATTTTTAGATAGTTCGTTAGTCCCGAGACTAAAATTGCCACTTGAGTAAGAGAGATAGTAAAAGCCTCGTCTCATTTTGACTTCTTTCTCTTCTTTCAGTCTCACCCTCTCTCTAGCCAAATAAACCTTTAATCATGATCAAGCTTTCCTCCTCTCCCATCTTTAACTTAATAGCCAAAGAAACCTTTAAATCTGATCAAGCTTTCCTCCTCTCCCATCTTCAACTTAAATTTCGGGCAAAATTGAATCCAAATCAAGCTCTTGCACCAAAGGTTATTAAAACCGAACAGGCCCGATTGGTTTTTGAAAATGCTATTTAACATTTTTTGCAGCAGATGGGATTCGGACTTGTACAATGAGAATGCCTAATATAACACTTACCACTAGGCTATGTTTAGTTGCTAGTTAAGATGCATCATTTAATATATTTATTATATAATTATATAATTTAATAGAATTATTTCACAAGTCGTAGCCAACAGGGGTCGAACCCTTGTCACATGTTGAAACAACCTAGTACTTAACACTAAACTACATTGGGATATTGAATAAAATGCACTATTTAAAATATTTATTATATAATTTATTATAAAATATAAATTTAATCTATTTGGGTCATGTGATTCAACCAATGATCTACTGGTTAAACCAATAATCCACTGGTTAACCTGATATCCCGACCGAAATAATGACTGATTCGAGTTTAATAATATTGAAAAAATAACTTAACCAGCCTCGCCCTCAATATGTTTGTTCGAAATGAATCAGATTTCATTAAAAGGAACTAAAAAATCTATATGTGATGCAATGCTGACAAAGATTTCATATTTTAATTTATGTTGAAGATTACAGGAGAGAAGCTTGACCGGGATTGAATGGCTATTCATTTAGGGTGAGGTATTTTTTCTCGAGAAAAGGTGAGACTAAAGAAAGAGAAAGAAAACAATAAAATGAGACAAAATTATTCCTTTATCCAACTCAATGATTGGGCACAGCTAAAATATCTTAATTTAAAATTGATATAATGATTAACAAAAAAATAATAATAGAATATGATATACTTACATGATGATAAGTATAACCCAACTTTTATTAAAAGTATATTTTGAAGTTAGTATATAATAACTAAAATTGATATAATGATTAACAAAAAAATAATAATAAAATATGATATACTTACATGATGATAAGTATAACCCAACTTTTATTAAAAGTATATTTTTAAGTTAGTATATAATAACTTTATAAAAAATTTAATGATTCATTTCTAATATTCTATTTACTTATTAATTTAAGATTTTATTACATCATTAATATGTATATTAAAAGAACAATATTTACAATACTAAAATACAATTTTTAAAACCTTAGCTCATAAAATAATAGCAAAATGATAAGGTAAAAATTATATTTACAAACTTTTTGTTTGCAAACTCAAGAGTGTATGAACGGTCATACTTAGTGTAATTTATAAAAAAAAATTGTAAACAAATCATTCCCCAAATGATAAAGGGCAAAGGATAAACCTTGATATAAGACTCTCCAACTTGCAAGAATATTGATGAAGATCAATTGTATACAACGTTACCCTTGCAATTTTATATTTGTGTTGACGAAACTAAGACGAATCCAAACATATAATATTACAATTTGAAAAATGAAATATAACGAAGTGTACCCAGTAAATACCTTTACCCAAGGTGTATTAGTAGTTAGTACCAACTATATGTACCTGTATGGCAATAATTTAACACAATACATTACAAAGCTGCACTATTGACATGGCCATAGAGATAAAACAAAATTAAACATGTTTTTCCATTCATTTAACCAAAATAAATCTTACAAATACAAGTAAAACTAGAGCATGATTAATGTGCCGCACTTTATAAGATACAAAGCTTTCATCCATTTATCAAAGAGTAATGCATATAAAAAAAAACTGCTTTTTTTCCCCATAGGAACCACCTCATTTAACACTAAGTTATAAACTACAACTACCAAAAAAATGGGGAGGCAGAAAAGAAAGTAAAAGAATACACATGATACAACAATTGCACAAATCCCAGGTACCGGTCTAAGATGAACCCAACCCCAACCCTCATTTTACAGTACAATCAGGATTTGCACAAATACAAGGATTGTTTTCAGTACTTTGAACAACAATCTTTTAGGTTTCTGTTATACAGTTTGTCAATGGAAAACAAAGTAACTTTATAGTGCCTTCAATTAGTAAGACTTATGTTGATCTATCCCACTTCATATTCTGTTGGTCAGAGCCTCAGCAACTACAAGAATTATGCACATGCAATGAAAGAATAATGACTCTAATTTTCAGTTCATTTCACCTGCACACCTGAACAACACAGGTATTAGCAATCTTATTTTCCCTATTTTCTAAATTTCCAATACTTACTAATAACAACAACTAATTAAGAATATGCCTGGTTACACATTTAACAGAAGATAAATGGAACAATATAATAGTCTCCATAAGAATGAATCTATATGAGAAAATGACAATGAAGTACGTTTAAATAGACTGGACCAAGAGTAAATTAAGAAGGAAAAAACTTCTTTTACAACTGAATAATCAAAATATTCAAAGCTAATTATCTGAAAATAACATACAACCATGACTAAAGTTAAGTAAAAGCCCCTTTTATGCCTTTCCCTATTAAAAATAAAAATAATGCATGGGAGAAATTTAAAGTCTAATGCAAACAAAAAGTGGCTAAACAGAATAATTGAGATTGATAAAGAGAAACCCTTCATCTCAATTTGATTATCAAATAATAGAAAACTCAACAACCAACATATAGAATCTTAAACACTGTCTTATACGGTGCCAAATAACAACCCTAAAATACAATTAAATTTTAAAAAACACAAAATTACGATATTGCCATTAGAAATAAGAATAAACCTAAAAAAACCCTAAAATAATGAACATGTGCAAGACGCACGCACGATTCTATACCAATTCTAGCAGTGTATACAACTGCTTAACAAAAATCCTTCAGAGAGCAATCAAGAAAGGGGAGATCAGAAAACTCATCATTTATACACCGTGACAGAGTTAGAGTCAAACACATTGAACGAGGTGCTAGTCTAGTACCCTAATCAGCACATACTATTAGAAGGCAAGCTAAATTATTTCACCATTTTCAAGCCAATAAATCAAATGGAAGTGTAGCAATTTGGAGAGAGATCTATTAAGTTATAACATTTAACAAGGTCATAAGATAGATGCAAAGGAAATACTCACACGGAAGTAATTTATACCCAACAGTTGCATCACAATCTCACAAGTTCCCAGTCTTCTTTTGACATATCATAAATTTCAACACAACCATCCTCAAACATGATCTGCAAACATAAATTTCATATTCATATTTGATCCCAATTCTAATCTAAATTATGAAAGTTCAACCAAAGAATCTCTTACTGAGTGTTTTTGAGAATATTTATCAAACCATTTAATAATCCCAAACCTGTAGCATTATAAGAACAAAAAAGATTAACATTCAACTCTAGGTGTTATATGAAATTAACATAGAAAAAATATAAATACAAATATAAATAGAAAAGAAAGAAAAGAAAACCACTCTCCGTTAAATCCAACTAGCGAGCGTGGGGGGGAGGAAATCCTTGTACGCAGCCTTACCTTTGCATAATTGCAAAGAGGCTGTTTCCTGGATTCAAACCCATGACCTTTCAGTCATGAAAGAACAGTTTTACTCCGATTTGCCCCCTTAAAGATAGAGTTATCACAATTAAAAAATATACAATTTTAATATACCTCACATTTCCATGTTGTTTTAACCTAATAACTTCACCAATGCAATTGTGTAAGCACTTTGATTGGTCAACAACACGAGAATTTCCTGAAAAATCAAGTACAGCATAAAAATGGATGATTTACAATATAGAAGATGAAACTAAAAGAGGAAATGAAATGATAGCAAATTTTAAAGCATGTTTTCAATCAGATGAAAAATCAAACATATAGCTAACAAAATGACGAAACAAACTTACCAATTTGCAAACCTCCATTCTGATAAACCTTGACAGACAAAAGACCAACAATTAGTCAACAAGACAGATCTTTATAATTTAATATAGATGTAGTACATAATAAACTCAATAAAAGTGATTATGCTGACGGATTGATTGTATGGAATGAGAATGAGAAAGAAAGTGAAAGAGCAAAATGTTTTGTAGCACCATAGTCGTTAGAATCTTATGATTCGAGATTCGAATCTGACAATTTTACACGATTCAGCAAGCCAATGATTCATATCATGTGATGAATTAGATATGACTTTCAATCGTGTGATATATGCATGAGTCGATACAATTCCTTATCATTGATACAAATTGCACAATTCAATGATTTTATTAATTTATTTTCTTTTTTACTTTCCCCTTACATCAATTCTCATAATAGAAATTGAAATTTAAGCTTAAATTGTTAAATGAGAAGGAACCAGCACAGCACTACTGAAAACACCTTATTTAATTATTCTATTTCTCTGTTTTCATAATTCTAAAACAGGGGATTCACCTATCACACTATGCATCCTATGTGGCTATTCTACCGCTCTTCTCATTTGTTCACTCAACATACACCATAATTGGTTATATGATTGCTCTACATTCATCCTTCCAAAACATAGGCTTGATGCAATCATTCTAGGTGACTCAGTTATGACATATGACTTGTAATTTTGTTTTGTGAGAGTTATGTTTAAATTGTTTTGTTGTCTTAATTTAAAATTATTACATTGAGCATTATACATCATTTATATGATATACTTTAAGCTATTTTTCATGGTTCTTTGAATCTTACGATTTGATATGACTCACGATTCAGGATTCAAAAATTAATTTGGTTATTCACAACTTTAATTGCGATTTAATAGCCTGGCGTAGCACCTTTAAAACAAGAATGTCCATTTCATCAAATAAAGGAATTCCCTCCAAAAAGGAATAGTGTATCTCCCAATGAATTCTCTTCGAATCATTCTAATTGTTATTTCCCCTTTTATATCTTTTCAAGCCACAAAGTTTCACCAAAATCTCAATTCAATCATGTTTGCTCCTTAATGTCCTAGAGTAAAGCTCTTCCCTCATCCACCCTATACTGCAAGCAACAAAAATTAGCCCTCACAACCAGAGGAACATTCATTATCTCAGGTGTCTTTGTAGGACAATCTATTGATCATCTAGAACTATCTTCAGGACAGTTTGCTACACATCATCACATCACTTATGGCATTTCAGGCTGTCTATTTTTTTATTTTCTCTCCCCCTTGTCAAAATTGGGTCAATATGATAAATTTCTATATTTGTTAAGAGATATAAAATCATCTATGGACCTTCACCCAATAACTCAGGCTAGGGATGGCAAAAACGAGCCAACCCGTCGGGTTGGCTTGTAACCCGCACAAAACGAGCCAGGTTGGGTTGGCAAAAATGAGCTGCCAACCCGAACCCGAACGAGCCAACCCGCGGGTTAAACGGGCTGGTTCGCGGGTTGCCTTTTTTTTTTAATTAAAAAAATAAAAAATGACAAGTAGAGGAGTCACGCAGACAGAAACACATTAACACATCACACAGACCCATCCTAACGACCCAGCCCTAGGTCCCCCACCCTGCCACCGTTCTCTCTTCCTTCTACCGACCCACCGACGGCGCCGATTTCCTTCCACCGTTCTCTCTTCCTTCCACCATCAGTTCCCTACTTCCACCGACCCACCGACGGCGCCGATTTTCCTTTCAGAATCGGAAAGGGTTTGCCACTTTATACAAGCTGGAGTTCGGGTCTTATAATTACTGATTAACTGGATCTGGAGCATTTGGTTCTGCTTTTCTCGTTCTTCACAAGTCTGATTGTTGGAGTTGAAGCCTATAAAATTTGATAGCTTTTAGCTTTCCAACTTCAATTATTTCCTCTTCTATGAACTGCTAAACCGTGCATCATGAAGGATTGGTGATTGATTATTTTTTTCCATTAAATAATGGACAACCCAACAAAGAAAGTTTCAATTTTTTTTTTAATTTTTTGTTTCTATTTTGAGATTTTCGTGTTTAATTGTTGGAATTGAAAACCCAGCAAATTCAATAGAGCTAGCTTGTCAACTTCAATTTTTATTACTTTTCATGATGTCATCTCTGGTAGGTATGTGTTGAAAAAGATTCGCTTGGCCAAGCAGACAGAGAAGTTCAAACGTACAGCACACCAAGAGGTTGGTGTAACAACCCGCGAGCCAAAAACTAGCCAACCCGCAAGCATTATTGCAAGTTTTTTTCGAGCCAACCCTAACCCGGCTCGGGTCGGGTTAGGTAGGGTTTTCAGGCTCGATTTTTTTTTCGAGCCAACCCTAACCCGACTCGATTTTTTCGGGCCAAATGCAGGTTGGGCCGGGTTGGCTCGTTTTGCCAACCCTAACTCAGGCTTTTAGGAGTTGGTCTTTGGAAATGCATTACAACCTATGACTAAGTCGTCAAGAAATCGATCATTGCTGCTCTCATTCTTCATACTTAAGTTAAATTTCTGCACAAGTTAGGCATGTGCAATGTCCGTGCTACAAGCCCAACGGAATCTTGCATGAAGGGACATGTTCGACATACAAAATCATTCATAGACCGGTAATTAATGGCTTGCGAAAATTACAAAAAGAATTCCTCATTAAAATATTCCAAATTTAGAATAATAAACACCCACATAGCTAAGTAAGTCAATTTGGTTACTCATTAAACATGATGCAAACATGAAAACCATTTGAAATTTTATTTTTCCTAAAATATGTATGTTTTTATCAAGAATTTCGCATTCATAATTGTTCCAAATAAATATATTCAACCTACGATCAGCTACATTTTCATTTTATGGCTGCGTCTATATTTACGGTAATTCATTTGAATTATACGGAGTATAAAATATATAACAATTTTTTTTTAGAAAAAGAATCAATTTCTAAAGCCAACACAGAACTGTTGAAGTGTTAATAGTTTTTTTACCCATTCCATTTTTCTCTTAATTTGGCATACCAAACATAGGAATAAAATGAAAATGTCACTCATTTCTTAACCATACAAACATGCCAAGCGAATGATTATTCCATTTCTTTCCCATTTCATCCCCAATGGGAATTAGTCCAGCAATCAAACAGACAGAATTGAAAAAGAGAATAACTGAATGCAAATGATCACAAAATTAAAGTGTAATATACTAGTTTCATCAAAGTCCACATGTCAATGTTAGAGGAATTCATAGAGAAGCAAATACTAAAAATAAAGGTAAATCCAGACATTCAGAAGTATAAGTTAATATAAAATAAAAGGATTACAGTATTCCATTGAACATTTAGGGTATGTTTGGGACAAAGGGCTTTAGATGGAAATGGAATGGAAGGCAAATTTTTCGTATTCTACAATTTAAGAACTTTTTCAAATAAAAGGAATAAAATGATTGATTATCACGAAACCTTCCAATCATCCCTTATTCATTTTTATAAACAACCTAAAACCCCAAGCACCTCCTGTTGGATATTGAAATGGCCAGACTGTTGAAATCAATCCTTGCCCTTACTATTTAATCACAACATTTAGGGGGCTTGCCCGGTTGTCAAACCAGGCAACCTTATCATTGTGCCAAGCTTAGCCTCTTAAAAGTATAAGTCTACAGATTTATTCATTTGATAGGTTACAACTTACAAACAGGAATGGATCCTCTCATGAGTTATTTAACATAACCATGTCATGGCGGATACTAACCATTAATAAACAAATCAATGGTGATGAGAGATGAAAGAGAAAAATATTACAATAGGGAATAACAAAATCATTTTCATTGATCTGTTCATGAATGGTTAGGATCCTCTCACATGATATGGTAATTTTAAATAACACATAAAATTATCTACTCCCATTACGAACATAATTTGGTTTGTATTAAGCAATTCATAACCAATTATCCGAGTTCAAAATCCTTTGACAAATGTTTCAAACATTTTGTAATGAGTTTCACCCATTAAGACCAACTCTTTAGATTGAAAAAAAAATTGAAAATAAGTTCCACTTTGGCGCCTGATTTTAAGCATCATTTTTTACAACTTGACCTCGGAATAAACACTGTTGAAAACACAGTAAGAACTAACCACAACAAGTGCGGTTATTCTACTGTAAAGAGTGTGCTATTATGTTTATATTCCTCTAACCTCACATCTTTTTAGCGAAATAACCACTATCTACAGGAGGTTGTTCTTCTGCGAAATAGTTAATTTTGAATGTACATACAACACCAAAATGGAATATGGTGCCTAATATGGAACCTGCTAATAGTTCTCCCAAAAAATAAAAAAAGGGAATTGATATGCATCCAGAAGCAAGTACACCTGAAAAGATAAAATATGGATACAACGGAAAAATTGGTGTAAAGAACCCATTCAACCCAAAAGCTTAAGCTATAAGGTGAGGGCACGCCCCCTCACAAGAGAGTCCATTAGGCTTAAAAGGTGGATGATGCATCAGGTCGAGCCTACCTGTGCTAAGAAATTCCACAAGAGAAAGTGGGGGCGGTGAAGATCGAACTCAAGACACGAGGCTCTGATAATATGTAAAGAACCAATTCAACCTAAAAGCTTAAACTTTAAGGTGAGGGCCTCTTTAATAGTTTATATTATACTCTAACAATCGGTATATCAGAGCTTCTTGGGTTGTATGATTCTAGAAAAGTGGTATCCTACCAACCAATTGACTATCCCTCAAAAAGTATTTCACAAATCAAAGGCAATACAAGCAAAGCTAGTTACCACTGATTATTAAAATTCGCAACTTACTAGAGTAATCTAAACTGATATATTTACACCCTACAACAGTCTGATTAAGTTAAAATATTACAAAATTATAGACATTGAAAATGGAATTTTAGTTTAGAGCAGAAAAGGCTTTTTCTTTTGTCTTCACTAATCAATGTATTTGTTAAGAACCTTGAAGTCACCACCCCAAAAGCTAGCTCAAAGGGTGGAAGTGCTCAAGGCCTTATAAACTCCACATTAATTGCACATACAACCAATGTGGGACTATCTATCTCAACACGCCCCCTCACACGAGAGCCCTTTGGGCTTGAAGGGTGAACAATGCAACAGGCCCAGCCTACCTGTGCTAAGAAACACCACAAGAGAAAGTGGGGGGCGGCGAGACTCTGATACCATGTTAAGAACCTTGAGGTCACCACCCCAAAAGCTAGCTCAAAGGTTGGGAGTGCCCAAGGCCTTATAAACTCCACATTAGTTGCACATACAACCAATGTGGGACTATCTATCTCAACAGTATTTACAATCCTCAATTATACTCAAAAACCATTCAGCAAATACATGAGGATAGTGACACCTCCATTGCTAAAGTCCAAAAAAATCATGATGAAAAAATAAGTTAATGAAAACACAAAGTAGATGCATTTCATAATCACAAATCTAATGAAAATTTGACTAAGTATAAATGTATTTATTAACCAATTCAAAAGCATAAGCTCACAGCAAAGTTTTGAAATACTGGAAAGACACCGAAATTCAGTTTGGTTTAGTACTTTGATATTTTTGAACAGTCCATAGAGAATTCGAGTCATATATCTACTCTGGATATAATTGCTATTTAAGAGAAGATGAAGCCACCTGATATGCAACTAATTTTAACGCAGCATCTGAAGACTTAGGCTTGGTAGGTCGCACACCCAGCTTACGCCTACACTCGACAGCACCACAGTGGCAATCTTGATCTGCACCAAATTGAACAAACCTGCTATATAGTTAGAAACTCAGAATACACCATAACTGTCATTACTAGCATCATTTTGGAGACACCAAAGACCCCAAAACTTTCCAGAGGCATATCTATTAATATAGAAGATATAGTTCAATTATAAGGGTGTAATAAAAGAAATAGGCAAGTGAAGTGCTCATACTGGTAATCATAAGTCAGATGCTCGCCCTTTTGTATGTCACGAGTTGCAAATATGCCAATTCTGGTTTCACCATCAATTATCCTTAAGATGGGGAAAAAAAGAAAAAGGCACTTGTTAGTCGAAGTGCCTACCTACTCTATCAAATAATGTTGGATAAAATAACAAATATCACTCCAAGATCATATGAATAAAACAATTAGTAGTCAACCATTTCTGCATCTCAGTATTGGGGCAGCAACTATGATTGATATATCTTGATTTGTTTCCCTTATATGTAGCATCTATCACCATATCTCGATTGATTTCACATAAGTAAAAGTTAGTTTCCCCACGACGTTTCATATCCCAAAGCCTATCTTCACATGTTTGGTCATTGATGACTATAGAAAGAGCGAACATTCATAAGTAGGTTTTAAAAGAATAAAAAAAAAAAAGAACAAAAAAAAGCTCATTTTATAGATGTAGATAGGAAAAACAATTATCTCACCTTCTCCAACATATTCAATAACAAATTCCCCAAGCTTGATATCTTCATCCGCCACAATTCCAGAACCACATTTCTCAGTCTACAAGAAATACATTAAAACTCAGTATGTTAAGTGTAGATATTACGAGAGAAATGCAAGTGATTATATGATTTCAAAAAACCTAGATAGAATATCAGCATAGATCTGTATATGTGTACAAAAATAAGGTCTGGGAATTGGGATGATAGAGAAGTGCTGCTGATAATGGGGAGGAAAATCAGGAAAGTGGATTCAGAAAGGAATATAATAATCAATTTTATTGAATTTACCTTTATATCCATATAGTTTTTAGAATAAACCCTTAATTTGGTCCTCCAAAGATCGGAGTGTTGCCACATTAGTACTCCAAGATTTTTATCACCAAATTAGTCCTTCAAAGATTAAAGTGTCATTCATTGTATTAGTTTTCCAAAAACAAATTCACCAAATTAGTCCCTCATAGGTACAAAATTGTCACCAAATTTGTCCTTTTATGTCACCACTTTAGTCTTCCATTGGTGATGATTATGTATATTTACTAATTTGGTGAAAAATTCTTTGCATGACTAAGATGGTGATACTTTAATCTTTGAGGAACTAATTTAATGACAACAATCTTTGAAGGACTAATGTGACGACACCTTAATCTTTGAAAGACCAAATTGAGAGTTTACTCCAGTTTCAATGAGTTAGTTTAACAAAAATGAATAGAATAAGGATAAAGGAACTTTCAGGACAAAAAGAAGGCAGGTACCTCCTGTAATAGTAAAGATATGCATTGCAATATGAACACAAATTTAAGATGGAGCACATGAAGAGTACCCAAATTGGATGACCATGCCCAATACAGTGTACAAGCAAAACCAAGCTAACATTTCAAATGTCTCTAAATAGAATCCTTATTTTGGAAGAGAAAATACTGAAAGAAACTTATATTATAAAAAAAACCCAATTATACCTTAACCAATTTCATCTTTTTCGCTGGACGATGCTGAAATGGTTTGTTAAGACAGGAGCTCCCACATTTACAGCCTGAAGAACAGCTAGACAGAAGCATCCTATAGGGAATGTCAACATAATGAATGAATAATAGGACTGCAGATTTATGTAGATATATTTGCATCGGTAATATACCGTAAAAAAGCGGAGCCTTTGTGTGCTAAATAAAACAAACAAAATCTATACTAGATGCAGCAGCAAATTCTAGAAAAAATAACTTTTCATTTTAAACATAATAGCACTGCACCAGGGCTAATCACCAGTATGATAGCCCAAGGAAATAGCTCTTTCAGCCAGGGAACAAGTTTTCATAGTATATTTTTAAATTTATGGAACCAAATCAATCAAAGCCACACCACCCTATTTTTTTCTGTTTTTGGGGGCTTTAAAGAATGTGACATGATTTCTATGCCATACTCAGCTTGAGAAAAATTCTTGCTCAGGGTTCAGGTCAGTCAACAATGAGAATAATAACAATGTCAATAATAATGATAATGATGAATTGTATCTGATATTATTCTAATATCAGAATTAGCATATGCTTAAGCAATCCCAACTTAATCCACTTCTATATAGCCCATATGCTTAAGCAATCCCAACTTAATCCACTTCTATATAGCCCACACAGACACAAAAAGTAATATATTTCTGAATTAGCATATGCTTAAGCAATCCCAACTTAATACACTACTATATAGCCCATTGAAACACAAACACTCACACAGATTCACAGACACAAAAAGTAATATATTTCTGAAAAATGGTGATTTTGGATGGTTGCCTGCTGATGATAAAATTTATAACCAAAGTAAATGAAGATAGATTCAGGAACATTACTAACAATGGAGTAGGCATGTACTAGAAATGAGCATAAACACATGAAAAAATGCCATAAGGTACACGCATATGGAATACTTACCCACAGTGGCAATCTCTACCACATACGCTAGTAGATCCAGTTGAAGGAGTACAGGAACAGAAAATGCCATCATCATCAAACCGTCTCTTGACCTTCTTAGTGACATATATATCTAAAATTCATAAGAATCAACAAAAGAAGATTATCTAAAACTACAGGACAGCTAAAAAGACACACCAAGCATAACAGGATCAAATACTTCAGAAGAACAAGGAAATTACAAACTGAAGATTGCAGATTTGTTGGGTCAACATACATAAAGACAGTCATAAAGAAAAGGCTACACTGCACTACATGAGATATACAGTTATTGTTAACATTACTGAACAACATGTATAAAGGATACTGCGTTTTATATAGGTGTACGTTGGCTTTGACTTCGACTTATTAAACCAATCTGGAAGTTCAAAGTCAACAGGTTCCCCAAGCTCCATGACCAACTTGTTGAATACAGATCCAAAACGATCCTGCTCAGAATTCTGTCCAACAGAAAAGGCAAGGAATTCACTCAACAGCCCAAACGCAATTTAAAAAGAGGAATTCTCATTGAATAGGATTCTCATAAGCATGATAGAAAAAGACTACTATAACATATTTTCAAAAAAGTTAAATTTATTAGGAAACCCTATCAAAACAAAAATATATTGTTTAATTAAAAAGGTCATCTTTAAAAGAAACTTAACAAGATATAAACAGCAAGATGAAAGAGATTGAAGTAGTAGCTACTTTGTATATTAACTTCAGTTGAAAACAGTTGCCACAAGAGTACAATGCTTAATTATATTTATATAGGGCAAGCCCCGTTGCACAAGGCTACCCCCAACTTTGCGAGGATATGGGTGAGGGTGATTGTACACAGTCATGCCCTTGTATTTCTACAAAGAGAATATTTCCCAAACTCAAACCTGTGACCTTTCAATCACAAAAGAGCAACTTTACCACTCCTTCAAGGGTCACAACCCGGTGCTGTAATTCTGGAAAAAAAAAAATTAATTCCCATGTGTCACAGACTAAGATCAAGTTCTTAAAGAGACAGAAAAGGGTTCATAAATTTCAATAGTGACCTAATTTAAATTCAAAAGAAAAGGAGAAGCCTAAAAAAATGTTTTACTCTTTTACCAATAGTTGACTTTACAGATAATAAATATGCATACGGGAATTAATAGTAAATTCTTCCAAACTAACTTCTTCCAAACTAACTTCTCAGCACTTTGCCAGGGGAATAGTATAATTCAAATAAACTCTCTCAAATAAATCCAAATATGACAGATTGCATTGCATGATTTTAAAGAATTACAGAAAAGGACTAATCAAATGTATTACAACACCAAACAACCTTTTTCATGGCAGGCATGGAATCTGATAGAGTACTGGATATTCCTATGTGATCAGCATGGTTCTCAGTTTCTCAAAAGAGGCTCAAACAAAAAACTGGATATTGAAAATCAATCCCACAAAACTGATATACAAGACTTACTTGATTTCTTCAAAGGCATATTTTGCCTGCAACATGAAAAACAATTTGTCAGCTTTATGTAAAGTAATTAAAGGCATCAAAATTTATCTTTATGTTGAGGTTTAAATAAAAAATATGCATAAACGGATTTTTCTTACACATGTTCATGCGACGGCAGACGATAATATGACTGTGAGCAGAAGAAAGATGTTTCAAAACTTGTTCCTTCTTCTAGACTGTCAAACAAGTCAGAATAAAGAAACTGAAGAGGACAATCCAAAATGGATGGTTCAATAACAAATATGAAAATAAAATTTAATAAACATATAAAACCAATATACATATACAAACATCTAAAACAGATTCCTAACAATCCCATACAGTCCTACACCCAGCACCAACTTTTTTTTATTGAGAGCCATAATGTTTTATTTCGTCTCTCATCTTTAATCTATCAAAGGGAACTCTTGGTGTCACAAGAAATAATTTAAAATGACAGTAAATTGTTAAACTGGTCTCAAGTCTCAGCCATCCCATCTCATTTCTCTGGAAGTATTTATAACTGGTGATAACCACTCTTTATCTGTTACTCGATTTTAAAATCTTGAATGTAGAAGCAGTTGCCACTCTCACCATGGCATTTGACAATTCATACTCTTAAAAAACCAATTGCTTCAATATACACCATTATTCCCACACACAAAAATAAAACAAACAATGTTTGTCTCACTTTAAAGTTCAATTCTTTCACCTTCTGTTGGCATGGAAGGAAAAGAAAATGGAAGAGGAAACAAAGTTCAGAAATTTTAAAAATGAGATCAACTAATATGAAATCCTACATACATAACATGAAAATTCTACATTTCCGTTCACCCAAACAAGAGATGATTTATCAAAGAAAAAATAAAATAAAATTAACTAAACAATTGAAAAATTCAAACTTTTCGTTTCCCCCGTTTTCATTCCCTGGACAGAAACACAACACAGTGCGAGATAACCACTGAAGGGACTAGAATTATATATTAAAACAGAAAAGAAAGAAAGAAAGATGGTCACGCACACTCACACACAGCATTAGTAAAAATTCAATTTTGACGAAAACCCACGAAAGATTGTCGTAAATGGTAGAGGGAACAGTAAAGAAACTTGAAAATCACAAAAGGGTTGGAATGGAATCAGCAAGAATCCAAAAGGGAATTGTAGAATCAGAACAAGTACACTGAAACACAAGGGCAAAATGGGAATATACAAAATCCAAAGAGAGAGAACCTGGAATGGTGTTAGAGAAGAAGTGAAAGTGAGTATCTGGAAATGAAATGGACTTGGTTTTTGTACGTAATTATATCAACCAACTCAAACTGACTTGTTGATTCGCTATGATGCCTTCAAAGTACAAACCTCAAACACCATCACACAAAAAAAAAATAGGGTTTTTTTTTTTTTCAACCCCTAAATACAACTTTGGAAGAGTAAATTGAATTGAACGGTTAGAAATTTTAAAATAAAATAAAATAAAAAGATTGTTAGGTGTCATAGAAGGAAAATAATAAAAGGAATTTAATTAAATGTTTTTGTTTATAAGGAAATGACAGATAATTTAATATTCTTCTGCTTTTTTAATTTCAAAATCTTTCTCTTTCTGGTAACTGTAATTCCTAATCTGCAAACGGGGTACCAAAAAGTCTTCCCCACCATTTATTTATGGGTTTGATGATTGTTATTTTAAATAACATAACTTATGTCATTTTAAGAGAGAGATTGACACAAGAAATAAAAATCATGAGGAGAAAATGGATGATTTTTTTTAATTTAAATTTTAAATAAGTTTTTTTATTTTGTGTCTATCTCTCACTTAAAATGACATAACTTTATATCATTTAAACTGACAAATATTTTTCCCTTAATTTAAAGGGAAATTATATTTTTCTGTAATAGAAAAATTGATCTCTTATGCAATAGATACATTTTTTTCAAGTGAGTCCTAGTAGTTAATAAATTAAAAAGAAAAAACCATTAACACGATTTCCCATGGATGTGCATGAAAATTTGATATCTTCTACTGCCGAAGAAAAGACAGCCTCTTTATTTATTGAGTAAATATCATTTTTAGTCCTTAACAAAATAATATGATCCTCATTTTAGTTCCTTACAAAAATAAATTAGTCAGTTAGTCCCTAACAAATTTAAAGTGAACCTATTTAGTTGAAATTGCGGTCTCTCACAAATTCAAAAAAGACTCATATTAGTCCCTCAAAAGGACTAAAATGGGTTCACCTTGAATTTGTTGGGGACTAACTGACTAATTTAATTTTGTAAGAGACTAAAGTGTAAACCGTGTTTTTTGTTAGGGATCAAAAAGGGTCTTTACTCTTATTTATTTATTTAAATCTGGTTTCGTGTTTTTTTTTTTTTATATATACTTGAATCTGTAATTTGATTTTATTGTAACTAAAAATGATATTTTATCTTTAAGATTTTTTTTTTTGGAGTTGTTTTTTATGCCGTTTTTGGTCAAATTTCATTTCATTTTTTTTCAAAAGAAAAAACCGTTTTGAGCATCTTAGAAAAAACCAACCAACCACGTCAGTTTGAGTTGGTTAATAACGCTGCCAGTTACCCAAAATCCAAATCCTAATATACATTCCTAATTCATTTCATCCCCCATTCTCAATATGTACTCTAACAACATTCTCAAACATTTGTTTCCTGATTCTTTTTCATTATTGCTGCTTGATAATATGTATAAAGTTAATTGTTAAGTACGTAATATTTAAATTGGCTGATGGTGTAGTTATTTGTTCCTTTTGGTGATGCTTGTTGGGTAGTGGTTCTCTTAAATGCTCTACTGAGAATATAATGTGGGATGCCAATATTTTTAAACAGAAAAATATTTTTGCAATTACTGCAGATAAGTTATCTGTATTTACTCTCAAAAACGATGTCGTTTTAAGATTAAAATATTAAAAAATTATAATTATAAAGACTATAATAATCCTGAAATAAATTAAAATTACAAAAACACTATGATTTCCGCCCCAAAACGACGTCGTATTGGGCTTACTGCAGATAATTTATATGCAGTAACTGCAGAAAAAATGAACCCATTTTTCAAAGACAATAACGTTAAAGTGAATGAGTATTTGGATAGTGGTTCCATTGACTACTCTTCTGACATATAATGGGGGATACTGCATTTATAAAGACAATAACGCTCAAGTCAATGATAATTGGATACTGGTTCTGTTGACTACTCTTCTGACAATATAACGGGGGATGCCGCATTTATAAAGGCAATAACGCTTAAGTCAATGAGTAATTGGATAGTGATTTTGTTGACTATTCTTCTAACAATATAACAGGGGATGTCGCATTTATAAAGACAATAACGTTCAAGTCAATCAGTAATTGGATAGTGGTTCTGTTGAATGCTCTTCTGACAATACAATAGGGAATGCAATGCAATATTTATAAAGACGGTAACATTCAAGTCAATGAGTAATTGAGATCAGTGTTATGAAAACCGGATCAGGCTAAACTCCCAACTGGTCTGATCCATGGGAATAAGATTCAAACCTAGAACCTAAGGATTGAAATTCACAACCCTTACCACTAGACAAACTCTATCTAACGGTTATGGTGCTTCTAATTTAATATTTGTTAATACTATTATATATATTTAACTCAAACGATTCAATCAGAGATCCACTAGTTGAATCAATGACTCATTAATCCAGTACTCTAATTGAGTGAATGATCGATCCAAGTTTAAAAACATCAATTGAGACATAGTACATAATATAAAAAAAATTATACTTGATAGTTGTGAACCTATAGTTATAAGAGTGGGGGAATCTTAAGTTGCTTAAGATTCTTGAGAGGATCTTGGAGATAAGTGAGGATCCTATAAATAATTGCAGGCGATTACACCTCTAGATTGTATCTTGGATCCAATATTCTAACCCATAACAATTGCCTTTAGCTCGATACTATGCTTTGTTGGAGTGCCGAATTACAAGGGATCATTAACCCCAATTGGGTCTAGATCATTAACCCCAATGTGTCTTCAAGACTTAACGTTGGAGACTTCGATATCTTGGCTTAATATTTTTAAATATTCTAGATTTACTTCTCTCGGTTTGGTAATCACGTCTAATGTTTGCCCTTCTTCAGGGAGTACATTTGGAGTTTTGAAGTTTCGTTTCCTAACCAAGTTACAATGGGTATCACGATCGATGTTGTTATTGATGATCCTTGGCTGTATGAACCTATATTTGAGATGTTTCAGTTGAGTTGCCGATGTTGACTTCTTGGCTTGACATTTTGGGCCATCCCGAGTTTCCTATTTGGTCTTGTTGTTTAGGCCCAAAATGAGTCCTCCTTCAGGGGCTTTCGAAAAATCTTCATGCTTAAATCTTTGCCAAGTCGTAAGGGGTGACCTAATCAGTGTGGTCAAGGGTGTGCAAAAAAAATCAAAAAATTGAATTGAACTGTGAACTTAACTGAACTGCACTTAAAAAAAAACTGTTTTTAAAAATCAGTTCTTGAACTGAACTGCATTTTTTAATATTAGTTCTTAAACTAAACTTTTTATGAAAAAGCAGTTCATGAACTAAACTGATTTATGAACCGAACTAGTTTAAAAAACCATGAACCAAATTAGTTTTTTTTTCTTCTCTTATTTTCCTATTTATCTTTTTTCTTCCTTATTTTATCTTTATTTTTAGGCTTTAATGTTTCTATAGTAATGTAGATAAGTTATCTACATTCGCTCTCAAAACGACATCATTTTAGGTTGAAAAATAAAAAATTATAATGAAATAGACTATTATAACCCTGAAATAAATTATAATTACAAAAATATCTTGATTTCTGCCTCAAAACGACGTTATTTTGGGCTCAATGTGAATAAGTTATCTATATTGACTGTAAAAAAAAGTGAACTCTTATTTTTATTAATTTATTTCTTTAGTTTTATATTTTTTTTCTTTTATTTTATTTTTTATGTTATGTATTTCTATCTCTTATTTTTACTATATTTTATTTTTATTTTTATTTGTTTATTGCTTTTGTTTTTTTAAATTTGTGGTATTATTTATTTATTTTTTACTTTTTCCTTAATATTTTCATACTTTTCATTTGGGTTCAGAACTAGTTCAAAAATCAATTTTAAGGGTGTGGGAGGAAAGTGAGGGAGAAAAAAGATTTATTTTATTCCGCAAATATTCACCGTTGGATGAGATTATAATCAACAGTATTAAAAGGGCAGATAAAAGTAGGCAATATAAGGGTAGACAGAACAACCTATCCCAAGCAGTGATGGACCCAAAAAATTATATTTATGTCTGCACATTTAGTGGCGAAGGTTCAGGGGCAGCGCCCTCGAATTTTTTTTTTTAAAAGCTCTCGCCATGCACAGGATCCATGAAAGGATATATGGTAAATAACCTTATCTTACATTTGCAAAAGGTTAGATATAATAATTAAAAATGTGACTTTTGGGTACATGACCACAACACCAACGATTAAGACAAGAGAAAGTAACAACTTAGTAAATCTAAACTAATATAAGCAGTGGCACAAATAGAAGCACAACGATATTAATTTCAAGAATGTAGTATAACATATCTATTATTCAAACATACACGTTATAAGTAATTGAGAGACCGAACGCATTTGGTTGTTTATAAGTTGGCAACTCCAGAAATAAAATAGATCAATTTTTTAATACAAAAAAATAGTTACTTTTGCAAGTTTTTTTAATAGAAAAAAAGAGTTACTTTGTTTACCAAAAAAAAAAAAGAGTTACTTTTGCAAGGTAGTGTCTGCACTTATCCACATGGGCAATAGTGCAGGTCCGCCATTGATCCCAAAGTAGTTATTGAACGTAACTGTTTTTAAAAAATGGTTCTTGAATTGAAAAATCATTCATGAACTGAACCGGTTTTTTCTCTTCTTTTCATTTATTTTTATTTTTCTCTCTCAATTTCTCTTCATTTATTTATTTATTTACTGTTTTCTTATGTATTTTTACTTCTTTTTTTTTTATTGCTTTTCTTTAATTTTCAGTATCATTTACTTTTTTCCTCTAATCTTTTTTTTTGTAATTTTTATTTTGATTTAGAATTTATTTTAAAAACCAATTTAGAATTGAACCAAACTAAATTAATAAACCAATTCACTTCTAAGAAATAAATTATTTTTTTCGATTAAGTTCGGTTCGACAAAGAAAACCTAACCAAACTGAACCACGCACACCGGACATAATGGTTTGAGATGTTCATTTCTCATGTTGGATTGTTCCAATGGTGTCGTTTGATGTGTCTTGGTTAGACTTTTTGACATGATTGTTGCCTCTTTGTGTCTTTTGCAACTCGCAAGCAATACTTGGCCACTTTTAGGTGTCATAGAAGGAAAATAATAAAAGGAATTTAATTAAAAAAAATTATATCTAATTAAACGTTTTTGTTTGTAAGGAAATGACAGATAATTTAAAATTCTTCTGCTTTTTAAATTTCAAATTCTTTCTCTTTCTGGTAACTGTAATTCCTAATCTGCGAACGGGGTACCAAAAAGTCTTCCCCACCATTTTTATTTTTTTTAAAGAATCTGGTTTCGTTTTTTTTTTTTTTGTACTTGAATCTGTATGTACTTGAATCTGTAATTTGATTTTATTGTAACTAAAAATGATATTTTATTTTAGGGTTTGGTGTTTGTCATTTTAAATGACATAAGTTATGTCATTTTAGGAGAGATAGACACAAAAAATAGAAATCATAAGAGATAGAAAGTTAGTGGTTTTTTTTAATTTAAAATTTAAATAAAAAAATTATGTTATGTCTAACTCTCTTAAAATGCCATAACTTTATGTTATTTAAAATAACAAACATTTTTCCCTTTATTTTAAGATTCTTTTTTGGAGTTATTTTTTATGCCGTTTTAAGTCAAATTTCATTTCAAAAGAAAAACCGTTTTGAGCATCTTACAAAAAACCAACCAACCACGTCAGTTTTGAGTTTGTTAATAACGCTGCCAGTTACCCAAAATCCAAATCCTAATATACATTCCTAATTCATTTCATCCCCCATTCTCAATATGTACTCTAAGTCTCTAACAACAATCTCAAACATTTGTTTCGTGGTTCTTTTACATTATTGCCGCTTGATATTATGTATAATGTTAATTGTTAAGGACGTAATACTTAAATTGGTTGATGGTGCAGTTATTTGTTTTTTTTTGTGTGATGGTTGGTGGGTGTGGATAGTGGTTTTGTTGAATGCTTTTTTGACAATATAACGGGGGATGCAGTATTTGTAAAGATAATAACACTCAAGTCAATGAGTACTTGGATAGTGATTCCGTTGACTACTCTTCTGACACTATAGCAGAGGATGCCGCATTTATAAAGGCAATAACGCTTAAGTCAATGAGTAATTGGATAGTAATTCTCTTTTGACTATTCTTCTAACAATATAACGGGGGATGTCGCATTTATAAAGACAATAATGTTCAAGTTAATCAATAATTGGATAGTGGTTCTGTTGAATGCTCTTCTGACAATACAATAGGGGATGCAATGCAACATTTATAAAGACGGTAACACTCAAGTCAACGAGTAATTGAGATCAGTGTTATGAAAACCAGATCACGCTAAACTCCCAATTGGTCAGATCCATGGGAATAAGATTCAAACCTAGAACCTAAGGATTGAAATTCACAACACTTACCACTAGACAAACTCTATCTAATGGTTATGGTGCTTCTAATTTAATATTTGTTAATACTATTATATATATATTTAACTCAAACGATTCAATCAGAGATCCACTAGTTAAATCAATGACCCATTAACCCAGTATCCTAATTGAGTCAATGACCAATCCAAGTTTAAAAACATTAATTGAGACACAATATATGATATAAAAAAATTGTACTTGAGAGTTGTGTACCTATAGTTATAAGAGTGGGGGAATCTTAAGTTGCTTAAGATTCTAAAGACGATCTTGGAAATAAGTGAGGATCCTATAAATTATTGTATGCAATTATACCTCTAAACCGTGTCTTGGATCCAATATTCTAACCCATAACAATTGCCTTTAGCTCGATACTATGCTTTGCTGGAGTTCTGAATTACAAGGATCCTTAACCCCAATTGGCGCAGTCCATAATAGATACATGATGTTCGTTCTGTCGGCCAAAGTGTGTCAGAGATAGATATGCAAGTAGGGGTATAAATGGGCTTTGGCTTAAATAGGTCAGGCCTGTGTAAAATACATTAGGCTTGACTTGGTCTGTTAGCCTGTGTAGATCCAAATTATAAGTTTAGCATGACCTATATTTAAAAAAACAAAAAATTTGGCATAAGCTTGATAGCCTGTTTAAGCCTATTAGGCATTTAATAATTAAAAAATATTAAAATAATATTACTTTAATATCCAAAATCATTAAAATAATAATTTTATTTATTTTATTTAAATAAATAATATGATATAGGAAGACCTGTAGACTTATAAGCCTGGTATGTAACAGAAAGCCTATAACTTTTTAAATAGACTTTTTTAAAAGTTTGAGTCTATTCTATTTGATTATATGTAATGTAATAACCCTAATTACATGATTTTTAAATTAGAGGGTTGATGTGCCTCTGGCAAGTGTGATTTTTTGTGTTAAAATTGATAAGAATTGAGTCATAAAAGAGCAACTTAAATACATATTTGCTAATTATATTGATTTTTTCTTTTCAATAATATTTCTCACTTATTGGTTGTGTTTTTACAGGTAAAAGGAGAGAAAATTACAAATTATAAAAAGTCTGTTGACGCGACTCCACACAGAGGAAAGTTCCATGTTGCATCGTGTTGCATAGTATAAATGGCAGTGACTTGGCGCCACTTAGCGCCAAACTCATGCTAAGTGGTGCCATGAAGCAAACCAGTGCCAGAAGAACATAATTGGATGGCGCCACTAGGCGCCCAAATTACAAGGAGATGGCGCCACTAGGTGCCCACAAGTGAGGAGAAGTGGCGCTAGTTGGCGCCCAAAAGGTGAAGGATGGCGCCAACTGGCGCCAGTGTACGAGAAAATTGGTTCCGACTTTGCAATTTTGCACAGAAGCGCGGCGCGAAGTGGCGCCAACCCCGCGCCAACTGGCGCCGGGTTGCCGGAAAATAATACCGTGTTACCGTGGGGTATTTTTGAGAGAAGAAAAAGAGTCATATAAATAGGATCCTTATGACAGAATTAGGTATTCAGACCTATTCTACTGAAGAGAGACGACGGCAGAGCTCTGAGGGGATTCCTAGGATCAAGTTCTTCTTCTCTTTTCTCCTTAATTTTATGCTTTTGAATATTGGATTATTTTTAGCCATGATTATGCTTGGCTAGTTTTCTTTTATTGTAGTTAGGGTCACGAGCCCTATGTGAACCCTTGTTACAATGGATTGATGTAGTTTTATTCATTTATATAATTATCTTTGTCTCTACCTTGTGCGTATTTTCTATTTTCTATATTAGAACTGATCAATCTGATAGTTGAGAATAGTTTGAGGGTTAGAACCCTAGATAGGAATATTGGGGTTTTGATCTTGAAAGGGGTAGGACAACAATTGGTATGCATGCTAGGAATAGATGTGTATTTAATTGCAGATGCTTAAATTATTGCGTTCATTGCTTAATACCATGAGGAACATTGCAAGGAATTGGGGTTCCAATTGGGGATTAAAGGGTTAATCTTGCAAGGAATTGAGGGTTAACTAATAAATATTTTTAGATGATAATTTATCCGAGTAATTATATGAATAAGTATTGTGAATCAATCCAAAGTAAGAAGTGGGGATCATAAGGTGAATGCGCTCTAGCTACAATGTTTTTCTCATATTTTTAAAATCAATTCTCATTGTTATTATTTTATTTCTCTTAAATAAAAATTCAAAAACAAGTCTTTACTTTTATTTCTTATTGTTACTTAAAAATCAATTCACAATTTTTACAAACAACAAACTGAGTTTTCCAACTTAAGGGGACTAGTTATTGTAGTACTTAGTTTACAATCCTTGTGGAGACGATACTCTACTTACTTCTATATTACTTGTGCGATCGGTATACTTGCCGGAGAGCATCAAGTTTTTGGCGCCGTTGCCGGGGATTGCTAATTCCAATATTATAAATAACCGTTGATCTTTGAGATTGGATTTTTATTTTTATTTTATTTTATTTTATTTTATTTTATTTTGTTCAATCTTGTTTTGTGTTTGCAGGTGCTACTAACTATTTTTTTTCTGAGTTTATGCGAGGTAGACTTCCTCCTACAGACTTTGTATTTGATCTAGAAATTTCAAGGACTGAGAGAGGAGACTGCAGAAAGTTACCAAGCAGATAATTTGGGAAGAATTCAAGAACGTACCTGTACAACCAATACAAGCAATGGCGGGTAACAACAATGCAAACAACCCACCTCAAAGATTGTTGGACACCATTCTGACTCCGGTGTTCAATAGACCAAATTCAAGTATAATTAGGCCGACAGTGGTGGCAAACAATTTTGAGCTGAAGCCATCTTTGATTACTTTGGTGGAAAGGGTTCAATTTTTTGATGCTGAGGAGGAAGATCCTCATGAGTTCATCGATCGATTTCTGATGATCTGTGACACTACCAAGCACAATGGAGTGTCTGCCGATGCTATCAGGCTGCGATTATTCTCTTTTGCTGTTAAGGGAAAAGCTCTCAGATGGATAGAAAGGCAGCCAGCTAATAGTATCATGACATGGGAAGACTTGTCCACAAAGTTCTTTGCCGAGTTCTTTTCTATGGAGAAGTACAACCAGCTGGTAAATGAGATCACAAACTTCCGCCAGTTTGAAGGAGAATCACTGTGTGCAAGGGTTATGATGAGGACCTTATGGTCATAAATAGAATGAGAATGAAATTCTAAGAATTAGAATACCCATATTGAGGGTATTCTAGTTAGGTGAATTTTTATCTGCTATTTTTGACTGCTGACGCAGTAATAGACTGTAGAATAGCTCCATTACAGTGAATTTAAGTTAGAGAGCTATCCTACTGATATGAATATCATAAATTATGTAAGCATAAGATTTGATGAAGTTTGATACCCATATTGGGAGTATTCTGAAAAGTTGAGTTTTCAACTGTTGCTTTTGACTGCTGACGCAGTAACAGTCTGTAGAATAGCTCCAATCTAGTAAATATGAGTTAGAGAGCTAATCTAATGATATAAACATCATGAATGAGGTTAGTATATGAAATGGTGAAGATTGATACTCATATTGAGGTATTTCTGAAAAGTCACTTTTACCAGATATTTTGCACTGCTGTAGCAGCAACCGGTAGAATTCCGGAATGGGAAACATATGAAAAAATGAAAATAAAGACCAATATATGCCTAACAAGTCATAATTAGACCAATAATGTTAAAGTTAAGAAGATTAGAAAATCCGGGTACAGTTAAGAACACCGGTAAAGACTACAGTGCAATTAAACAATTGTTAGTGGATCTGTGATATGTGATCTACACCGAGTCTCACTAAAGGACAAAGTGCCACTAAAGTGACATGACACCCCTAATTAGGGAACCCTTCCCCTCCCCCCTCATTCTGAATCAGCCTCCTTCACCTTCTCTCTCTGACATTTTGAATTTTGAGTTTTCTCCTCCTTCTCTCTAAGTTTTCTCCATTAAAACTCTACCAAATCACCAAACCCCCTTCACCAAAGTTGTTCCTCTCATCATCCTCTTCAAGAATATACCATTTTTGTTGCTAGAAATCAAAATTTCGTGGTGACTCTCCTTCCATACAACCATGGTTTTGACAAGTTCAAGCCTTGGAGATGATGTTTTGAGTTCTCTTTGAAGAACACTCCTTTGGTTCTTGTTTACTTGAGTTTTAGTGTAAGTATCTTGAATCTTTTTCTTGAAAAATTCCACCTTTGAGTTATGTTCTTGAGTTCTAACTTTGAGCCTTTCTTAAAGGTGTGTTCTTTGTGAAAAAGATGCATCCTTGCTTGAGAAAAGTGGAAGCTTGAAACCTTGGAGCTAACTTGAAGAAGTAAGCATGATTACTTGGAGAAATGTGAACCAAAATGCTTTCCCATCCACCTATATGATTCAGCCATCATGAGTTTTCTATGGGGTTGATGTTTTAATTTGATAAAAATGGGTTCTTGATGTTCTAAAGTGTGGATAATCATAAGTGGAACCAAGGGAAAGGTTAAAAATGCAACCTTTAATCTTAAGAACACTAATTATGACTAAGAAATGGATTTGAACCCTAATAATACCACTTAATCAAATCTATCCTAAATAGTATGATTAGGGTTTTATGTTTAAAATTTAATTAAATGATGGATTAGTGGACTAATTAAGTGTAAGACTTAATTAACTAATGAAATGGTAAAGTTAACAAGTTAAAAAAACCTAGATTTTATAACTTAAACAATTCAGCCACCTAAGGACCAATTAGGGTTAGGATGTTAAAAATTGGTTCAAGACCTAATTAGAATACTAATCTAAGGTTTAAGTGAGGTGGACAATGCATAATGGATTAATTAACTATAAAAACCCTAAAATGGATCTAATGAGGGTTTAGAAGCACTAATTATGTAATTAGTGAGCCTAATGAACTAAGACCTAATGTGACTATGTGAGAATGTATAAGTGACATTATAATATAAAAATCCAAGAATAAAAGTGTATGAGGGTTGATAACCAAAAGTAATTAAGGTTTGTTAAGTAAACACACTTAGGGCTAAATAACTAGTTTTTAGGCTAACTTGGGGAGAGCATATCTCCCTCCATAGAGGTCAAATAGGGTTGTGGCTTATATCATCTTGAAGCGTGAGATATATAGTGTCAAAATTTGGTACCAATTGGAGATGTATAGCATTCTGTATATTAGTTTGAGTGAGGACTATCCTGGGAGGCCATGTGTAGGGGCTGTACATGGCTACAACTTCCACTAATTGTTTCTCCCTCAATTCTTACTCAAATTAGGCTCATAATATGTATAATTAAATATAAAGGTGTCTAGTTGTCTGAATAAAAATTTGAGAGAAATTAGTTTAGTATATTTTTCAAAATCGCAGAAATGGTAAAGGATGTTTAGGGCTCTATTAGGAGTTGGCAAACAGCTTTGCTTGTCCGACTTCAAATGGTGATAACCGGATCTAGAAAAATCCAAATGAGGCATGTGATACCTTGTTGGAAAGGTAATTGAGTCTAGATTAACATAATAAAAGATGAGAATTTTATAACAAGTAAGTTGCACTCAGTGACTAGAAAACAGAAGCATGTACAGTTATGGGAAAACCGTAAAAGTGATATTTAAGCTAAGTGGGCTTATGGGAACCCTTAGTAACTTATAATAATCATAAATATGGCTTGGATGAGTTGAAAATAATCTAAGTTACCTAAGTGAGCCTTGCATGTGATTCTAAGTTATGTAAGTGAGTGAAGATATAGGTTGCTTGTAATAATGCACTAAAATACGTAATTATGTAATAATTGGTCTAGACTTGTAATAGGCATATTATTGGCATATGATTATGAAAAGTGGAATCATTAAATGATTAAGTCATGGATATGACTTGATTAATTAATATGTAATTAATGATGTGAATGGTTCCTACTCTAGGTGTGCCTAGAGAACCTTGCACTTGAGAATTTTGTTGGAGCATACGTAGTATATTGGAGTATGGGCTTGTTCTAAGCTCCCTAAGATAAGCTCCTAGTTCTAGTTGCATCCTCTCTCTTGTGGCCCCACCATGATGGTGGGCATTATGGTTGTATTGTATGGAAGTATATGGTATGATGTATTTGTGCATTCATTCACATTCATATAGATGTTATATGATCTTAATGTTATGATGATGCACTGATGATATATGTTATGAGGATCCTGGCCAGTGATCATAGTATGTAGGCTGCTTATGACTTGACTCTGGGAGCTATTTTATACAGAGGTTGTGTTGACTTCCTATGGCTTGACCCTGGAGTCACACAGGTGTAACCGTCTATGGCTTTGACCCTGGGGTTACACAAGGATGATATGATGATGCTATGTTTTTGTTGTATGTTTGTATTATATACTTTATATCTGACTTGTCATGCAAGAAGTGGACTTAGGGGATTAAAGGATCCTTTATGAACCTTGAGCTTACTGAGATGTTGTTATCTCACCCCGTTTGGGGACATTATTTCAGGTACCCAAAGCAGTGGTGATGCTTTTAGGGGCAAGGCCCCCACATTGGATTAGCTGATGATGCAGTTGATATTTTATATTATGTTTAGACTTATGACGACATGTTGATTTTTTTAACATGCTTAATTATTGTATTAAGATTATGTTATTAATTTATTTAGGCTCATGATTGTATCCTTAGAGCCATGGATGATTTACTGATGTTATGCTTTAGTATTAATATAGACTTGATGTATGCATTCAGTTAATTTGGGCATGGAGCCTTCTTGTTTGTATTGACCCATTGAGGGGATTGCAGTCCGTGTGGGACTTGCAAGCTATTTGTTTAAATTATTGTATCAATCAGGTTAACTGTATGTGTGGGACCATGTTCCCAGTTATCCGAAATACAGCCGTTATGTTGTCTGTGAGACTCCGTCAGGAATGACACTTGATGTCATATCTTGATGGTCAATGGCCACTAATACTGGCTCATGAGATTAATTATTAGATGTATGTTTAGATTTACGCTTTCGCAGTATCTCACTGAACGTTTTTAGAAATGTTTCATAAAATATTTTGGAAAAAGTTTACTCGTATTTTTATAAGACGCTTTATTTCTTTTTCAAATAAAGTCTTCCGCTGTGTATGCTAAATATCATGTATGTTAACAACCGGAGTATTACGGGGTGTTACATAATGGGAGTGGATCCTCTCACGTGGAAAAGTAGTCATGTGGTCATGTTATTTGATCACAACCCCTCATTGATGATGAGATAAGAGAGAGAAAAGTGTATAATTTTTAAATGAGTAGTTGTGATCAAATAACATGACCACATGACCACTTTTTCACGTGAGAGGATCTACTCCCATATGTAATAGGCCGAGCATGACTTGATGGAGGCTGGATTGTAGGTCCCTGTTAGGCTGCTTGACCCATTTACACCCCTAGTTGTAGGTGCAATTTTGAAACTTGAATGACTAGATTTGAGGTTTGGTGTCTTCAAGACTTAACATTGGAGACTTCGATACCTCAGCTTAATATTTTTGAATATTCTAGATTTACTTCTCGCGGTTTGGTAATTACGCCCGATGTTTGCCCTTCTTCAGGGAGTACTTCTGGAGTTTTGAAGTTTTGTTTCCTAACCAAGCTACAATGGGTAACTCGATCGAAAGTTGTATGAACCTATATTTGAGATTGTTCTGAGTGAACACCAACTTGGATACAAGGATAAGTGTTTGGGATAGGTTACTTCATGAATGTAGTACGCTATTGGTAAGGTATGACTCTGATGAATGGGTAAGCTTGGGTATCGATGGTTGAATGTAATCTGGTCTTCATTTAGTATTGCTTGTATATTTATAATAGTTGTTATGGACAGTTATGAGGATAGATTGTGGATTAAGGGGAGTTATCATGGACATGACCATGGCAGTTGCAAGCGGTTATGTTGGATGGTGATGATCGTGGGTTTAAATCCACAATCCGGGCTCTTTTGAATGAATCCGTCTTCCGGGAACACGATAGTAGACTTGGCTGAGATATCAAGTCAGCTAAATATGAGAGCTATATAAGAGGTCTGAGCCGGGGAAAGGGCTTTAATCATAAGCTAGGAAAAGATCCGGGTTTAACTCGAAACAGAGATGTTTCAGTTGAGGTTCTGACGTTGACATCTTGGCTTGACATTTTGGGCCATCCCGAATTTCCTATTTGGTCTTCTTGTTTAGGCCCGAAATGCGTCCTCCTTCAGGGGGTTTAAAAAATCTTGATGCCTAAATCTTGGCCAAGTCGTACCCGATTGGTGTGGCCGTACCTCCCATTTGAGATGTTAATTGGTTGATTGATCCTTTTGCCCTTAACTAAAAAAATATTAGTGCTTTGCTCCCGTACCAAAACATTTCACCCACTCTTGTTTGACCGTTAATCGAGTTATGTATTCGTGTACCATTAACCGAGTTATGTACTCGAGTATTTGTCAAGTAACAATGTTTACTTGGATACACTTGTTGAATACTCGAATATTCATCATCTGAATTTTTATGAGCAATATACTCCAGTATATAAGTGAGGTTCTGGAGTATATTGCTGGGTTTTTTTATCGGTGTCATCTAGTTTCAACCCCTTCACATTTCGTAGCTTTTTTCTTGATCTGGGCGTTTGAGATTGTACGGTGTGTGGAAAAAGTACTGTGATAATAAAATTACTTTGGTATTAGTGATTCACCTTACATATACTCATCTTGGCGCAGGTTGATTCTTGCAAATCTAATATTATATACTTTTGACCAATTGTTTTAACTTGTATCCAGTGTAGCCTTGTGTTTGAGAGAAGGGACACTCATCTTTCTACGTGCCATTGCCGATTGCGGTGGTGAAAATATGCACTGAACAGGATGTCAGACTACATGTCAATTTGGTTATATAAGAACTAACAAATTTAGATTTACTCATCCTGCATTATATGATAACCATTAAACAAACCACTTGATGCATCACACACAACCAGTTAAACACTTATCATAATTATTCTATACCCTTTTGCATAGACACCTGAATTTTTCCCTACTAAATTATTATCTTATGCATAAATTTGTGAAATCTAGTGATAAGATCGGATGAGAGAGTGAATTTAGGCCATATCCTGATGTGTGGCCCTATATACGTGGATTGCTTATTGATGGGCCTTCACTAAATATGCAAGCCCATTAGTTAGGATTAGTATATATAGATAATTAGGGTAAGGTTTCTCCATGTATTCAATGAATTTGGAGTGGAGTTTTGGGAAAGGATCTCTTGAAATTTCTTTGGCCTAAGTATATTGGCTTGAGAGCGAGTGAGATGTTTTGGTGTTTTACTTGTTATTCCTTTGTATTTCCTGTTATTTCTTTGTTATGTTTACTAGTGATTGTCTCTGTGATGAATATTGAGATAATGGAAGTATTTTACTATTTAATTGTTATTATCTTTGCTGTTGAATATTCTGGGTTCTATCACTTATGTACGAAGGAGGGGTTAGGGTGGGCGGTTGCCCCCTTCGAGTTTGTACAAGCCTTTAGTTGTATTATAAGCCTCATTTCTGTTAGTATAAATAGTGGTTGTCACTCTTCAAGTTCATACAAATCTTTAATTATGAACATAATATATGTTTTTTTGGACATATCGATAGCTGTAACTTGCAATAAATACTACATTTGACATTTCGCTCCCTTTTACAAAATTTTCTGGCTTTGTAGTAGAAGGTAGTAGTGATTCTTAGAATTACTCCTTGCCAAGGATGGTTAATTCAGCATATGAAGGTCTCAGAAGAGAGTAGTAATTCATATCCCTATAAGGTGTATACATCCCACCGTAGAAAAAATCCTGAGAGCCTAAGGAGGCTGACAAATAAGTTTGGATTAATCTTTCATCACCATCGCCGTGACGATAATGATAATGGTAGCAATCATTCTGAGGCAGGTCATTTATGTGAAATAATCACTTGTAGAATGTCTTCCAACACATAAACAAACTGTTAGAAATCAACACGCACAAATCGCAATCGCAAAACAGAAAAGAGAAAGGGAAGAGGAATTAGACACAGCGATTTATCTTGATTCACTAAATGTAGACTATGTCCAATTTGTCTATACTACCTCACTTACGCTCGTTACAAGATTTAGAAAACACTAACAGTAATTATTCATGAGCTCAAACCCAAATTATCAAAAAAAAAATTACAATAAAAGAATTTTGCTGACCCACCAACAAGGACCTCATCAGTATGCAAAGTACGAACTCAACACAAGCATAGGGTGCTACAAAACAAAAAGTTGACAAGAATATAAGTAGAGGGGCTGTTGCAAGAGTGGTGCCTCACAGAAACTAGGTTAGGCAGTTTCACATATGTGGAAGGGCTTTTGAGAAAAATCTGGCATTTCAAGAAACCAAAACCTTCCAAGCATGGTGGGATCAAAAGGTCAAGGACATAGTTAGAGGAAGCTGCACAGGTGGCAAATGCTTCAAGGAATGCAACTAAAAAACAGGCAGAGTTAAAATGGGGTTTACTAGCCAAAAATCACTAAGGAATTCATTTATGAGACTTTGATGTTTCATGCTGCCGGCTTGATTCCATATAAAATCATTTGTCTGCATGATTGTTCCAAAATTTGAGAGCACTTTATCACAAAAGTAAAGTAAAATCCACATCAGATACGGGACAATGTTAATTAATTAAGCATATATGATTTTGAATTTTGATGTTGGGAATCACTGGCTATGACACTAATTTAACAAATATGATTATGAATTTACCAAATTACTATCTGCTCCAAGTTAATATAGGACAAATTTGTTGGATTAAAAAATAGTGTAACGCCTAATAGTGTTTTAATACTTTCTGTTTCCCCTTCTGAACTACGTATGAAAAGTTAGAATACATTGATGATATAAATTTATATTATTCCTTTTGTAGTGTTAGTAAGGAGTGTTATATCTTAGGTTAGTCTTATATTTTTTTATTCACATACAAAATAAATCTAGTCTAATTTCTGTTACAATAATTATTTTTTTGGTCTCGTTTGATACTTGCAATTGTACTTAAAATTCATTTTAAAATTATAATTAGGATATTAATTTGTAAGTTATAAGTTTAACATGCTAAAAAATAAGTAATAATATTCTATTTTCCCATTTGAGACAAAAGAAATAAGGCAAAGAACATGGCAATCAAATATTTACATTAATCAAACTATTGATATACCACATTACTCTATAAGTACATGCACTTAACAGAGATCAAAGTCTCACAAGTCACTATTGAAGGTCGTACTACGTGAAGATTAAAGAGGATAAGGTGCAGGACAGCCCCTAAACAAAAAAGAGGTCACAGTTGAACTTTTGATTAGATGGAATATGAAATATATGATTTCAAAGCCTAAACAAATTTTTGTGAACTTTTGGTACCAATCGACAAGTCAATGAAATTCTATTGGATGTCCTTGATAAATTCTTGTACTCTTCCTTTCCTATTGTTTCCACTGCATCCTCAGAGCTAAAAAGGTGTCTATTTGATTCATTGTGTTTCAAAGCTTCAGTTTCATTTACAGCCTGAAAAGGAGGGATTTTGAAGCATGAGAAATAAATAGACATGCAATGAATTATTTTAGGGGTTTGCATTTGTCATTTAACATGACACAATAAACTTTCCTACACACACAACATTTTGTGGGGCCCACACTTTTTGAAGAAAAAAGAAAAAGAAAAATTATGGCACGCAAAACGAATCTCTATAACATTACACAATCACTTTTCCTACAACGTAACTTTTATAAAACCCATTATTTTATGCAAAAAAAGTTTTAGTAATCTTTAGCCTTACCCCATCATAGCAATGTACTGCACAATCCTTTATGCCATGCAAGTAATCTGTAATCACATACAGAATGTTACTAACATTTTAGCAAGACTAAAAGAGGTTAAGGCTAAAAAGGTTTATTCTAAAGCGAAATATAAGGGTTTATTATAGCAGTTGAGAATAACAACCTGAGTATGCCTTATCCTTGAATATCAGTAAACTGCGAGGCATCAATAAAACAGAAAATGGGTGGTGATCATCAAGCCACTTATCTTCTCCAATCTCAAAAGCTCCTTCATCTGAATCTCTGTCAGTAACATGTTGAGGATCTAGTTTCAATCTTGCATGGGGAGTGAAGTCCATGACAACAGGAGATTCAAGTGAAAGAATAGCTACAACTGGAAAATAGGCAGGTCCATCCTGGTGTGGCTGTAGAACAAAAAACGTCATTGAAAAAATAGCAACATACATGAAAACGCATTCTATAGCTAGCTGGTTAGTATCATATATATAAGCATAAAAGATTAAGAATAAAAATCAACAATGAAATATTACACAATCTACATTTCACTGCTAAAAGGAAATAGAAAGGCAGAGCAAATAAATGGCCAGAAGAATGGGTTGAGGTTCAGGACAAACCATTATGCCTTGGTTAGGTAGGTATTCATTGATGAGAACATGGTTGATTGCTGATGGGAATAACCCTGATTCTTCACATATTCTTTGTGAGAGACTTGTTAACCATGGAGGCACTGTAGGAGAGACATATAATTGCTATATTAGCTACAGAATTAAACCTCACAATGTATACAAAGACAACAATGAAATAATTCAATCCACGTACAGAACTAAGATTATAAAACAGAAATCTAACAACTGAGAGTCTGAAAAATTGCCAGTAAATCAACAAAATCTACTGGAACTAATGCAAAACTTTCTCATCATCTTGCATTAGGTAAGTTAGAAGGGTAAAGCAAAAGTAACAATCTCATTATTTCAATAAAAGACTGGCATAATATTACAAGTCAGTGATCACTGTTTGAAACTATCAAAATGCATATGGACAAGAATAAGTCCTAGAACATAGTGGTCATTTTTTAGCAATAGACAACATCATGCGTATTCATGCAGATAGCATATTCAGCTTATAAAAGAAGTGAAGATTCCCTCACTTACAAGTTTGAGGCAGAAGGCCCTTCTCATGGACAACACCACCTGCAATCAACAATGACAAGAAAAACAAATTGGCATTAATAAGAATGAAATTTTTCATTTCACTTTTGCTAAATATCAATAATTTGATTGGCTGTGCGAGGGTAAAATAATAAATAAAAATATTCTTGACACTGGCATGTTCAAATTATTTAACCACATTAGGAGGAATCTACTGGGAAATGGGAATTATAACAATTATAATGCAAGTTCAGTTCCTCATTTCAATTTTTTTCACTTCTCTGTCAACTCTAAATGGCAAATAACAGTGCACAAGGTTCCCCGACTTGCGAGGATAGGAATAAGGGTCGATCGTACATAGTCTTACTTTTGTATTTTTACAAAGAAATTGTTTCCTATACTCTGGGCAACGGCCTCTTTTAAAAAATATAAGGGTAAGACTGCGTTCAATCAACTATCACCCCTACTCTTGCAAATTGGGGAGCCTTGTGCCCAAGGGAATTTCTGTTTCATAGACTCAAACCCGTAACCTTCCGCTCACAAGGAACAACCTTACCATTACTCAAAGGATTGCTCTCACTTCTCTGGAAACTCCAACTTTCCAAAAATTTGAGGACTCCATTGTTGTCCACATTCCAAAGAAAAAGAACTATTTATCTACATATCTATATATTCTATACAAACAAAGGGAAACACAAAAGAATTTTTTTTTTTTTTTTATTATAAAATCATCAACCATACCCCAATTCTGTAGCCTTCTATTCTTCAACAACTTCCACTTTGATGTAGGGGCTCCATAAATCTAATAAAAAGCACAAAACCCATTTAAAAAAACAAAAAACAAAAAACAAATGCTTAAGAAACATTAGGTAGAACAAGTGAGAATCACAAATGGGAAAGCTACATTTTTCAGAAGAAAGCTTTGGTCACTATCTGTGATGAAGTCAGGTACATATATTATAGTTGGCAAAGACCCAACTTTATAATTATCTAATTTCCCTTTTTCTTCCATCACTCTGCAAAATCAAAATCAAGGCTTTTCAGTGTCATCATAAAAAATAAAATAAGGAGAGAAATTTCATCACAGTTCATTATGTAAGATCAAATAAGAATATTGAAAAAAAGAAGAAGCAGTGTTTGCGTTGCAATATATATATATATATACACAATGGAATATTTGGTCTTATAATTTTAGAAAGAGAGAGAGAACCTGTTGGGGCTGCCGGTACCAGAGGCGTGCTCGTGGCGGCGGCTGAGAGTCGCTCGACTTTGGACGGTGGCTGAGGTGAACGAATGCACAACTTAACACAAAGATAATTAAAATAATAATAATAATAATAATAATAACAATAATAAACATATAATTTGATCTTATAATAAATTATTTACTTATTATTTCAAGGAATATGTTATTCTAGTTATATTTTTTTATGTTTATTTTATTTATTATTTTTTAATATCATTAGATAAGAATTTCAACTGATCTTTATTATTTTTTTCTCCTCTTAAGATTCTCAACTTAGAAATCGGTATGTATGATAAGAATAAAAAAAGTAATTTATCCCTTATTTATACTTTTTAGACTTATCACTCTTATTATTTACTTAATTATTATTGAATCAATTTAAGATTAACGGTTGAAAGAGAAGAATAATTAACCGTGGTTGATTTTAGACTAATCCAACGGTAATTAATTAAATAATAAAAGTGATAAGTCTGAAATAACAGTATGCTTACTTTACCTATAAATTTCTAATACCATTAAATCAAAATCTTAAAAGGAGAAAGAAATAATAAATGTTAGTTGATATTTTGATCAATAATATTGGAGAATGGTAGACAAAATAAGCAGCTAGACATAAAAAAAAGTATGTAGAGTAACTTATCACTTAAAAATAATATTTAAAATGCTAGTTTAAAAGAATTAATTAATTTTTAATTAATAATTTAAATTTTTAATATATTTTTTAAATAAATATACTTCTTTGAAATTATATACACTCGATATTTAAAATCAATTAACTCAATTTCATTTTGCTCAACATGATATTTTTTTCAACCGAACATGTAGAATGTGATGCCAATCCCCTTTGAACTTTCAAACAAAATTATTTTGAATGCAAATTGTAAATCAAACAGGCTTTAACAAATTATTAAAAATTAAAATAACACAAGTTACATTTTTCAAAACTCACGTTATATATGTACTTTAGAAAAAATTATCACATTTGCGGGAAATTTGGGAAGCGGTGAGGCGCAACGACACCGTATATAAAACTAAGATATTTATGTTGTACTATCTCTTCTATCTTGGTGTCTTATTTGGATAAAGATTCCGACAACCACAAAATCTCTTTTTCACCCTTCTCAAGGGAGTGTAGCAAGAAAATAAAAACCTCTTTTTCCATTTCAAAAGTTAAAAATGCCTTGGCTTGTTTATCTCTCTTCACAAGTCACCAATTAAATGTTACATCCATTTAAATGTCATTTGATTTATATGAAATCAAAAACTAACAAGTGTAGTTTATCTATTAAACTTTAAGGGAATATATATATATATATATATATATATATATATTGGGTAAACAAAAGGCCTAAGCCAAAGAAAACAACAAAGAAAAACCAGACAAAACTAAATTCTACACATCACTTCCCTGGACCTATTGACACCAGTAAAGTCACCAAGAAGAAGATGCAGAATACCAGGGGGAGGATCCCTCCAAAATTGATACGTAATGTAATCATCTGTATCCAACATGTTATTCGCCAACCAATCTGCACAGACATTTCCTTCCCTATAAGAATGCATCAGAGTAACTGATCAGCTTCTGTTGATCCATGTCCGTATACGAGTAATCAGATGACACTCACGGACTGCCGGAAATTTAGGAACTAGTTTCTCTGCAAAAGGTGTGGAACTAGTTCCCGATCAAAATTGTTATAGGCGAATGCGTGAATTTTTTATCCATCTTTTGCATTTGATCCACACTTTTTTTTTCTTCATAATTAAGTTGAACATAATTTCTCCTGCGAAATTGCATTTAAGAAAACAATGTTATTTTGTTGGAAAAATGGAATTGTTTTAACTAACGCGTGTTTCTGTTTTAAGTTTTGATGATATTAATATTAATTATTTTTTGAGAGGTAAGTTGAGGCAAGCAAAATACTTTTGAGTATGGGTGGTCCTAAATTCTAATTTTAGCCATACTTCAAATGGAGAAAACTGGGTTGAAGTTATATTTGTTGCACCATTACACACTCGAGTCACATTTGTGATTGCCATATGCAAGTCTTAAAAAATATGCAGTTACTCCTATTAGTTCTGCTCAAGCCCTCACAACACCCCCACAACCAGTATTTATTTAAAGCCCTTCTTCAGTATTTTCTCAGCACACAAGAAATGAGGAACCTTCTTCTACCTTCCCTTTTTTTCTACCTTCTCCTTGCTTCATTCAGTATGTCCGAAGCCAAAAACAGACAGTGGCAGCTTCTACAGAAAAGCATCGGCATTGTGGCCTATGTTGCACCGACACCGACACGAGACACGGGATACAATACGACACGACACTTCGACAAGCTAATTCTAAAAAATGTTAGATTTTGACACATTAGGACACGTTTTGATATTAAATAATATTTTAAATTTGTGTAGTGTATATTATATTTAATATTCAATAGTTTAATAAAAAAATGAAGCTAAACTTCTAATACCTATAAATTTTGCAAAGATACATAAGATATTCCAAATATTTATATTAAACTCAATAAATTGGTAATCGTAATCCAATGAATCTAATAGTTTGAACTAAAAATGCAACATAATACAGCATTTGATCCTTTTTTGAATCTCTGCAACGCATGTTGGAGTGTCGGAAAGTGTCGGAATGTCAGAGAGTGTCGGAAAGTGTCGGACACGACACGTCAGAGTTTTTGAAGTGTCGGTGCTTCATAGATTGTGGCCATGCACATGCAATTACTCCATAACGACCGTGTCGTCATTTTCGACCGCACCGACTTTGGCTTATCCAACTTAGACTTACCCAATGGTAAGTCCCGCCAAAACCAAAGAGAGTTGGTTGTCAAAGACGATTGCACTGCTCACTCCGTTGATTACAACGTCGCTTCCATTACATTCTGGCCACTATTCGTAGAAACCGATGTTTGGTGTTCCTCCGGTTCGACGGCTCCCGACGGTTCCCTAGTTCAGACAAGCAGGTACAACGATGGAGACCGTGCGGTGATGATTTTCAATCCATGCCCCACATGTGATTGGCAAGAAATTGAAGGTGGACTTGCAGCTTGAAGATGGTACACCACCAATCACATGCTGCCAGATGGAAAACAAATCGTTATTAGTGGCAGAAAACAATTCAATTACGAGTTTTATCCCAAGAAAGGAGTCACGACTACAAACACTTGCAGTTTACCTTTTCTAGTACAGACCAATGATGTTGGCGCTGAGAACAACCTTTACCCCTTTGTTTTCCTTAACGTGGATGTCAACCTCTTTGTCTTCGCCAATAATTGTGCTATCTTATTCAACTACAACGACAACAAGGTTGTGAAAACATACCCTACGATACCAGGTGGAGATCCCAAGTATTATCCTAGTACCGGTTCAGCGGTGTTGCTATCTTTGAGGAATTTACAAGCGCCGTCTGTGGAAGCTGAGGTCTTGATTTGCGGTGGAGTTCTCAAAAGGTCTTACCAGCAAGCAAAAAAGGGTCAATTTGTCAGAGCCTTGAATACGTGTGCTATGATCAAAATCACCGACCCGAATCCCCTGTGGGCTATGGAGACTATGCCGGGTGGTAGAGTCATGAGTGACATGGTCATGCTCCCTAACGGCAATGTTTTACTCATCAATGGAGCGTCTGGAGGGACTGCCGGGTGGGATTCGGGTCGAAACCCAGTTTTGAACTCGTTTCTCTAAAAAACAAATGGTAAGGTTGGGTCTCGGTTCGAGTTGCAAAACCCGACCACCATCCCGCGAATGTACCACTTAACTGCCATTTTGCTTCGCGACGGTAGGGTCCTGGTAGGTGGGAGCAATCCTCACATTTTTTACAATTTCACCAATGTGTTGTTTCCAACGTAACTGAGGTTGGAAACGTTTTCTCCTTCGTATCTGGAGCCTCGATTCTTTAATATGCGTCCAAAAATTGTTGTTCCCAAATCCCAAATCAAACTCAAATATGCTCAGAAGTTGAATGTTTAATTCCAGGTGAAGGGAAAATTAGCCAAGGATTCGGTTTCAGTGACAATGTTGGCGCCGCCTTTTACAACGCACTCGTTCTCCATGAATCAGAGGTTGTTGGTGTTGGAGCCAGACAATTTGAAAGGTGTTGAAAAATCAACGTATGAAGTTGAGGTCACCACACCTCCTTCGGCTATTCTTGCACCACATGGTTTCTATTTACTCTTTGTGGTCGACCATGACATTCCAAGCCAGGGTATTTGGGTCCAAGTGATGTGATTTCTTCGGTCATTGCTCGACAACATAGTTTATTTGTATGTTTCTTTACATTAATCTTTGTTTTCAATGTCAATGAACTAACTCGTACATGAGTTCAGTCATTAATAGTGTAGTAGTGTTGATGGGTTTATTTAGTTTTAAACAAGGTTGTCGGTTTCTATTCAAAAGAAGTTTGGCTATAGAGATGATCTCAGAAGGCTGTGACAGGATTCACCCTTTCTTATATGTACTCCTATACATGTAACTATTATTCGAAAATCACGCTAACTAGAAACTAGAGAATGTAACTAACACCCAAAGCAACCTTTTCAATTCCCTAATCATTGTGCCTAAAATTGGTAGACAGCATTCAGGCTTGCATGAGAAATAATTGTACAACTTAAAAAGTAAACACATTTTTACTTACCCATTTTAAAGACAAGATTATTTTAGAAAAAAGCTTATATCTCATATGATTGATCTAAACATTAAACAATAAACATACTTATTTAATCCTTTTAGAGTACGAAATTTTTTTAGTGTGATTACCTGCTATAAGGAAGTGCAAGTTGGTTAGACCAAGATGGGGGGGGGGGGGGGTACATGTGGGCTACTTTTTTAAGATTTTTTTTTTTTTGGTACACAACTTTTAAGATCCTTTGTGCTAAGTTAGAAACCACACTGGGAATTCCTTGTTGTTCAGAGGGAAGATTGTGAGTAGGCCAAGCTTTAGATGTGAAATAATGGTGGCCCAATAGGATTTCTAGTCTTGTACCAAGGTGGGCTACATTACTAAGAAGTCGCCTTATAACTGTTGTGGCCTATCTAAATTTGTTCAAGGCTTTATATGCGCAATGTGAGTATTCAGGTTTTTGGGCCCAAACTCTGTCTACCCCACACCATACCAGCCCAGTACCTGTTACATGTCTAATTTTTTAAACACTGACAGCGGTCGGCAAATATTTTACCTATTTTACCTGCTTCTTCTCAATTCCCTTGTTCCAATCCACTCTGCAAAAGCAAGTTGGGAATAGGTGAGACTCTTAGGGGCGTTTGGTACAGGAGAAAATTTTTTTAACCAGGAAATAAAATTTGCAGAGAAATTGGTTGGAAGTTTTTTTAGCTGGGTAAGTTAAAAAAAAGGTGTTTGGTATGACAAATTTTTTCCAGAAAAATTGGGTGAATTTTTGTGAAAAAATTGGGTGAATTTTTCTGATGTTATGTTTGGATGATTGTAAAATATTGATGGAAAAGTGAATTAAATTTACCAAACTACCCCAAAAGTCTTGTTACACACCTATTAGTAAACTAATCAGGTGAGGGTTGACAAACTTTTTGAGAGTAATTTTATCTTACAAAAGTCTGATAGCTTCACCACCCTAAAGCAAAACAATTTTTCCATACTATCCATGGCAAAATTCTGCAACTAATATATGTGTTAAAAAATTGGATGGGAAAACATTTTTTTTCAAACCCTTTTAAAGTGTTCCTCCTACCAAACATGGGTATCTATTTTACCTTACCCTGGTTTCTCAGACAATTTTTTTTCTTCTCCTACCAAACAGCCCTTAAGTTAGCTTATTTTTTTCAATCATTTAATGTGGCGCCTTCCAACATGTCATAAATGACATCTTGGAGTAAATTTTTAGTGTAACACATTTTTATTAAAAAGGAAAAAAAATAAGGATATGAAAAGAAATAATCTTAAAAATAAAGATAATATAAATATGTTATTTTTTTTTCATATTTGATAAAAAATTTACCGAGTGATTGATATATCCGTAATATTGAAAATAATTCTGACATCTTGCACTCATGGCAAGCTTACCTTCTTCTTTTTTTAAATATTTTTTTTCAAGTTTTCTATAAATTATTATTTATAACATATTTGATCAACCATTCCTAAGAAAGTACTAATTTCTTTTGCTTCTGCTCAATTTTATGTCAACAACCCAGTGTAGTCAAAATCGAGTTTCTACGTAGAAACGGAAGGGGTAGTAGAAACGTAATTTGTAAAAACGAGACGAAACGTAAAGTTTTTACCACTTAAGGTCAAGATACAAAATTATATATCTATGCATGTAAAAAATAAATTCACATAAATCTCTACTCAAAATTTAATAAATAATTTCATATTTAAAAGATATAATTCACATAACTATATAAGATATGAGATAGGTTATTGTGCCTACTCCTATTTTACCTACTTTTGCCTACCCCTTTCGTTATCGTTCGATTACTATCTCATCCAACGATCCATATTTGTGATATAAAATAAACCTTTTTTTCTCTTTCTTTCTTCTCACTTTCTCCCATACCCTTTCTCTCTCCTCTCCTTAAAAGTCTAAAAACATTAAAAGAGAAAATTGAATTTAAAAAAATAGAAAATAGTTTTTTTTTTTTAAATTGAGTTTAGGTAAAAATGGTAAAAAAACGTAAAAACTTGCGTTTCTACCAATTTTACGTTTCTACACAGCGTTTTTACCTGTTTCCACTTACATTTTAACATGTTTTTTCACTGTGTTTCTATCGTTTCTATGTTTTTACGTTTTTGGATTAATTTTTGACAACAATGCAACAACCAACCCCAAAGATTGTATCTTTTGATTATTTATTGAGAAAAATGTTTATTTTTTTAAATGACATAACTTAGGGGTGTTCATCAACTGATCCAAACCGATTCAAACCGCGATGACCGAACCGAAAAATCGATAATCGAATAAACCGAAAAATAGTCCTCCCAAGAACATTCAGAAGTATCATTAGGTTCCCTCCAGCAAAATTGATACTAGACCCACTTAATATCCATGCACGTTCATAAGATGATGTGTATGCTGTTAACTGAGCTCCTAATGCAAGCATTGCAATTGTTCTCATGGATCCTGATATGGTTTCTTCATATCGCACCACTCTAATCAATTCATTTATATATTCTGGTCATTAGCAAAAAAGGACACAAGCTCATCATGAGCATCAATGGACTGGACCAAAAATCTTTCCAATGCTCAAAATTATGAGGATAGTATTTTTCTTATTAAAACCTTATACTGTAAGTCGTTTCTCAAAAGCATATTTTTTTTTCTTACATAAACTAAAATCATTTATTGAAAAACATTCAAAGAAAACCTCTTTCAAGGAGCGAGGAGGAATAGAGTCCTGTATGTGCTTCAACAAATGTATATAAGCGGCAGGAAGCACATCTGCACGGAGACGGACAAACTATCCTTTTATAAAACCAACATTGAAAACAAATATTCAAACAGATTCAAATTTCCACAAATATTTTATAATCAACCAAACGTGACATTAGAAAAATAACTCAACATTCCTGAGAAATATTGGCCTACCAAACACCTTTTAGTAATTTACACGAGGAAAAAAAATTTCCACCATATTCCCATAAAAAAAATATCTCACATATCCCTCTATATATATATATATATATATATATATATATATATATATATATATATATATATATTCTCTATTCATATTTTAAATAAAAAAAAATAAAAAATAAAAATAAAATATACAAATATTTTTTAAATGTATTGTTAGGGAGGATCAATTATGTACAAATTACAAATTGTACATTTAATTTTAGCTGCTTATCGGGGATCCCACATGTTTCTAATAGTTCACATCACTAATAAATTAGAACATGAAAGTGAGATTAACGATTAAAAATGAGTAAAACTTAAATGAAGGTAGAACGATCTTCCTTCATATTCCTATATAATAATACAATTTTTCTGAAAAATTTCAAATAATTGTGTAATTATATCTCACCTATCCCTATATATATATATATATATATATATTCTCTATTCATATTTTAAATAAAATATACAAATATTTTTTAAATGTATTGTTAGGGAGGATCAATTATGTACAAATTACAAATTGTTCATTTAATTTTAGCTGCTTATCGGGGATCCCACATGTTTCTAATAGTTCACATCACTAACAAATTAGAACATGAAAGTGAGATTAACGATTCAAAATGAGTAAAACTTAAATGAACGTAGATCAATATTCCCTCATATTCCTATATAATAATACAATTTTTCTGAAAAATTTCAAATAATTGTGTAATTAAAATTATTCCAAACACTATTACCTTTGAATAAAGGTGCAGTCCGTAGAGAGTCTGGTTCGTGAGTATACACAAGCCTGGATAACTTCTAAGGGGACAAAGCTGACCAAGAATTACATTTCTGTTCCTATTAGATATTACATTTCTGTTCCTATTAGATGGTTACCTCCGGACACAGATTGGGTGAAATTAAACACGGATGATGCAGCCAGGAGTGATGACATGGGTGCTGCTTGTGGAGGAATTATAAGAGATGAAAATGGTTATTGGATAGAGGAATTTACTTACTATACTGGCCATTGTTCAGCTTTTGTTGCAGAAATATGGGGCGTCCTTAAGGGTCTTGAATTTGCTTGGGCTAGAGGTTGGAGACACAGCATCCTAGTAAGTGATTAAAGCTCATTTATCACTTTTCTCTCCAAAAGTGGAAAAGCAGCTCGAGAGTCTCTCTTAGTGACTCGGATTCGAGCATAGTTACAAAAGAATTGGGAACTTCACATGTTTCATATTTTTAGTGAAGGAAATAGATGTGCAGATTGGCTTTCTAAATATCCTTTAGACTATGCTGTTGAGAATAATTTTTGTGTTTTTTCAAACCCTCTCCCTGGTATTTGACCTTTGTATTGGGCTGATTTGTCTTTGTCTTGTAATTTTAGAACGATTTTATTGAATTGATCTCTTTAAAGTGTTGTTATTAAGCTCCTTAGATTACCAAAAAAAAAAAAACATTATTTATTCAAAAAAAAGGAACATTATGTACAAAAAAAAAGGAACATTATTTATATAAACATTTTTTTTTTTTTTTTTTTTTTTTTATAAAAACTTCTTCACAATTTGAACCGGTGAACGACCGGTTGAGTTTGGTTTTGAAAACATATTGAACCGGTTCGACCCCTTTACAAAGCATAAATTTTATTTCGGAGGTTTGAACTATGGAGTGCTTGAGAAGCAGGAATTAGAGGCAACAATAACAATGTCACACAAGATCCTCTTCCTCTGCAAACCAACCTTTGTTCTCACTCTTAGTCTCAGACTTGGAAGATTGTGTACTATAAACTCTTGTCTTCATCATCACCATCATCATCGTCCACTCCGGTCTTCCTCTCTCAACATCACTCATCATCCAATCTCAATAATTAACAACAACACCACCCGCATATGGTGCTCCAACCACACCACCACCACCACCGCCACCTCCGCCGCCGAAAAAGGGTACCTGGAACTCACGGACGATGAACTGATGCGTCAATGCGAGATGGGTACCTTCAAAACCTCCGGTCCAGGTGGTCAGCATCGCAACAAGCGCGAATCCGCAGTGAGACTCAAGCACATACCCACTGGCATTATAGCTCAGGTTATTTCCCCTTTTACCCTTTCTCATCCTCAAAATTCCGTCTTTATCAATTTCTCATTGTGGGGTTGGTATTGTTCAGGCTTCTGAGGACCGCTCCCAGCATAAGAACCGCGCTTCCGCGTTAAATCGCCTTCGCTCTCTTATAGCTCTCAAAGGTGTTTGTTTCATCATTCTTCATTCATTGTTTCTCTCGTTCCATACTGTAGTTTACAAAAAATGGGTATCTAAGCATAATTAGTGAGTGCACTAGTTTAGTTATGAATTAACTTTCATAATTAGTGTCGTGTCAATACTTTATTGGTTCTTGGATTGCACCGGGTTTATGGATTAAATTTTCTGTAGTACTACAGTGCATATACTCTGTGAGTAAAAATAGAAATAAGTTGGACTTATGTGATATTAATAATAGAGAAGTCTTTGGAGTAAATGCAATTAGGTGTGTCATATTTTTCGAATTTTAGTGGGTGATGCATCCATTGCAAAGTACTACTATAAGTGTAAAGGTGCACAGGGCTACTTGACTTACGAGGGTAGGGGTGAGGGACGATGTACGCGTCTTACTCTTACATTATTTCACAGAGACTATTTCATGACCTTCCGGTCACAAGGAACTCCACCTTACTGCTGCTTTAAGGCTTGCCCTTACAGTATAAGAGTATTTAATTGTTTTTTGGTTTATGGAGAGATTTCTCCTAGTTTGAAATAAGTATGTCTTCACTAATAATTAGCAACTGAAATAAGTAAAGGGGTAATCCTGAATCTTATATTGAATCCCATACTGGAAGCAGTGTTTTAAAAACCAAACCAGTCATTGATTTGGATACACCTCGAGGTCACGGTTCAATTGATTTAACTAGTTAAATTGATGGTTGAGTTGGATAGTGTAATAAGGGATAATCATATGGAGACATAACCGGTTCACGGTTTGACTGGTTGAACTGGCTGGTTTGTTCCGGGGTTCCAAATGTTGTTCTGTAATGTGTTAATGGAAGGTGTTGTTTTCCCCTAGACATGTTCAGAAAATACTTACACTGAGATAAATATTCCTTTTAGTTATATTAAGCATTGATTTTGCTGATAAATAGCATGTTATTTTCTTGAGCTAGTCAGGAAGACAGTGGATCTTGATGCCTATTCAGCACCTCGAGAGCTTCTTCATATACTTCCTCCGAAGTCAACCATTAGAGGGTCAGATTGTGGTCCACAAATCGGACCTAATAACCCAAAATTTGCATTGGTATGTTCATTTGTGCAGCATGTATCTCTGTCCCTTTCTTTTTCTTTTTTTTTTTCTTTTTCTTCTTCTTCTTCTTTATCCTCTCATAATAATCATTCTACTGAAAATTCAAAACCGAATTGCAACTTAACTACATATTACTCATGGTCCTGCCAACAGGGAATGCAAGCTCTTTTGGATCTCATTTTTGCAGTTGAAGGATCCATCTCAGAAGCTGCAAAATATCTTGGGTATTTGATATATGCTTTAAGTATGATTTTATTTTTATTTATTTATTATTATTCTTAATTATTATTTTATTTATTTATTTATTTTTTGTTTGGGGGGTTGGGGGGGTTGTATTGAGTATGTGAAGCATTTTTAGTTACTATGATATTCAAGATTTGTAATTTATGATTTAGAGGGTCACTTGTGGGTGAAAAAATATCTTTGACCCAGATCTACATTAACTGTCTTTACTTGGTAATGAATGTATGCCCAAAATATGTATATAAATTTCATTATTGATATGAAAGTTGATAAAGGAAATAAATGCTACATTCGCTCTTCTCATTTTAACATGATTCAATTGCCCCTTTATGCTAGACTAATATGATATAATTTTAGGTATATAAATGATTATTTTAATTCCTGGATTACCAATTACATTTATTCAACCAGTTTTATAAATGTTTTGCTGTTTATTAATGATATTGCAGGTTATCTACCGGGGCATTGTCTCGGTTAATCCTATCTGATGATTCACTTAGAATGGAAGTAAATGATCTGCGGGCATCAAAGGTACACCATCTGGTGGATTCTCTGGAATAATAGCAGTATGCTATCTCATGATTTCATGCTTTATTAAATCAATTAAATGCAGAAAATGAAATTGAATTTGCAGATAGGACTTGTTTTTATCATGTTACATGTTAAAACTAATATATGCATATTAAACTGCTTTTCTAATAACATGACATATTTAAATCTTAACAACTATAATATTCTTCCTATATATTAGAAGCAGAGAGAGGAATATGGATAGTTGCAGTCTCTGGACAGAAATTCTCTAAATAAATGACACGTAGTGTTTTAGCTGTCTCCCTTCAAGGTTGTCTACTTTCTTATTGAACATTCCGTTTGGGATTCTTGTTGAACACTGGGTGTGTCATTTTAACTTGCAGCAGTTTCTAGTGATACATTCTAAAGGTTTTGACAGAAACTAGGAGGCTATGATTTTGATTATGAGCAGTTTATACAGTTATATGGTGTATTCACTGTATTCATTTACAATTTGTTCTAGATGCCTTTTTGTATACAAAATCTTGTATTGAAAAATATTTATTGGGTGACTGACTGATTTTTGGTAGCATGAAGAATTAGTTTTAGCTAGATATAACTGCAATTCTACCTTTTGAAATCCTTGAAAATCTTCTCACTAGGCTGAGATAGGTTCATGTAACATTAAAGTAAAAACTATCTGCTTAACAGATTTTTGGAAACAAGTATCGTTCACTCTTCAAGCACCAATTATGGGTGGATTTGTAATAACTAATAACTGGTGGTAACCAATAATGAGGTTTTGATCTCTTCGAAATGTATCAATTATCAAATGCTGAATGTTCTTATTCATGTCCCCTATTTCACCTTTGGTCTCCTCACTCCGTAGAGTTACCGTGTTAATGTATTATGGGTTTCTTAGAAAGACTGTATAATATGCTTACATTTACTTGGAGGCAGAGTCCATTGTAGGAAACAAATCTATATCATATGTTTGTTATAAATAACCTCATTCACCAAAATAAGATTAGAAAAAAATACGTTGTAGTGATGCATTTCTCTTACATTCAGTGGCTGAAAAGGATGGCCCGTTTCAACCATTTTTGCTACCAATTTCATCATATCTTTCTATTTGTTATAGTGAAGAAGACTCAAGTTTTGATGGAGATTATGAACTTGATGTATTCTATTTATTTCATTTTGGAACCTTGTATCTCATGGAATGCTGGGAAATGTACTTGGATATGGAAATGCAAGGCATCATCTTTTGTTTGGTATCAAAAGGGAAAATATTCTTGTTTTATGTATGCTTCCTTTTTCTATAATGTTAGTCATTAAACTACATTAGAATTAGTTAAGAGTCCTTCTCTTACGGTCAAGAAAAAAGATAAGAGTCCTTCTATAATACATCCTTTTTATATCGTGTTGTTATCTTTTGTTCTCAGCTTCCTGAGAAAGATCTATATTTATTTTATCTAACAAACAGTAACTGGGAATCTACTTTTTGGAGCGTGAACAGGGTATGAAGCCTCTCAAGTAGAACCTCTCGAGTTTCCATTCCATATGCAGGTACAATTTATTCTATCTCCTACTCATTCACACACCCACAAATTTGAGTCAAAATTTTGGGTATACTCGTGGAATAAAGAAGAAAAGAGAAAACCTTCAATCTAGGTTGTCAGTAGCGGCCTGTAGCGCCGCTAAACCGCTACCGTAGCGGGTAGCGGCGGTCGGCCGCTACAAACCGCGACGCTACGCGACATTAGCCGTAGCGGAAGGTAGCGGCGTAGCGTAGCAGCAATACCTCTACCCGCTACCCCCGCTACACCACTCCTATGTTGGAATTTGATGGAGAATCCGAAGATGATGATGATTTTCTTTATTAGTTCACTTCTTGTACTTGGCTATTTGACAATTTTATGTTCAGTTGTGTTTAATTTTGGATCCTTCCTTTATGTTCTTTGTATTTGACATTGATTGTGGAATTATGTGTTTGATTTTGTGTGACTTCTTATGTTTGAGCATTAATATTAAAAGCGGTATTGCCTTGTTTCTTGACTGTTAGTATAATATATGTGGAATTAATACTTCACCGTAGCGGTATTACCGCTACCCGCTACACCGCTATACCATTTTCGGGGTCGGCCGCTACTGGCCGCTAACTGCTATTGACAACTATGCCTTCAATATGCATAGAATTGGTCAGACAGTGGAAAATTAAGATGCTATCCATGTTGGTACTTGATACCCAAAAAAAGGTGCTTTCTTGATAAGAAGCTATTCTGAAATTTACTACAGGTGGAGTTTTCTTAAATTTCTGACCTATTCTATTAGTTCAAGCATAGAAACTTGACCCAGTTGCAGGCTTCGTGGCTGCATCATTATTAGTTAGTGTTAGAGATATATAAAACCATTAATGTAACCTCTCCCAATACTTTAAGGTTTTGAGTTGAAATAGTTCTTTACATAGTTTCAGAGCTTCAGTGACCACAAGGTCATGAGTTTAATCCTCACCACCCCTCACTTTCTAGTGGAATTAAAATAAGCACAAGGTAAACCAAAAATTGGGCCTGTGTAATATTCACGCTTCAAGCCCAAAGGGCTCTTCGTGAGGGGTGTATTAGAGAATAATATAAACCATTAAAAAGGCCCTCATCCAACACCTTAAGATTTTGGGTTGAAATTGTTCTTTACATGGTATCAGAGCCTCGGTGTTCTGGGTTCGATCCTCACCGCCCTCCATTTTCTTTGTGGAATTTCTTAGCATAGGTTGGCTGGTCTTGATGCATCATTCACCTTTCAAGCCTAATGGGCTCTCTTGTGAGGGTGTGTGTTAGAGATATATCAAATTATTAATGCAACTTCACCCAACAGTTTAAGCTTTTGGGTTGAATTGGTTCTTTACAGTTAGTTCATTTTCATTCAAGTGTTTAAAGAAAACAAACTATTTTACCTAGGATCTAAACTTGGTGCAAAAGAAAAGATAGATTTTAGTCTTTTATTTCCACTGCTGATCCAAACTACTTTTGAAGAATATGTAATTTTATAGCTTGATTGGAGTTATTTATGATATATTATTTTGTATGGTATTTTTATTTTTTCTGTTCAGAGTTCTCAGTTTGCTGTGTGGAGTTCATTTATTTGCGAAGAAAATTCTTTGGACCTGTAACAAGGTATTTTATCCACTGAAGAATTGAGGTTGAAAATGAAGAATACTGAAGCTAATGAGAGGGGAGTGTGGTGTTGAATTTTCAGATTGTAGAGAAGAACTCATTCTCCAGAACTCAGTAAATAGAGTTGAACAAAGCTGGTTGCTGTATGGTATGCTGAAAGAACATCAAGATGGCAACCTAAAATACAAGATGTAGTTCTCTGTAGATTTTTTAAACAAAGACAGCTATATTTATAAATTTCTTGACTTTCTGGCTCTGCATACAGTTTTTTTCCCGTTGTTTCTACAGTTCATCAAGTTGGCAACCTGGAATACAAGATGCAGATATTTGTAGATTTTATTAAAAAAATAAATTATATTTATCAATGTATCTTGATTTTTTTGTGGGCAATGTATGTGCTTTGCTGCCTTTTATTCTTTATTGGTTTCTTCAGCAAGATTATAACCAATCAATTTGTTCTTGTGATTCATAGATTCTGATCATATTTCTTCAGACACTCAATGGCTTCTACTCACAAGATGAATATACAACACCAATTCATTGGATAAGAAACATGTAATCATATTCCCTGGTTCGGCTTAACAATTTTATATATTGTGTTACTGTTCACCTTGAAGGCATGAACTTCACTTTGTGATTTTTATTGATTATATATATGTTTTGGTTAAAAATGCTTTTGATCCATTTTTTTTTTTTTTGTAAAACAATGAGTGAATTTTATTATATTCCATTAATATTTCCCCTCTCTTCTCATTATAATGAGACATACGCAATTTTTTTTTTTAAAATGTAAAAATAAAATTGCATTTTGATCCGGGTTCATTCGTCCGGGTATTACTAGCCAAGGAAAACGGCTGGCGGAACCCGGAAGGATCCTTACTCGAATGATTAGTTAGTTAACCCATGTATTGGAATGCAAGGTGGGCCCAACCACGATTACATGATGGTATCAATAACCACCCACGTTTAGAATAACTACCTAAGCAAGAGCTATATATATATATCAAGGATAAGGGCCTAAGATAGGGACTTCAACCATGTAGAATCCATACTGATGTTCACCCAGAACATTTGGCGCCGTCTGTGGGAATAGGTAAAAAGATTCCTACGCATTTTTCTTGGGTCATGGCAAGCCATCACCATGACGAGCGAGCGGAGGACAACGAAGGTTACCAAGGAGAAGACTTTTTTCGATCCAGTGGAAGGAGTCGGTCTTTAGACAATGCAGAATCACAATAAGAATCAGAATCAGAATCTTGTTCATCAATCAGTGCATCATTAAAACCAGAAAGATATGATGTTATTTCAGCACACACAAAGCACTCTTGACTATCACCACAACCACAGAAATCAGAATCATGAGTAGAAGAAAAATCAGAAAAATCAGCAACGAATTCAGCAGAAACATCCTCAACAACTTCATCTATCACATCAATGCAGAAAACAGAATGCTCTTCCCTAGGATGTTTCATGGCATCAAATATATTAAAATGCACAATGCTATCACCAAACTCCATGGAAAGAGTACCAGAATGAACATCTATCTTGGTCCTAGCTGTTTTCATGAAAGGCCTACCAAGTATAATTGGTGATCTATTAGTAGCAGTCTCACTCTCCATTTGTAAAATGTAGAAGTTAGCAGGAAAAATCAGATTATTAACCCTGACCAATACATCCTCAACCAAACCAGATGGGTGAATACTACTCCTGTTAGCTAATGTAACCACAATACTAGTAGCACGCAAAGGACCAAGACCAAGAGACTTATATACAAATTCAGGCATGACATTGATGGAAGCCCCTAAGTCTAGCATGCAATCATGAAAAATAGAATTGCCAATTACACAAGGAATAGTAAATGTCCCTGGATCTTGACACTTTTTAGGCATAGGCTGGATGAGTGCTGATACATTCTGACTCAGGTTAACTTGTTCATCTCCTTTCAGTCTCCTCTTGTTGGTGCACAGCTCCTTTAGAAACTTGGCATATCTCGGAATCTGCTGTATTGCATCCAGAAGAGGGATGTTCACCTCCACTTTTCAGAAGGTGTCAAGTATCTCTTTATCTTGAGCCTTGCTAATTGCTTCTTGGACTGAGTGGCTCTCTGAGGGAATGACAGAGGGATATGGATATCAGATGTACTAGTGCTATGCTTCTTGGAACTAGTGTCACCTCCTTTAGATGACTCAGCAGCAACTTGGTTTGGCTCCTCCATTTGCTTTCCAGACCGCAGAGTAATAGCACTCACATTTTCGCTTCCTTTTGGATTTGGAACTGTTTGGGATGGAAGGGAGCTTCCACTTGCTTGTTGATTCTGACTCATTGATGTTGCAAGTTGGCCAATCTGTGTTTGCAGATTCTGGATGGAAGACTCAGTCCTCTACTGGAACTGCAGATTAGTAGTTGCCATTTGCTTGACTAAATCCTCCAAGAAGGACCAGTGGTACTGGCTTGCTGCTGCATTGGTGGCTGCTGCATTTGCTGTGGAGGTGCAAATTGTTGAAAATTTTGCCTCTGTTGTGAAGGTACAAACTGCTGCCTCTGCTGGAATGGTGCACTTTGCTAATTCTGCTGGAATGGTGCACTTTGCTGATTCTGGCTCCATTTGAGATTTGGATGATTTTTCCAGCCAGGATTGTATGTATTGGAGAATGGATTGTTTTGCTGCTGCTGCTGCTGGTACTGTGGCTTTCCAGGAAAAACTGCAGCAACAGACTGATCAACTTGAAAACCGCTATCTTGAAAAGAATGACAAGCATCCGTGGGATGAGAAGGATCACAACAGATGCCACACAGGTTGGTTATCTGTGCTTGATGCTCCTGCTGCTGCCACTATTGGATTTTGTATTGGAGGAGCTTGCACTTGGAACACTGCACTGCTGTTTGCTCTAGTGCCAAATTGTTGAGCATTAGCCACTATCTCAGCAATCAACTCTTTTGCCTCATCAGGTGTTTTATTGCTCAGGACTCCTCCACTAGCTGCATCTAAAAGATTCATATCCATAGGCAGCAACCCTTCATAGAAGTAAACAATCAGGAGATTGTGTGGAATCTGATGGTGTGGGCAGCTTGCACAGAGCCTTTTAAACCGCTCCCAATACTCATGCATGTTCTCCCATTAGCCTGCCTTATGCCACTGATCTCTTTTCTGATTAAGGTGGCCCTGGATGAAGGGAAGAATTTCTCCAGAAACAATCTTGACATGTCATTCTAGCTTACAATGGAGGAATGTGGCAAGTAGTACAGCAAGTCCTTAGCTCCACTGTCCAAAGAGAAAGGAAAAGCACGCAGCTTGATTTGTTCCTCATCCACCCCTGGTGGTTTCATAGTGCTGCAGACTATATGAAATTCCTTCAGATGTTTGTGAGGATCCTCACCTGCAAGACCATGAAACTTAGGAAGCAAGTGTATCAGTCCAGACTTAAGCTCAAAAGGTACAACAGGATTAGCATAACGAATACAGAGGGGCTGCTCATTATCAACATTAGGAGCAGCCAATTGCTTAAGTGTTCTATCACCTATGATTTCAGAATCAAATAAATTACCAAACGAATAAACATTATGTAAACGACTCGAACAAACAGACTCAGATTCTAAGGTATGCTCAGGAACAACTCTACTGTAAGTCAACTTATGAGCTCTACTAGCAGCATGCAATGATCTCTCTATCTCAGGGTCAAATGCATATAAATCATCAACACTGGTAGTACTCCTAGTCATGCATCATAGGCAAGGGCATACAGCAATAAAATCACAAAACATACGATAGGACACAAAAATTTGCCGAAAATAGCAAACAGAAGCAAAAATAAATCTATGAAAAATACCAAATGACCTCAGAATCCTAAGAGACCAACTCTCCTAAACTCTAAATGACCTTACGGACTCAAAAATCAAATAAATTTTTTTCAAAAAATAAAATAAAATAGTAAACGAACAAATTCAGCGAATTTGACAGGGATGATCGTCTTCTTCAGGTCACCAATTTTCAGATCGATCAAAGTAAGTCGAACAAATCCAAAATACCCGACACGTCCTGAAATGATAAAGAAACACCAAAACGGGTTAGTAAACGAAAGAATTTGGCAAAAATAAGGCCCACCTCACGCCCCGTGATTTATGCTCAGAAGGTCGAATTCCTTTGGGAATAGAACTCCCGAAGCCAATCTCTCAAACAGAGGTTTTACCGATTTCCCCAAATTTCCCCAAAACTGCCCAAAACGTAAACCGTAGACGCGTGTGCAAAATCAAATTCCGATGCAGAATCAAAGGTGCAGGATTCAGAATCAGAAACACAAACGAGTGCAAACACAGAAACAAGACAGATGCGTAATTTTTTTTTTAAGTGTTTTTTTAGAAACAAAAACGAAAATTTAAGAAGAAGATGATCAAGAATCAGAAAATGATTTAGACCGATGCAATTTCCCCGGCAACAGCGCCAAATTTGACACGAGCTGTCGAACTAGCGCAAATTAAAAATTATTTTTTAATTAGGGTTCAGAAAATTTGCAGTAAAGTGAAAATCCTAAGTCGTCTCTCAAGGAAATTGTTTGGGTAAAAATCGTTTTTGAAAACAGAAAATAAAAGGGAGGTTTTAGATTTTGGTTGAATAATTAAAAGACAGAATATAAAAATTGGGATTAAAAGCTCGTAATTAAAAATTAACCAACCTAAGGTTCGGGTTCCTAGGATGTCCTTTCTTGGATAAAAATTACCAAATTCGTGATTAACCTCAATTGAATCAGAATCCTTATTTTCAATTGAGAACAATCTGATCATCAAATCTGATGATCATTCTTTTCCCATAATCGCAATCGCGAACCTCAGATCGAATATCCATAATCGCACGATATCGATCTGAGTTAGGGTAAAGAAACAAATCTGATTAGAGAGTGATCGCGAATCCTCTAGATAGATCCATGGAATCCCTTCCCCTTAGGTTGATTAAAGGGTTTTTGCCTAGCATGGCTAGGATAAACATGATTAAAAATTAAAATAAATAAAAAGAAGAAGAAGAAAAGACGAAGAACGTTTCAGAGAAAATGTTTTGATCCTCCAATTCAAAAATTACAAGATGCTTAAAAGTTTCCTACTCTGTCGTCATATACCCCTACCCAAATCGGGTTAGGGCTCAGTTCTGATCGGCCCATCTATAATACGAAATAAAATAAATAAAAAATAAAATAAAACTAAAACTTGGCTTTGGGCCACTTAAGTGATTGGGTTCTAATTTAAATTACAAGTCCAATAATAAAATAAAACTTCAGCAAAACGCTTCCAACTTGGAGTCAGAAATCGATCAGCTTCCAGTTCGATTTGGGTTTCGAGCTCTGGATAAGAATTGTAGCCCTCTGTGTTATCTGAAAAATCCAACAAGAACGGAGTCAATCCGACAACTGTGGACTGAGATATGGCTAAAATACAAAAGTAACGTAAAGCTGAAAAATTCTGACGAAAATAAATTAAACCCAATCAAAAACTAAAAATATAAATTAACTCAAAACATCATTATTTTATTCAAATAAATCCTAAAAATAATAATCAAGAGTAACAAATAAGTGCAATAAAATATGAGTTATCAGAACACCCGCAAACGAATGGGCAAGTAGAGTCTGTAAACAAAATTCCGACGAACGGGTTGAAAAGAAGAGTGGAAGCATGCAAAGGAAGTTGGGTTGAAGAATTAGACAACGTGTTATGGGGATATAGAACTTCGGTGCAGTCTAGTATTCAAGAAACACCATTTAAGATGACATACGGGTTTGATGCAATGTTGCCGGTAGAGGTTGGAGAATCATCATGGAGAAGAAAACTGTTGCCGGAAGAAAAAGAAGAAGAGAATAGCGAGTTGATGAAGATTGACATGCAGTTGTTGGAGGAAGAAAGAGAAAAAATAGCAATGGTAGAAATGGCATCCAAGCAGCGAGCGGCGACAAGGTATAATAGAACAATGGTCAAGCAGACGTTTCAAGTAGGAGATTTGGTGCTCAGGCGGGCAGATGTTGGAAATAAGAATGCAAGAGATGGAAAATTAGCAGCTAATTGGGAAGGCCCGTACCGAGTAACATCGGCCACTAATATGGGAGCTTATCAGATAGAGCATTTGAATGAGAAATCTATTCCACGATATTGGAATGCGGGCAAGCTCAAAAGGTATTTCAGTTGAAAAACTCAGAATTTAGTAGCAATAAGAAATTAGCGAGTATATTTAATTGTTTGTTAGTATGTCAGTTAGTATTTTAGTTAGAAAGTTTATGCTTTAACTGGGTTAGGAAGATTATGTTTTAAATTTAGTATGATATTTAGTATGTGAATATTATGCTTTATACGGGATGCATATTTTGTATGTTGCATCTAGTATAATCTTTGAATTCAATAAAACCGAGTTTTCACAAGTGATACTGATTAAAGATGGAGCCAAAAGACCCTTGTCGCCTTCAATGGCCTCTTGGGCACCCGTTCAATTCCTACTCAGAAACAGGAGCAAAAGTCCCTTGCCGCCTTCAATGGTCTCTTGGGCACCCGTTCAATTCCTACTTGGAAACGGGAGCAAAAGTCCCTTGCTGTCTTCAATGGCCTCTTGGGCACCCGTTCAATTCCTACTCGAAAACGGGAGCAAAAGTCCCTTGTCCCCTTCAATGGCCTATTGGGAACCCGTTCAATTCTGACTCGAAAACGGGAGCAAAAGTCCCTTGCCGCCTTCAATGGCCTCTTGGGCAGACCGTTCAGGACATACTCGGTAACGTGAAAAATGTTATTTGGATCTTTGCAAAAAACTCCACAAGATTTGTTAGAGTTTTGAAAAGATAAGTCAGTTAATGCAAAATAAGTTGCAAAAGACTGTCGAGTAAGTTTTAAGATATCATAAATAATTTATAAGTCAAATGCAGCAAATCGGCAGACTGGTCGGGCCATAGTAAAGGAAATAAGAAAAGACGACAAGTAATTCCAAAAGCATTAATATAGCGGGGAGCTAAAGGTCCAAAATAAGCAGTCATTACAAAATTAAATAATAGAAAAACAAAAACAAGTACACAATAAAAGTGGTATCCCACTCCTTCAAGCATCTTTATGGATATCCTCAGAGGTAGTCTTGTTAGAAGACGGAGTAAGGCCTAGGTAGTCGGCTGGGCAGGTGGCTAGAACAGTAACAGAACCTTTTTCATTATGAGTGCATAGTCGACTATTGTCAATAAAGTTGAAGGTGTCAATTTTTTCTAAGTTAGGAAGAGCAGCTTCTGGCTGGAAGAATTTCACCTGATCTACTACCCAACCGCGAATTTGATGACCAAAGGCAACATATTTGGAGTCCATGTCGTCAGTGGCTTGTTGTAGAGAAGCGACATTTTTCTTCAACGTTTCTACTTCTAGCTCCAATTCAGCTACTCGGAAGTCCGACTCCTCAAAATTTTTCTTCAACAATTTATGTTCTTCAGTCAACCCGTCATGATCTTGTTTAAGAGAAGTAAGCTCGTCATTCGACTTCTTCGCCATTTTTTCAGTTTCTTTGAGCTTGACTTGGAAGCCTTGGGCAGCAAACTCGGCAGTTTCGGCCCTTTGGGTCAGGCGACCTTGTTCAGCTTTAAAGTTGTTCTTAAAGAGTTGTAACTCTTTAAGTTCAATAAGCGACTGTTGGCGTTCAACCAATGCCAAAAGAGCCATTTCATAATAGTGGGCTTCACGGAGAGAGTTATCTCGGATGTCAGTGAATTTAGCAATTAGTTGATCCAAAGAGAACTTATCCCATTTTTCGCGGAGCCCAGGAGTAAAGCAAGGTTGTAACTTCTTCATAAAAGGAGGTTCTGAGAAAGGGGTAGTAATCACAGAAGAAGGAGGAGTCAAATATTTCTCAGTAGAAGGTTGGTCAGGGCCAGGCTCATTAATCTGAACTCGCTTCCTATGTCGGAGCTCGCCAGAATCGACAGGAGGGTCCATGTCCAGTACTACAGTGTCGCTCGGGACATAACCCGTAGCAGAAGTAGCCGAAATAGATGAAGGAGTAGGAGAACCTTCCTTCTCGCCAGAAACTGAGGAGTGATCAGTACGCACCACTTTATCGCTGGAAGCAGTAGAGTCATCCTTCCGAGCAGTCTTTTGTTTTTGGCGGGCAAAAAAGGTAGGATCCATGAATTTACCTGAAAGCAAACAAACACAGAAGAAAATAAATATAAGGTTAAACGTCAAGTATATATGACAACACAAGAGAAGTGTGTAAGTTACTTACTTAATTTCCTGCAAATCCAGTCAGAAGAACCTTTATACTTTAGGATAGACCGAGGAATGATAGAAATATTTTGCTTGGATAACTCAGAAGCCAGATTTTTAAACCAAGTGAAAGTTTCGGTTTCGTCAGTACTCAAATTCTTTGAGTTAGTTAAAAACGCTTTGGCAGAAGTAGTACAATGATGCCGGTTCCAACTGAGAGGGAATCGAGGAGCTCCGTCCTGATCCAGAAAGAAAGCAGAAAGAGAAGCAGATTGAGAAGAAGAAGATGAGGCAGAAGGTGTAGCCGGAAGAGCTTCTGGTATACAGATTTTAAAGTAATCTTCTTTGAAGTTTTTCCAGTTATCTTCATATATTGTACACCAATGAAATTCGGGGCGGGCTTTTAAAGAAACCCAGCTATGGCGAGTACTCCCTTTATCAATAGCATTCTGGAACACGACGAATAGACAGAAAAACACCCGAAAGGAGTAAGGGAACCCAAAAGATCGACAGATTATCTCGAAGGTATGTAAAAAGCACCGCTTATTTGGATGAAGTTGAGAAAGGGCGACATCAAGATGATTCAAGACGTCCATTTGGAACTCAGTGAATGGTAGAACTATGTTGAACTCAGAAAATAAGCATTTATAGGCAAAAAATAAAGAATTCTCACCTTGCCTAGAAAGCGAACAGATACGTTCCTCTTCTGCGGGTACAACAACTCGGAAAGAAGTGATAATAGAGTCACGGAATAGAGGTATTGATTGTAAGGCGGTGTGGAGATTACTCGGTTGGTTTTCATAAGACGAACGAAGTCTTAGAGCTTCTTCATCAACCTATTCTAAACCTTCCACAATAGAAGGTATTGCGAAGCGAGAAAGGGGAAGCGAACGGTAGGGGCGATTCCTTGACATGGCCTGGACGGAAAGGTACCAGTAAAATCTAGTTTAGAAGATATATTACAAGTTAAAATGACTAGTGAAGAAAATGGTGGTTATAAGTAGATTCCTAATCCGTCCAGAACCTAAAAAGCCATTAAAGAAACATTAAAGAAGATGAAGGTACAAAGACAAAGGAAGTCTTTTTCAGGGGAAGAAGGTAAGAAACAATTTAACGAGTCATATGCAAGGTTTACTACGATAAAGTTTAAAGATGCAGGTAACAGTTTTAAAGTTAATGGCAAAATTAAGCAAGAAAGAAGAAAATAAGACAAGTATCAAGATAAAGGAACTTACTTGTATAGCCGGATGAAGGGTAGCAACCAAAGGTAGCAGTGTCACAGTAAAGTCCACAGGAGAATTGCAAGAAAACGCAGAAAGAAGAAAGAACCAGAACTATGCAGGGCGAGAAGAAGGAAGAAGAAGGTGCAGAAGAAAAGAAGAGGCAAATGGTGAAAATGAGTAAATGAGAAATGGTAAAGGCAAGCGGTAATAAAAAGAGGTGAAAAAGTAACCGGTGTTTTGAATTTCGAAATGCAATAATGGCTGTCAGGTCACGTCGTTTCAGATGTCAAGCCGTTTAGAAGATCAAGGCAGTAAGAAAGTGACAAATGGCAATCAGAAGCTGAATAGGCAGGAGGCATTTAATGAGGATACAGAAATATAATAAGTAATGGAAATCGTAAGAGATAAGTTAAGAGTTAAACTCGGAGTAAAATAGTCATTAAACTCCGAGCTTGGGGACTTAATGATCTGGGTTCATTCGTCTGGGTATTACTAGCCAAGGAAAACGGCTGGCGGAACCCGGAAGGATCCTTACCTGGATGATTAGTTAGTTAACCTATGTATTAGAACGCAAGGTGGGTCCAACCACGATTACATGATGGTATCAATAACCACCCACGTTTAGAATAACTATCCAAGCAAGAGCTATATATATCAAGGATAAGGCCTAAGATAGGGGGACTTCAACCATATAGAATCCATAGTGATGTTCACCCAGAACACATTCAAAGATCATTTTCATTTCACCCTAACCGATAGCGTTTAATTAAGAGTGAATTATTTGGTTTAAGTGATGGATTAGAGGGGTGAGAGGAAGAAAGAGCTCCTTTAATTTTACGGTTCACATATCCATTATGTTTTACATGTAGATATTGATTACAAAATGTGATTCTCTTCACCCTTTTGATTATTATCTTTAGATTAGCACCTTTCAACTTTTCTCAGGTCAAATGCACAACTTGCGGTTAATAAATTCCAGAATCAGTGGTTGATAACTGACCACTTGTTTTTTGGTTTAAAACAAAATAATAATGTAACCAAAAAAAAAAATGTTATGCTACAAGTACAGTACCACGCTCCTAATTGGTTGAAATTCTTTTTTTCTCTCTCTCTCCAATTTCTCTGTCGTGGAGATTCCGCCCTATCTTGATGCTTCTTGACTTCGCTTTGTCAATGAAAGAATATATAAATAAAAAGTTTCCCATTCTCGTGACAGCCACATGATGGGGCTGAGTTTGAGTTTGAGTATGTGAAAGATTACATTTATTTATCTGTGGTATTGGTTTTGTTCATTAGTACTTTGTCTGCTCTGAAATTGATGCCACACAACACAATCTTAATGATGTTTTAACATCATCAAGTTGGAAATTGACACAAGGAATCCTCCACATCAAGGATATTCCCAGCCGCCAACAGCATATGCATAATATCTGATTGGATGATTTGATTTTAGATAGTTAAAAAAGATAAGTGAACTTTTTTTTATAAAATTTAACAATAGTTATTGAATAAAATAAAATGATAAACATTATTTATTTAAGAATTAACAAGTCCATTAAATCATTTTATAATTTTCTTAATAAAATATTTTTTAGTAAGTATTCAATTTAATTTTAAAAAATATTATTGCATATACTTTATATACACTCAATCTTGAAACATTGATCAAAATGTCACTGTTCATCAATTTTTTTATCCAAATGTCACGCAAACAGTATTCTTTTTCAATATGTCACGTGGGCAAGTTTGGTGGGGAATGTAACGAACTCAGTTTGCTGACGTGTCACGTTTCTAGTGGACACCAAGTATCAAGTTCGCTACTTGTGGGTAGCGAACTTGGTTAGAATGCATAATTTTTATGTATTGCAACCAAGTTCGCTACCCCATGTTTGGTGTCCACTAGAAACGTGACACATCAGCAAACCGAGTTCGCTACAGTGTCCAGCAAACTTGCCCACGTGACATATTAAAAAATAACACTGTTCGCGTGCATTTAAGTAAAAAACTTGATAAACAGTGACATTTTGGTCACTATTCCCTCAATCTTTCTCACTTCATTTTTCTTTGTTTCTTTTTTCTTACTTATTTTTTTCTACAATCAAAGACAATAATTGCGTTTGATCATGATGAAAAAGAATGTAAACAAACAGGACAATTCTTTTTGACAGAATAAAGAAAAGTTCATTATAATAGCATTTAGTATTATGTATTGTTTTACGCACGATACAGCAGAAATAATGAAAATATGGGATTTAATGGGTAACAAAAATCTAATGATTTCTTTTTGTTCAGTGCTTATAAAATTTATACTACTTGAAAGATCACAATCAAACAGGTAGTGCTTTTTTCTTTAAGCAAATTAAACAGATGTATTCTCTTTGTGGTATTGTACTTTGGTTCAACAATCATTATACTAAATTTAATGGATCAGGAGTCAAAAAAACATATTTGTTTAAACTTGATTATTTTTTTTTAAAAAAATATTGGTTTTTATAAATTTGATTTCAGTAAGTCTTTTTACCATAATAATGTGAAAAGGAAACATTTAACTGCATTGATTCTGTTGTAGATATTTGTTATTTAATTATTATTATTTGTTGTATTGGGCCAAGTCCATTAGGTCAAATATTAGGTTTTTCATTCTCTATAAATAGAGACCTCTTTGTACAGATTATTTACACAATTCAATAATATTTGATAACCCTTTTTCAAGTTGGTATCAAAGCTCTCGATCCTGAGGGCTCTGCTTCTGCGCCTATTGTCTTTTTTTACAAAACCCTATTTCTTTGCCTCTTGTCGCCATCAGCCGCCACCGGAAATTTTTTTCCGGGGACCTTTTGGGCCAAGGGGACCACTGTTGACCTTTTTCTTCGTTCTATCCTTCTACGCAACGTTCCTTCGCCACAAACGACCCAAACACCTCTGACCGCCTTCAACCAGTTCTGTCTTCACCGTTTGGACCCCTTCCCCGCGACTTTTCATCCGCGACCACCCACAGACAGGTGCGCGTTGACCGGACGACCACACCGGAAAAATTTCAGCCGGAGAAGCCTTCCCACGCGCTCTCACGCGCCGCTTCTTTGTACGCGAGTGAAGCCCACGCGCAACCGCTTTCTCCGGCACGTGGAGGCGCGTCCGGCGGTGGTTTTGGACTGGACCACCACCATTCTTCTCGTCTCCTTGTCTTCTTTCTGAATCTGTGTTGTTTTCTCAGATCGGACATCGTTTGGTATTTTTTCCTTATTTTTTGGCTTCTTGGAGCTTTTCTTTGACCATTTTTTTGTGCAGTATGACCTCTTCTCAAAGGAGTTCATTTACAAAGTTTTATGATGGTGCATCTTCTAGACCTAAGAGAGATGATCGATGGTGTTCTTATTGTAAAAGAACATGTCATATCAAGGATTTATGCTTTCGCCTCCATAGAAAGCAAACTGTCTTAGAAAAGATGGCAAGGATGCGTGGTCAAGCGCATTTTCCTTCCTCTGAAATAACTCCTGTACCTAATGAGACCCAACCTACATTTCGTCCAGATGAATTGGAACGGCTCCGAACCATCCTTGATTATCTGAGTAAGCCATCTGATACTAGTGCTTTGGCTATGACTGGTATGAGCTCCAAAACTCATTCTTTCCTTTCTTCATGTAATGATTTTAAACATTTTTGGGTTGTTGATTCTGGTGCTACTGATCATATGGCTTGTTGTGCTGACTCCTTTACTTCTTATCATCCTACCATTGGAACTCATACAATAGCCATAGCTAATGGCTCACATACATCAGTTGCGGGTTCCGGTGACATAAACTTACAGCAGTCCTTACATCTTAAAGATGCTCTTCATGTTCCTAAACTCTCCACGAATCTTCTTTCTATTCATAAAATTACAAAAGATTTGAATTGTACTGTAACCTTCTTCCCTACCTATTGTGTTTTTCAGGATCTCGCCACGGGGAAGACGATTGGTAGTGCTAAAGAGCAAGGTGGGCTGTACTATCTGGTGTCACAATCTCCCGCAAATAAAGTAACAGACCATATCTTCATGTCTCATGGTCAATCAACTGCTAATTCTTTGATTTAGCTTCATCATAAGAGTTTGGGACATCCTCCTTTTAGTTTACTCAAGTCTTTATTTCCATCATTGTTTTTGTCTAAGTCTGTTGAGTCTTTCCATTGTGATGTTTGTGAGTTTGCTAAGCATCATCGTGTGTCTTTTCCTTCTAGTAGTACTAAGAGTGTTGAACCTTTTGATCTTATTCATTTTGATGTTTGGGGTCCTTCTAAAGTCCCTCATGCTTATGGAAATAGATGGTTTGTTTTTTTTATTGATGATTACATTCGTGTAACTTGGGTTTACTTAATGCGTGAAAAGTCTGAGGTACCACATCTGTTCTTTCAATTTTATAAAATGGTTGAGACCCAATTTGGTAAAAAAATCAAGAGACTAAGAATAGATAATGGTACTTAATATGTTAATAACAATTTTTCTCAATTTATACGAAATAATGGTATGATTCATGAACTTACTTATGTTGACACCCCTCAACAGAATGGGGTTGCTGAAAGAAAAAATCGTCACCTTCTTGAAGTGACTCGTGCATTAATGTTTCAGACACATGTATCCAAATACTATTGGGGAGATGCTATTCTTACTGCAACATTCTTGATCAACCGTTTGCCCACTCGGGTACTTGACCATGTAAGTCATATTCATTCTATAACTTCTTTTTTCCCTTCTATTCCAACTATGAGTCTTCCTCCACGAGTGTTTGGGTGTGTTGCTTTTGTTCATGTTCATAAACATCATCGCAGTAAGTTGGACCCTAGGGCTATTAAATGTGTTTTTCTTGGTTATGTTCTCGATAAGAAAGGCTACAAGTGCTATCACCCTGGTAGTAGAAATTTTTTTGTTTCTATGGATGTTACATTTCAGGAATCTAAGTCTTTTTTCTAAGGTTCTCATCTTCAGGGGGAGAATCCTTCACCAGAAAGCTCATCACCTCATTTCTTTGAGTCTTCAGTGTCTACTCCTTTACCTGTGTCAGTGTATCCTCCTCTTGTCCCTATTGTTCCCGTTCCTTCTGTGTCTGATCCTCCTGTAACTGATCCTCCTGTGACTGATACATCAAGTTCACCAGAGATACAGAAGATTATGACACCTGAGTTGGTATATCAAAGAAGGAAACAACCCACATTGCCTCAGCAACAACCTCAATCGTCTGAACCACTGGTAAGTCCTGAATCTCATTTTTCTGATCTTGATGTTAATACTTCTGATGACTTACCCATTACTACGGATTCTGATGATTTACCCATTGCTCTTAGAAAAGGAAAAAGATCTTGTTATAAGAAATCTTGTTCCTCCTGTCCCTCTTGTACTCAATACCTTATCTCCCATTTTGTTTCCTCTGCTAATCTTTCTGTGCAGCACAAAAGCTTTGTTTCAGCACTAGACTCTATTGCATTCCCAAAATTAGTACATGAAGCCTTGAAAGATGGGAAATGGGCTCAAGCCATGCAAGAGGAGATGGATGTGTTAGAGAAAAATAAAACATGGGAGGTTATTGATAGACCTAATGGAAAGAAAGCAGTAGGGTGCAGATGAGTTTATGCCCTGAAATACAATTCTGATGGAACTCTTGAGAGATACAAATCTCGATTAGTTGCCAAAGGTTACACTCAAACCTATGACATTGATTATGAAGAAACATTTGCTCTAGTTGCAAAGATGAATACGGTGAGAGTCTTGTTGTCCCTTGCTACCCATTATGATTGGGATATAAATCAATTTGATGTGAAAAATGCTTTCCTCAATGGTGAGTTAGAAGAAGAAGTCTACATGGAAATCCCGCCTGGTTTTGATTCTGTTAAAGGAGAAAATAAAGTTTGTAGATTAAAAAATGCCTTGTATGGATTGAAGCAGTCACCTCGTGCCTGGTTTGGAAGGTTTACTAAGGTTACGATGACCTTAGGATACAGACAGAGTCAAGAAGATCACACATTTTTCTTCAAGCATTCCCATAATGGGAAGCTTACTGTGCTCCTTGTATATGTTGATGATATTATTATCACAGGTGATGATTTTGTGGAGAAACAGATTCTGCAAACACGGCTTGCCTCTGAGTTTGAAGTCAAAGACCTTGGGAAACTGAGATATTTCCTAGAGATAGAAGTAGCTCATTCAAGGAAATGAATTTTTATCAGCCAGAGAAAATATGTTCTTGATCTTCTCAAAGAAGCAGGAAAGCTCGGGTGTAAACCCTCTAATACTCCTATTGAGCAGAATCACAATATAGGCTATGAAGAGGAGAGTACTCCAGTTGATAAAGGACAATATCAACGGCTAGTTGGGAAATTGATATATCTGGCTCATACTAGACCAGACCTAGCTTATGCTGTTAGTGTTGTCAGTCAGTTTATGCACGATCCAAAGGAGAAACACATGCAGGTAGTAGAGAGAATTCTTCAGTATCTTAAAGTTACTCCTGGTAAAGGATTGTTATTCCGACGTGATGGCAATCTCTCTTTAGAAGTCTACACTGATGCTGATTATGCTGGATCCGTGACTGACCGTCGATCTACCACTGGTTATTTCATGTTTCTCTGTGGTAACTTAGTGACATGGAGAAGTAAGAAACAAGATGTGGTTGCCAGATCAAGTGCAGAAGCTGAATTTCGAGCTATGGCTCAAGGCATTTGTGAGTTACTGTGGCTGAAAATTGTTCTTGATGATCTCAAAATAAAATGTAAGGGACCTATGAAGCTGCTATGTGACAATAAGTCTGCTATTTGTATAGCTCATAATCCGGTTCAACATGATCGGACTAAACATATTGAGGTCGACCGTCATTTCATCAAAGAGAAACTTGATAACAGGTTGATTACCACTCCATACATTCCCACTGGGCGTCAATTGACTGATCTATTAACAAAGGGACTTCCTCCAGACAGATTTCAAGAACTTACTAGCAAGCTGAGAATGATAAATATCTATTCCTCAGTTTGAGGGGAGTGTTGTAAATATTGGTTATTTAATTATTATTATTTGTTGTATTGGACCATGCCCATTAGCTCAAGTATTAGGTTTTTCATTCTCTATAAATAAAGACCTCTTTGTACAGATTATTTACGCAATTTAATAATATTTGATAACCCTTTTTCAAGTATTCCAAATTCAAATACTTTGCCAAAATAATGCAGTGAAACTTTAATGAGGATATGTTCATTCAAGTCGTGCGTGAAAGTGATGCGTGACTACTGCAAAAGCAAGTGTGCACTTGCAATATGTCAAGCGCTGTGAGATACATGTTAGGTATGCATGTTCAAATTGCACATGAGGATAATACATGACTTACAATACGTGATACGTGACATGTGACAAGTGTGTATTCTTTTTGATACCAATCACACATCATTTCATGCACGACTCCCACATCCATTATTTTGCCAAAATATTTGAATTTGAAATCACATTAATAAAATATTTCCTTGGTCAAAAAGCGGTTTTCTGTATTACTATTTTTTCTGTCAAATCATCAGAGCAACAGTCGAAGAATTAGAGATTAACCTACCAGTTTCACCCAGGCCAAGTTTTAAAACCATTATTTGGTCCATCTAATTTAATGTATGTTGCCTTTTATGTCTAGTGTCAACTATTTTGCCATATTTGGTACTATTTTATTAGCATATAGCACTGGTCCTCTCCAGTTCCAGGACCATGAGTCAGCCTCTCTTATCAGCCTTCAGCAACAGTGAACAATAAAAGTCATCAATCTCTCTGTTTTGACTTTGATGTATGTTATTTAATATTTATCTTGTATCTGATTTTACAGTACTTTCAGTCAGAAACACTTTGGATTATTATTGGTAGAATAGAATATTGCAACAACACTTTTCTCCTTTGGATCTCTTTGCCAGTGGGTGGGGCTTCAACTTCCCAACCAAAAGCAAAATGGAGAACCTGTGGATGAGATAAAAGATTTTAAGTCAAATTGTTTTGTTTGTTGCGAATAGCAAGAGAGTTAGATGCACAAGAATCATATTCTTAAAGAATAAGATTCTTCCTCACCTTCCACCATCCTTTTCCTTTTTTTTTTTCCCCTCGTTGACTCTTTTAAAATGACATTAAAGCCTATGCATTCATACACTCCCATCCTAGCCTTGAAAGCCTTCTAAGGCAAACTTTATTATTCCATGTTTGTTATGATATTGATAGCAATCAATTCCTTGTTGAATAAATTGAAACCTTTATAACTAACCTGTGGTTAACTCTAACCCAAGCTTTTTGTAATATTATCCATCAGTTCATTGATGATTACTTGATTAGTTCGATTTGAGTCGGATAGGATCACGTAAGCGAAAAATTTTTTTATACTAAATTTTAATACAACTACATTTGATTTAAACTGAAAATCATTGATTAAGTTAAAACAAACCCTTATCAATTCATCCACGTATTTAGTGATTCTAATCCAAGCTTTTTAATGTTGTGGCTAATTAACTATATGAACCAGTTTTTGGGTCCCACTCATCCCTGTGCTTCATTGATTAATATAAGACAAAACAATAACCCAAGCATTATTCAAGTATTAAATGCATTCCACCTCATTCTCTAAAATGATAATTCTAACACTAATTCATGGCATGGTACCCCAGTCTCAACATGGCCCTCATTAGTGGGATTCATCATGGTTTTGCATCAACAACAACTATATAAAACCTCTCATATGCATAGGCAATGGATCAAATATCATATGCCCAAATTACACACTCAGAAGCTGATCCTTTACCCCATGAAGAACACTCCATTAAACACTGATACTAATCTCTTATAAAGGTACTAATACTTCATATCAGAATTTTTAAAAAGTTAATCCATCAATGGTTAGACATTTGGACTCTGCTAATACACCCAAGAACAATGCTTATCTATAAATAATTGCTACATGAGTTTTTTTAGACTAAAAAATTTTGGTTATAGAAAAAAAAAAGTACAGCTAGGGGAAGATAAAATACCCTTCAAAAGGACCAAAGAAAAGGAGGCTTTTTAATTATACTCGTTGACTTTTGCACGTGGATTATTGCCTTTTAATGTAGAATATTGTAGTGTTGTTGGGTTTGTAGACTGCTAAGCTATCACATAGATCAATCTTAAGAACTATTTTTATATGATGAATGTTCTTGTCCACATTACAATTCTCTGCTTAAAATATGAAAGATTTGATTCTTTTAATTTGTACTGCTTCTAATTTTTTTTAAGACCACTCTTTTTCTCACTTTTCTCCCCACCTTTATATGTGTAATACTCCTACAATTGCTTACCTCTACATAGCAAATTGTTCCATTATTCTTCTAGCATTATTGAAGTTCTTCTTTCCTTTCTTCTAAAAGAATAAGAACAATAATGGGTGTGGATATACAAGGCAAGCTTCGTCTAGCTCTTGGTTCAATGAAAGATCATGCTTCTATTGGCAAGGCCATGATGTACCATCATCAACATGATGGCTTTTCAAGCATAGAGATTGCAGTTCTTCGTGCCACAGGCCATGACAATGGAACCATTGATGACAAATACATGCATGAAATCCTCTTCTTGGTTTCACACTCTCAAGGGTCCATTCCTTTTCTTGCTGAAAGGATTTCTCGCCGTTTATGCAAAACTAAGGATCATCTTGTGGCCCTTAAGGTCCTTGTCTTGATTCATCGCCTTCTTAGAGGGGGAAACAGATCCTTTGAACAAGAGTTATGCAAAGCACATGTCTCTGGTCATCTACAAATTAGTACAACAAGGTGTTTCACTAAGAATTCTGACCCTTCAATTGGTTTTTTACACAAATATGCATCTTATCTTGAAGAAAGGATGAGTTGGCTCATCAACCAAGCTGGGAAACTTGAACCATTAATGTCCAAAGGGTTAGGATTTCGAAGCTATGATGAGAATTCCATTGATATGGTATTTCGTACATTGCCTAAATACCAAGTGCTTATTGATAAGGTGTTAGAATTTTCCCCACATGATGTTTTGCTCTCAGATCATAGCTTGGCTCAAGTTGCTATGAGTAACATTTTGAGAGAAAGTTTCCAAGTTTATATGACATTTTCTGAAGGCATTGCAGCTCTTATCAACATGTTTTTTGATCTAAATTCATCAGCCAAAGGCCTAGCATGTGAAATTCTCAAGAAAGCTTCTCTGCAAAGCCAAAAGCTTCATGATCTGTATGAAAGTTGCAAACAAGTGGTTGAAAACAAGAATTTGGAGTACCCTTTTGTTAAAATAATCAGTATGAGTCATATAGTGGCATTGGATCAATTTGGTTGCCAACAAAATCAAATTGCATCTTCACATGTCGCTCTATCAAGCAACTTTAAAAGATCAACAGAGATAGAGTTTGAAGTTGCAGCAAAAGAAAGCAAAAAGAAAGAAGAGAAAATTGATATAAATTTGTCACCAACTCCAACTCTTTTTTCATGGACACTAGAGACCAAAATAAGCAAGGTATGGGTGGTATTTGAAGATGAAGTTGTTCCCAATGAATCACAGGTTCTTCCAGCACCACAAAAGCTTGGAGATGTTGATGTTGTTAGTGATATAGAAAGTGAATATGGTAGGCCAAGTGTATTCCTGAATCCATTTTCATCTAGTATTGATACAACCATGTCATCAAAGGTATGAGCCTGCTGAATCAACTAGGTTGGATGAGTTCTTCAATAGTTTGGGTAAACTAAATATTATTGAAATTTTACATTTCACATGATTTTGTAATAGTGAAAATTTTTATTTATCTTTTTTCTTTGTACATGCATACTTAACAAATTCTGATAAGGTCTTATTTATTAATTGTATATACAAAGACTTAGGCATAAAGTTTTTATTTCATAAGATTATATAAAATTTTAACAATTGATTCCCATATAAAATTTTAGGGTTATACATATTTCATTTTGCACGAGAGAAACAACTTTCCTACACACACAAAAGAGGGGTGAGTCCCACCTCTTTTTTTTTTCTCTCTCATCTTATCCGTGGGTCTCACTTATAGTTTTATTTCTACAACATGAGATAACTATTTTCCTACAACATAAGAAAGTTATTTCCCAAAATTTTAACATAAGAATATCTGATCACGTATAGCTTCTTTATATATCAAGAAAAAAAATAACTATTTCCTCGAGATTAAACACTTATTTTAGTTCCAAATATGTAAGTGATATCAGTGTAGTCTTTTAAAATTAGTTTACATTAAGTTCATGGCTTTTTGACCCTTTTGCCCCTCATTAATTAATTAATAACCAATTTGCCCCTGATCAAGAACTATCCACCAACCTGCCCCCTTTTAGTCGACTACCTTGCTGTTTTAGTCGAGCAAATGGTCAATCTTCAGAAAGTGGACTACCGCAAATTTAGTCGATTAAAAAATCATCTTAATCGACTACATTTTTGGGATATTTAGTCGACTAAGTATCGATATTTAGTCGACTAAATGTCGACTGAAACCCTATATTTTCCATGTTTTCGGTCTCATTTCGATTGTTGTTGTTGTGTAAACCTAAATAGCTCCCTTTGTTCATGTGTAATCCTCTCAATCCGATTGTATTTCATCCCACCATCTCTACAGACCTAATATTGTGAAATCATTGTCATTGCCCAATTCCAAACCCCAAAATCCGAACCCAAACCCCCAATTTCAGAACCCAAGTCCCAATTTCGTGAGGAAGATGAGCACAAGTCCAAACATGTATGTGACAATGATCTACTGTGATGGAAAGCATTATGAAGGCCCCAATGGTGTTCAATTTGAAGGAAAAACGAAAATGTTGAAAATCAAACGGGGCACTACATACAATGAGTTAAAGAAAAGAATTCAGCAAAAATTGGGTTTGCAAGGCAGCCAATGCGTTCAACGGATGATTGCCAGGGTAGAGACAACAGTTGGTAAGGATGCTATTTACTACATTGGTAACGATATATGTGATGATGAAGATGTCGAATGTGTCATAGATGCAATTGTTGACCGAAAATTTCAAAATTTTATTGAGATATATGTTGAATTAGATTGTGGTCAATCTTCATCTGCACCCATGCATACAAGAAGTGAACCGTATTTTGGTCATGAAGAAAGAGTAGTCGATTTATCTGCACCTGCACATGTCATAAGTCAGATAACACTGCGGGAAATAGATGAGGATGAACAGGATGCCGATATGGACAGCGATGAGGACGGTGAACCTGAGAGTGTTATTCCACTAGGTGACACGTCAGATACTGACGTAGAGGGTGATTTCGACGCTGACACAAGCTCACCATCCCCGGGTTCGCAGGTTACGAGACCACTTCGTGTTGACCCTGTTAGCAGTGGTAAGATTTGTTTTTTAAAGATTTAATTTAGCAATTATTTTTTTTGTTATGAATGGTATTGACGGTGGCATTATAATGCATCCGTAGGTTCTGAGGTCGAGCCATTTTGGAATGAAAGCTCACATTATACCTTCATTAATTGGGCCCACCCTAATGATGAGACAGAGATATTGTATGGTGACGATGATGATCACAGTGGCTGGCAATTAGGGGATCCTTTATATTTGTATCAGGAGTTTCGTAGCAAATCTGAAATGCAACATGCAGTCAAATTATATTGTATGAAGGCTCACCGTACTGCCGTTGTGGCAAAAAGTGATGACCATAGATTTGTGATGAAGTGTCGACACCATAATGATGGATGTCCCTGGTATGTGAGGGCATTGTTGCCGAAGAATGGAAATACTTGGGTGGTTAGTAAATGGGTTAAAGAACACACCTGCCTAAACCAAGGTCTTACCCGGGATCATAGACAGTTGGATTCTGATGTGATATGTGCAACCATTATCAGTATGTATTATTCGATATATCTAACTTCCTAAGGTATGTTAACGTTAATCAGTTTGTATTCTGACTGTTGGCCGGTGTTTTTTTTTATATAGGTATGTTAAAAGAAGATCCATCATTAAAGCCAGTTCTTATTCAAGAGAGGGTACAACGATTGTATGGATACAACATATCTTACAGGAAAGCTTGGAAGGCTAAAATGAAAGCCATTGTCAAGTTATTTGGCGACTGGGATAAATCGTATGCATTCTTGCCTGGTTGGCTGACATACATGACGCAGGTTAATGTGGGTTCTGTGTTCAAGATTGATACGGACCAATGTGTTGATGAACGTCGAGTGTATACGGATAAGGCTGTCTTTCACCGAGTATTTTGGACCTTTCACCAGTGCATTGAGGCCTTCAAATATTGTAAACCCATAATCCAAATTGATGGCACGCATTTGCACGGTAAATACAAAGGAACTCTTTTGATTGCAACTTCACAAGATAGAGATGGTTACATTCTCCCTATTGCATTTGCTATTGTTCCTCCTGGTGAGAGATTGGATGATTGGTCGTGGTTTCTTAGCCTCATGCGTTTTCACGTCACGCATAAGCATGGCATTTGTCTAATATCCGATCGTCATCCCAGCATCATCAGGGCTGTAAGAGATCATGCCGGTTGGCAGCCACCATTTGCGTATCATGTGTTTTGTCTACGCCACATCGGAAGCAACTTTAACACTAAGTTCAGAGATGTGGAATTAAAGAAAACCCTGATGAAGCTAGGTGCAATCTTCTTTTTAATATGTACAAATTGTATATATTTCATCCTTTTGTATCTAACGCATCATTTTGTATTTCAGGGTACTTGAGTTCAAAGATTCATTTTGATATCAGATTCCAGGATTTTATCGACAGTAACCCTCAAGTAGCTTCATGGATAGATCAGATTCCCAAAGAAAAATGGTGCAGGTCTTACGATGAGGACGGTCGGAGGTTTGGTCACATGACGACTAACTTATCTGAGTGTGTGAATAAGGTCCTGAGGGGTGCACGTAATTTGCCTATAACAGCATTGGTGAAGATGACTCAAAGTAGACTTGTTGAGTATTTCGTCAAGAGACGTGAAAAGATCCAAAAGGCAAAGGCAAAGGGTTGGAGAATTGCAAAAAAAGTTGAGGATATCATCCAAAAAAATGATCAATTAACAGTGAGCCTCCGTGTGCGGGTTTTTGATAGGGACCTGCAGCTATTTGAAGTTGAGGATGCCTACAATCAATCAACTCATGATGCAGGTGACATAATGAGGGTAGACTTGCTCAATCGCAAATGTCAATGTGGACGGTTCACATCTAGAAGATTTCCTTGCAGTCACGTCTTAGCGGTGTGCAAGGTAGAAAAGTTGAACCACTATGATTATGTTGATCCTGTGTTCTCAATTGCACAAATTGATAAGGTATATGCTGCTCATTGGTATCCAATGGGCAATGAGTTGTTGATTCCACAAATTGATGGCCCAACCATTATCCCAAATGCATCTTTGGTACGTGCACAAGGAAGACCCAAATCGTCAAGGACACAGAATGAGATGGATTGGGTTGAGTCTCAACCGACAAGCAGTCAGAGTAGATGTAGCCTGTGTAAGCAAATTGGTCACAACAAACGTACATGTCCTATGAGGATTCCCAATACAAGATGAATTGCGGAGGAAGCAGGGGAGGGGCTTAATGTTTTGATGGTTTAACATTATAGGCATTTATGGTTTTATATGCTTGTATTTGATGTCATGATGTTTGTATTTGAATGTAATGACGGTGCTATGTTTGTATTTGATCTCATGATGTTTGTATTTGAATGTAATGACGGTGCTATGTTTGTATTTGATGTCATGATATTTGTATTTGACTCATATTAGTTTTTTGACTCGGAAATTATGCTCCCTAAGTCACACTCCCTTAGTGGATCAGTGTAGAGTGGAAACCTAGGGCAAAAAACATGTGTAATTCGGATTTGGGGTCCTAAACCAACAATTTAGTCGATTAACCTGTACTGGTTTAGTCGACTAACCTAGTGGACTAACCTAGTCGACTAAACCAGTACAGGTTAATCGACTAAATTGTTGGTTTAGGACCCCAAATCCGAATTACACATGTTTTTTGCCCTAGGTTTCCACTCTACACTGATCCACTAAGGGAGTGTGACTTAGGGAGCATAATTTCCGAGTCAAAAAACCCATGTGGACATTAAATTCCTAAGACCAAGTCGTATGTTGTCATAACGTTTGTTTACGGTTAACAATACAAGATGTAGCCTTTTTAAACACATGTACTGATTTGCTGTGATGTGTTATGGACGAATGTGACCTGTTCAATATTGTTTTGTGCCGTGATGATCAAATTGCTAAAAAGGTTCCATTCATAAGTTATACAATATTGAAATGGAATTAAATTCATTACACAACATAACATAGATCCAAAAAACATAACAATTCTGCATTCATTAAAAAAAGTTACATTACATCAACGACTTAAAGGAAATACATGAACAAAACATAATAACATGATGTACACCCTAAATCTACTCGTCATCCCGGTCTGTGTCCGTCTCCGAGTCGTCCTCATCTGACACGTGACCCTCATCCCCTGCTGCCTCAGCTACCTGACCACCTCTTGCAAGCTCCAGACGAGCAAGCCTGTCTTCCACACCCTTAAACCTTTCATTCCCTTTCTTTCTCCATTTTTTATGTGCCAGCGCCATCTTTCCTATCTTCTTTGTCATTGCATTTATGCCCTTCATGACATCACGCAGTGAAAATCCACCTTCAGGTTCAGCTATCTCCTCAACCTCAGCCACATCCTCCTCCTCCTCCTCCTCCTCCACATCTGGCTCAACAATATGGTCATCTGGGGCAACATAAGGAACCTCAACCTGGGGCATACCACTAAACTCCCACACACCCGATCTCGTGTTCTTAGTAATCTTGCACTGCTCCAATAGACGCTTTCCGAACTTGCAATTATAGCCCGTGGTCTTCTTCAACAGCTCAGTCTCTATGGGAACACCAAAGTGAACCAATATCCTCTGTACCAGACAGGCGTATGGAAGATGACCCTTATGTTTGGCCTTAAACATAAACCAACAGATATAGTGCCTCCAGTTCACCATCTGGGCATGTCGGATAGCCCACATAATGGGAATGTCATGTTCCAACACCCTGGAATGATTAAAAGATCGCAGAAACAGAACGTGGGTGAGGACATAGTGTAGTATACGGGACTCCACAGAAAGCAACCCCACCGTATAGTGCAAGTGTTCCCCACGGACTCTTCTCTGCTCCTGCATGGCATCCTCTCGTACATATCCTGGAAGTACTACACCACTATCAGCGTCATACACCACAGTCTGAGAAGAGTCAAAATCATAGCCGAGTATCTCCAACCATGCAGGTGCCGTCATGATGATCTCTATTCCACAGACCCTCGACCTCAGCTCGCCCTGTACGTAGCTGAGGTTATGGTAGAAGGCCCGCACCATAAGCTCTGAATACGGACATAGGGTCTCGGCCAACACCCTCAGATGTGCCGCCTCCAACACCCCCACAATTTCAAATCCCTCCTTATCAAAAAAGGCTGTATCCAAAGATTTTGGAGCACATAACGGCCGGTTCAAATGGTCACGTACGAATGAAGCGTGGACGGCAGGGTCGTCCTCAAACAGATACCCATACGAGAGGTCAACAGTATCAGGCTCTTCGTCTTGTCGCCTTGACGAAGAAGGCTGCTCTTGCCTATGCTTGGTGCGTCTCTCAAGTGACTCATTGCCCTCATCGCTTGGTCTTCTGCGGCTCGTCATTTGTTTAGGGTACCTACAATGAAACATGTCAGCATTTAACTATATGAAACATGTCATGATGGTAATGAAAACTTGCAACTTAAGCGCTGTAAACCAAAAGCAAACTTTTGCCACATACAAACTTTTCAAACAAAAAAATTCACACAATGCAAAAAAATAAACCTTAGTAGATTAGGGTTACAAAACCTACAACAAATGCTTTGATTAGAGTTCACAAATTCGGACAACAAACAAATACAAAAAATTCCTAAACCTAAAACACAATGCAAGTTAAGAAACCTTACCTATCCTTCAGATTTCACGATTTGGACCAAATTTGGGGGCAATCCACACGCCTAAGGGAAGGGTTTGGGGCGTTCTTCAGCTGCTCCTGCGGATTTGGGGTTTGGGCCGCCTCCTTAGTCGATTAGGTCATCCTACTCCCCCTCTGCCGAATGAGGGGTTTTTAAAAAACAAATCCGTCGATATTTAGTCGACTAAATATCCCAAAAATGTAGTCGGTTAAGATGATTTTTTAGTCGACTAAATTTGCGGTAGTCCACTTTCTGAAGATTGACCATTTGCTCGACTAAAACAGCAAGGTAGTCGACTAAAAGGGGGCAGGTTGGTGGATAGTTCTTGATCAGGGGTAAATTGGTTATTAATTAATTAATGAGGGGCAAAAGGGTCAAAAAGCCTTAAGTTCACTCTATGATAATAAAATGTGACATCAAAATTGTAATGTGAATACTATGAAAAGAATTGTTAGTAGTATATTTGTTTACACTCTATTTCCAAAAAAAAATTATTATTAGATAAATTTCATGTGAACCTTACTAAATACCTGGACTCACTCTTTATTAGGAATGGATTCTCTTATGTGTTAGTTAACATGATCAGATCATGTGGGAGGATCTAATTATATATGGGTAAATCAAAGGTGGTGAGGAATGAGAGAGAAAAAAATACTAGAATAAATATTAAAAAAATCATCACCGTTGATTTGTTCATGAATAATTAGGATTCTCTCATATGATATGTTTATGTTAAATAAGACGATGATCCACTCCCCTCTTTAGGCCAGTATAAAATTTTACCAAATAAAATTGAGTATTAAAAAAGAGTGTCGAATATTATATTCTCATACCATCAATGGAATCTTTGCATGAGAAACTATATCACATTTTCTATTATAAAGACTAAATTGATATTGTCTTGTATAATTTGGGGGATAGATTATTTTACGTATCTTTTTTTTTTTTTATGTCTATTTTGCCTACCATTTGTTAATACTGTTAGATTAGAATCTTAAGAGGAGAGAGAAATGATAAAAATTAGTTGAGATTCTGATTTAAGGTGTTAGAAAGTGGTAGGTAAAGTAGGCATAAAAAAAAAGTAGGTAGAATAACTTATCTAATAATTTGGAGATAAAATTGATATCAACTTTTTTTAAGGGCAAAATTTTACCAATTACGTCCGATAATAGGTATTTACTGTTGCATTCAAAATATAATAGTCCAAACAAGAATCTATGAAGCACCGTCACTTCAAAAATTTCGATGAGTCATGTCCGACACTTCCCGACACTCTCGGACACTCCGACACTTCCCGACACTCCAACGTGCATTGTAAAAACTCAAAAAAAGGTTCAAAGGTTGCGTTGTGTTGCGATTTTAGTTCTAACTATTCGATTCGTTGGATTACTATTACCATTTTATTGAATTTAATATAAATATTTGTGATATCTTATATTTATTTGCAAAATTAATGAGTATTATAAGTTTGGTTTTATTTTTTTGTTAAATTATTAAATATTAAATATAATATACGCAACATGAATTAAAAATATTATTAAATATCAAAACGTGTCCTAACGTGTCGAAATCTAACATTTTTTAGAATTAACGTGTCGGAGTGTCGTGTCGTGTCCCGTGTCTCGTGTCAGTATCGATGCTACATAGACAAGAATAGAATACGTATTCATTATAACATAATTATGATCTATTGATATAATTAATCGGTTAAAAAGTGATTACTTGAAGAAGAATTTTATCAAAAAGAAAAAGAAAAAGTTAATTCATCAAATTAGACATGAAAATATAAATAATGTTAACTTTAAGTAAGGCAAAATGATTTCTAAAGTGACTGTATATAAGATTTAGTATTGTTAAAAATTTATAACTATATATTTTCGAAAATACATAGTTATAATGTTAATTTTTTTTCTCTCCTCAGAATTATAACGGGGAATACATAGTTGTAATATTATAACTTTGTATTATAACTTTAATATTATAACTATGTATTCATAAAAATACATAATTATAATTCTAAAGAGAGAGAGAAAATAATTTTAACATTAAAATTATGTATTTTCGAAAATACGTAGTTATACATTTTTGACCACATCAAAGCTTGTATATAATCATTGTACATCCGACAAACCTTTAACATAAACATAATTTCATCAATAATGTTATTTAAGTTTTTGGCTTTGAGTGTAAAAAACACTTTGATTGGATAGGTGTCTCCATGGTGCGGAATCAGAAGAAAAATCTAGCCGGTGCCAAAAGACTTACTAGGTAAAATTTAGTCACGGCTAATGTTGTATTATTTTAAAAACTCAATAGTATTAAGGTTGTACTATAATTTTTGAAGAAAATATGTACAATTTTTAAAAATTAGCCAGCTAACATACAAGTGGCTCCGTCACTATGTCTCCAACACTTTTCTAAAAATATTTTTTTAATATATGGAACAGGAATGCTTAGAAATAATGGGTTTGTTTGATTGTAGTCTTATTTTTTTGTTTTTAAAACTATTTTGTAGAAAAGTTATGGAAATAAGTGTTTTCAATTTTTGTTGTTTTGAAAATTAAAAATCAAAACCAAAAACAAAAACAAATCAGACATGTTCTTTAAATTTGATTCTAAAAACAAAAAAAAATAGTTATAGTTTTTAATTTCTTGTTTACAAAACAGACGTTACTAAATGAGTTTTTTTCTTCTTCTGGAAACTAAAAAACTGTTTTTAAAAATAGTTACCTTTAAAAACACAAATGGAAAAAAATAAGAACAGTTTTTTTGTGTTTTGTTTTTTTTCCTAGCACATTATTTATTAACTATATACATTGTAGAATGTGTTATTAGAATTGAATATAAACTATTTATTAAATACATCTTCTCATCGAAAATGAAAATAAATTGTATTATCAAACATATTTGATATTCCCCCCCCTAAAAACTCTTCTTAAACACAAAAATAAAAGACATGATTTCTTTTCAGAAGTATTGACAGAGAACTTAACAATATAATACACACCCTTAGTCTATAACTTCACCTTCCCTTCAAATCCTGCACCGTACTTGGCTTTTTTTAATTTTTTGAATAAAGTTTTATTATTAAGAATTAAAAAATAAATTACAAATTTGATTATCCATTTAGGTCAAATTTTATAGCCCATCTTGGGACAATTTTAAGTGTGGGCTCAAGTTAATTAAAAAGAAAAGGAATCAACTTAGATCAAATCACCAGAAATTGAGAGGTCTGAGAAACCAATTATGGTTGGCCAAATTCGAAAATTAAGATTTTCATATTTCATTATATTTCTTGCTTGTTTTCATATTTGATTAGAATTAAGTAGTAAGTATTTGTATAAATAAGAGTTAAGGAATTGTTTATTATAATACATCATTACATATCATATATCAATATTATATTCTACTATTTTAATTTCTAAATTTTTTTATATATTTCCTCAGCCTTTATCTATTATGAATAATATTTTATGGCTTGCACACCAGAAACCAAATGGAACATAATGAGGTAACTTTGGTCCCTCTGGAAAGGTCTATGCAGAAAAATACATGTAAAGCTTAAAGTGACATCATCCCAAGGAAAAAAAGAAAAAGAAAGAAAAGATCAACCTTTTTCTCCATAACAAACCTACACCTTTAAATGCCCAAGTGATCATCTATTGAGGTCAAACCATAGACTTTCTGCATATCAGCAAGTGACAACAGGGCATCATAAACATTTGTAGTCACCAAGGATGTCTTGCTAATATTAGATGCTTTCTTTGACAAAATATTATCTTCCAAAGAGTGGTTTCACTTGATTCATGAAACTACCAGAAATTGATACAGAAAGGTGATCTATAATATCAGGAGTTCATACAGTGACTAAGTGATTTTACATCAAATGAAATCTCAATATATACCGAGTTTTAATTGGTGCAAGAATAGACCAACCTTCTCCAAAGGGAGGCACTTGCTCCACTCTGGCAACCAGAAAACAAAGAACAACACCATTGAAGTAACAATTCCAAATCAATGCTCACAATACCATAAAGAATTATCTTGCTGAGTAGTGAGTACATCCATATATATGAAGCTTAGGACACACTGGCATAACACACTGCCAACCTTCTCCAAAAGGAGATTCTTGCTCTGCTGTGACAACCTGAAAACAAAGAAGAATGCCATTGAAGTACCAGTTCCACATCAATGTTCACAATATCTTAACAATTATCTTCCGCAGTTATGTCTATGCCTATAAAGCTTAAATAACAAGGGTATAACACACAGCCAACCTATGTTTAGGAATCAAATGACGAAGCTTAGGATACAGTTAATGCTGGTATATACTTCATTCGTGCTCAATGTCTCTGAAGTCACCTCTTTTTGTATGTATCATTTCTAATTAGAGGGAAATTTTGAATCAGAAATTGCATAGAAAATTTTATACCTTCTAGAATAAAGATATTATGAACATTTTAAACATATCATTTGATATTGCAGGCGTAAACTATGGAATTGAAGGGAAGACTGAGGTGTTCAGCAGGTAAAATTAAAAACATTGAATATAATTGTTTGGCAGAAGTGAGATTCTAGGTGCTTTGAAACATACCTTATATGTATCATGTATGGACACCAAATATACAATTATGTCTCAACCAGAATCTTGCAATTGCAAGCTCAAAAAACAAGGCCTCCATCTTGTTGGCATCCAATAGGTTTAATCTCATGGCAAAACATGCAAGTTTCTATGAACTCTTGGATGATTTATCATTCAAAACAGCATCATTGTCGTAATCCAGGTTGGAATGAACATCCTTCTATGCTTGCCCTTGAACTTTCTACCATCCAGTTTTGAATTGTTGTGGGCAGTTGAACCCACAATGGTTTTAAGGATGGGTAACTGTCTGATCAGACCAGTGTTTAACACTTGATATAAACCCACATCAAATAATGGAAAAAGGGATTAAATTCAAACAAACTTCAGTTCTGCAGCAACTCTTTAAATGCATTATCTCCTTTATTAGGGGAAAAAAAGAATATAAGCAGCTCTGTGGTGGTAGCATCTACTGTAAAGCCTTTGGCTTTCATTATTTGAAGGTATTTTCTTGACCTTGAAATGTCATAATTTCTCAGCAATCCCTGGACAAAGACATTATAAGAGCATCTATTAGGTGGGCAACCATTCTCTTCCATTTTCAAAAGTAAGCCTTCAGCATCATCTAGTAGTCCTTCTCTACTCAGACCTCTAATCATTATGTTACAAGTATATGCATCAATTTTCAACCCTTTAGCTGGCAGACAAGAAAAAAGTTTCCTTGCATCATTCAGTTTTCCAGCTTTGCACATTCCATCAAGCATAATATTGTACATCACAATATCAAGATCAAGATTACTCTTCTCCATGGCCCTAAACAATGACATTGCCTCAGAATACAAATGACATTTGAATAGGCCATCCAATATAATGGCACAGGTCTGAAGATTGGGAACTTGGCCATATTTGTTCATTGTAAAAAACAATTCTTTTGCAGCTAATGGTTTACCCACTTCACAAAACCCACCAATAAGACTGCTCCAAGTAACAACATCCGGATGCAACCCTTTATCAACCATTTCACCCAAGAGACAAATAGCCTTATCAACATCCATAACCTCACACCATCCATGAATTAATGAATTATAAGTTACAATGCTCGGCAAGCAGTTCCTTTGAACCATTAAATCAAACACTTTCATGGCCTCGTCCATTTGATTTCTTAAACAATATCCATCAATCAACGAGTTATAGGTAACAACATTAGGCTCCTCCCCCATCTGAACCATTAAACTCATCACCCCTTTAGCCCCCAAAACCAACCCTTCTTTGCAAAAAGCATCCACCAAGATAGAAAACGTTTGCACATCTGGCATGACACCCTTTTGCATCATCTCACTCAGCAAAGAAGCACCCTCTTTCCACCTACCAAACCCACAAAGCCCTTGAATTAAGCAATTGTAGGTAACAACACTAGGCTGAATCCCTTTACTAACAATCATTTCTGAGAACAAACTCAAGGCCTCAGATACCAACCCATCCTTGCAAAGACCATCCATAACAGTGTTATAAACAACAACATTCACTTCACAATTTCTCTCACCCATCTTCTTCAAACACTCAATAGCACCACCCATGTCACCAATCTTACACAAACCATTGATTATAGCTCCAAACGTGCGACAATTGCATTGATACCCCATTTTCTCCATGTGTTCAGTTAACCAAATAGCGTGACCCACTTTGCCTTGTGAACATAATCCATTAACCAAGGTGTTAAGAGTCACCAAAGTGGGTTCCAAACCAAGCTTGAACATTAGCCCCAAAACAGAGAACCCAAAGGCCGTGTGGTTCAAATGGCAGAGACAATTGATGATAATATTGAGAGTGCAAACATCGAGTTTGAGACCTGAAGAATGAGCGTGTTTGGTTAAGGAGATGGTGGTTGCGTGATGGTTCGTCTTTGCAACGAAACCGAACAATAAGTTGAAGTCTTTAACGTTAGGGAAAGGCTTCATTGCAATCATTTTGTGAAAGAAGTTGAAGGCAGAATCAACGTTTTCGAGATTCCTAATACAATTCAAGAGATAGGTTCTAGAAGGAGAAGAAGATGAGTGGAAAGAGTGCTGTTGAAGATGTAGAAGACAGGATAAGGAAGCTCTTCGCATTGTTTCTCTGTTGTTTGTTTCGTGAATTCCGAGGAGTCACTGTTATATGTCGGAGACAGAACAGAAGTGAGGGTTAGAGCGTGAGAGACTGAGTCCGAGAGCGAGTTGAGTTGATCGCTTAAATAGACTCGCTCGACCGAAGGTGAGAGAGTTGGGCTCATTGGGCCATTAACAGAACGGCCAAGATGGGCTGTAGGGCCCAATCGTCACTGGCCCATAGGTAGTCTTTTAATTTTTGTTCCTTTTTAATTATCCTCTGTGCTTGATTAGACCGCTATTATTTAGCTCCTTGTACAATTTAAGTAGAAACAACCATGTTGCATATCACACTGGATCCCCTAACATGATATTTAATATGATCATATTATATGGAAGAATTGTAATGGATAAAAGATGATTAATGGTTATAAGAAAAAATATATTAGAATAAATAGATATAAAATAATTATCGTTGATTCACTTTTATATTATTAAAATTCTCTCACTCTTATAAAATAAAATATGAGAGGATTTATCTTGGTTGTAAGTAATTCGATGGCTGCAGGTTATCCACCTTTAAATAAAAAATAAAAAAATTAACCTGGAGAATGCCATTTGAGATAAGGAGGGACAAACGGTTGAGGAGGAGGTTCCTGAGAGAACCTTTGATAACCAAGATTAGATATTTTATCTGTTACGGGTAAAGTTAGGGAGGGGCCATCGTCCCCTCAAGTTCAGCAAACCTTTATTTTAAACTACCTTCGAGACTTAAAAAGGGATAATATAATATAAATTTGGCTTATTTGTCCTTTTTATTCATCTTTATTATTCTTCATGTAAAAAATAATTATGGAGGGTTCTTCTAATTTAGTTATGTATCGATACTGTAACGCTTCGTCTGCAGCCGGTAAATTAACATTCATATGATAGTAAGCACATCATGTTCAATTTAATTAATGCGGAAGCTAACTAAATAAATTTTCTTTTCTTTTCCTTATGTATTGCAAACATTTTTACTTCCATGGCCAAAATAAAACGGACATCATTTCTTCTGTATTTTGGACCACTGTGAATAATTTCCATCATGATAATCTTAACCTGATTGACAGTATAATATAATCCAGGCATCCACCCTATTGCCCAGCCATCCATGGCATAAGCTATCTCATAATCACAACAGGTCTCAAAATAATATCCATGATGTTACTTATATAATTACATCAAATAAACAAAAAAGATGCAATTAAATAAGTAACATTGACCTAATCATGCATCACTAACAATATATACAGACTATCGACATGGCATAGACACTCCCTATGCTCTCCAAAAGAATAACATAGTATATATACATATCCAAAATAAAGTTCGTTAGGTACAAATCTAATATCCACAAGACCCTGACAATCATGTCAAGTAGTATATCTCATCTGGCCTCTTGCCATGCGATGCCTCAGCACCATCAGCTCCTGTACCTGAAATGGTGATCCCCATAACGCGGGATGAGATAATATAATTACCTCAGTAAGCTAGGGACCCTTGGAGGGCTCCTCCACCCCTAAGCTCACTTCTGGTATAAACACAGTATAAAAATCCATGCATGCAGCAGAATATGTATGACAATGCAGTGTGCAATAATGTAATCCTACTGGCTAGAGAATATAACAAGTATGCATTACGCAAGGAAACACCATCTTGCAACATACAGTATGAGGAAACACCGTCTCATACTATGTATAAGGAAACACCGTCTTGTGTGGTACATATACATATATATACATGCAACATGTAACAAATTATTTTTAACATATCATATCAAACCACAACCCTCCCTCGGAGTTGGTGGAACAAACGGGGGATTAACCCCAAAGACCGAAAGCTTACCTGGCAAGCAGTGTCCTCCAATAATTCTTATGTCCACAGAGTCACAATCTCTCATAAAGTCACAACTTAGTTCCAAGATGTGAAGACAATCAGTATTCCTATATACTAGGCTACCACGTTTAATTTTCAAGACTACACATACAAGAAACCTACACTTGATTTTTTAGTCCAATTTATCAAAGTGTCCCAAACGGCCATTTCATAATTTTTCCTTTTACGGGAACCAATCCCAAACATATTTAACAAAGTGAGCCATGTCCAAATCACTCTCTAGCTATCTATACCATGACTTACCTCAATATGGAAAATTCACAAATCTCCAACTCAAGAGAATGTGGATTCCAATTCGTGGAATTTGCTCAAAACAACGTTGGGATCAACTCTACAACATGAAACAATAACAACCAATAACTATTAATGTCCTAAAGTATCAATTTTCTTATGGTCACTATTCATCATCTCCCTAAATTCACAAATTTCAAGAAAATGGAGTTTAAGAGTTGGAAACTCACCGCACAACACCCTAAAACGATGAGAGCAACTCCTTTCAAGCTTCCATGGAGCGGGAACCTCTCAAACAACCCACAAAATCTTTGGATGAGGATATCTCTTCACAATAAACCCCAACCGAAAATGAGTTATGATTTAGAAAGAGGAGAAGATTTGAAGTGGTTTTGGCTTAAGAACATATGCATTTCGTTGAGAAATGAGAGACTTATGATTTTTTAAAAAATCACAAGCTTTTATGCCATGGAGGAGCTGATGTGGACGAGGAAGAAGAAATAAGGGAGAATGAGAGTGTTGTCTGTACTTAAGTGAGGTTGTTTTATCCAATGAGTATAAACTTATCTATCCTGCTCACTAAACTCTAATTTCAACTTTGCACACTAGTCCAGAATGTTTTTTTGAAAATATTTTCATATTTATTTTTATTTTTTGAGTAACTTTATTTACTCGCTTTTTTATTCCTTAACTACCATTTTAACTCCTTTTTCACTAAATGTGATTTTATTTCTTTTTCTTCTACTTTTCTTATAATTATTCCTCAATAACATGATTAAAATTATTAATTCATAATTAAATCTACGACCACATGTGAAAGATTATTATAGATACCTAAGTTAGCTTAAATTTTATTTTTCTCATCAATTCTCATAAATTTTTTTGGTTCAGACCCCTTCTCCTGCCAAAGTAATGAAAATATCAGAGAGAGCTAATTTGTTGGATAATTAATATCATAAAAAAAATAAAAAACTCAACCTTTTTTTTAAAGAAAAAACACGTTACATGTCTTAATATATAAACTTACAATAAGCTAAGGGAAAAATGTATGTCATTTTAAAGGATGTAAAATTGTATTATTTTAAGAAAGAGAAAGAGATAAATAAAGGAAGAGAGATAGTTGACAAAAAATAAAGATATGAGTCCCACTAGGGGTGAAACTGGGCCGGGCCGGCCTATAGGGGCCTACGGCTCGGCCTACATCAGGCTAGACCTGACTTAGTATATTTTGTATAATAGGCCGGACTCGGACCTTAAAAAAACCTGTTTAATAAAAAGGCCTAGCCTGACTTAGTATATTTTGTATAATAGGCCGGGCTCGGACCTTAAAAAAACCTGTTTAATAAAAAGGCCGTAGGCCCACTTTCAAAAGGCTAGGCCTATAAGCCTACAGGCCAGCCTATATTGTACTATTTATTTTAAATAAAATAAAATATAGTAAGTATGCCTTGAAGAAAAAAAAAAGATACAAATTTAATCAATTTGCAATTATTTATAACTTAATTATATTCGATTATATTTTAATAGAAATCTTACTTTATTTCTTATATAGGAGGAACCAACATCTCAACATGTTAGATTGTGTATATGAATATATTAAAAGATTTTTGGGAGATGTTATTCTTACTACAAGCATCATGATGTGTTTGTTATATTCATGTAGTTATTTTAATTTACATAGTATGGATTTGTTTGTTGGATCTGATGAAATATATGTTATTTAGTTTGAGCATTTTGCTTTTGAAAATGACTTAAATGCATATTGTATGAGTTCTGTTATGATTCATGATTTTGTTTGGACGTTGAAATTATGATTTTTGGTGTAGCAACAGAATTTGAGTACTTTGTAAAGTTGATTCATGGTTCTGCTTGGAAGTTAAAAATTAACAGGCTAACGGGCCTAGCCAGGCCATTTGTTTTTTTAAAAACGGGTCAAACCAGGCTAATAGTTAGACTCATACTAGGCTTGGGCCAGACCAAATTAAAATTTTTTGACGTAGGCTTGGGCTTTTTGGGGCAAAGCTTGGCCCAGCCCACTTTCACCTCTAAGTCCCACCTTTTTGTGAGAGTGAAAAAATATAAATTAAGTCATTTAAAAAGATAGACACTTTTCCCGTAAAGTAATATATTAGTTGTTGACGAAAGATAACTAGCTGACATCAAAACCCAATACTTTTAACAGTCTGATAAGAGCAATTGACTCACACTTCACAGCATCACTTTGATAGCTTTAACACACCAATGAAACAGCCTTCCATATTGACCTTTCTTCATAGCACACAGAATCCAAAATCAAAAAATACAAATAGTTGTTTACCAGGGAATATTTATTTATGAAGAAAAAAACATTTGAAACAAGAAGACAAAGAGTCATTTAAGGAGAAAAGAAATTTGGAAGGAGTCCTGGCGTAGCTAGGCAGCAAATAGCAACAAAGTCCTGCTACCTTATCTAATAGCTATCCACCTCTATGTGTATCTACTTTTATATATGTTTCACTTCACTTTCAATTGAGTTAACAGCCCTTGTACCATTTTCCATGTGGGCGGCTAGCTCAATGTACCACTTTTACTAACTCTAATATCTTTATGGCTGGCAGATGCTCTGCATCTTTTCATTTCACAACTTTCACCATACATTACACTTTTTTGTTTACATTAGTATTTCCACATCAAAATTTACATAATTATATTTAGGGATAAGATATTTTGCTTATTTTTTTTTTCATATCTATTCTGTCTACTCTATTTTAATACCGTTAGATCGGAATCTCAACGAACTTTTATCCTTTCTCCAATACCTTTTTCCATACCTACTCTAAGAGAGAAATGATAAAAGTCAGTTGAAATTCTAATATAACGATATTAGAGTCAGAGTCTATAATATATGCATGAAAAAAGATAGATATAAAATCTTATCCCTTACTTATAATATAATAGTTTCTTTACATATATGTACATTTTTTATTAATATTAATGACTTCTTATTAGGGGTGTTCTCGGTTTGGATTGGATCGATTTTGGAAGTAAAAATCATCTGATCCAATCCTTTCAGTTTGATCATATAATCATCCATTCGATTTTGATTTTTTTTCAAATCCGATCCGATCCGATCCAATTTTTTTCGGTTTGGATTGGATCGGTTTTCGGTTTTCGAAAAATTCTAAAACTTATTTCATGATTATTGTGCAAATAATATCTTTTGTATAATTGGCTTCGTAAATGTATTTTTTTTTGAAATACAAAACATTAATAAACTATAATATAGTTTTTTTTTTTGGCAATGAGATAAGAAACTCTATAAAGATAAAATTTTGTTGATGAGATGTGACTAGATTTTTTCTTGGGTTTAGTTGATGGGTTAATGGGTCTTGGGTTTAGAAATTTTTAGGCTATGATTAGGGAAAAATCCAAGTAGGTAGAGGAAAATCAATATATTGGATCGGTTTTCATCAACCCATCCAAAAACCGATCCAATCCAATTAAAATTTGCAGTTTTTAATCGGTTTTCGATTTTTCGGTTTTTGGTTTATTCGGTTATCAGTTTTTCAGTTCGGTCACCGTGGTTTGAATCGGTTTGGATCGGTTGATAAACTCCTACTTCTTATGCAATGTTAGATCCACAAGCTACTCTTAGAACAACTCTATAAATAGAGAGGTTGAGCCATCAAAACATACAGTCAGATAGCAGCATCATTGATAAACCATGAAGCCTGCATCACTTACCCTCTTTTTCTTCCTCTTTGCCTTAATCACCAACCTTCCATTAGCCTTCTCACAAGCTGAACAAGTGACGGACACAAATGGAAACCCCATTTTCCCTTCTGGAAGATTCTATATTTTACCAGCTATATTTGGTGCAGCAGGTGGTGGAGTAAGACTTGGTCAAACTGGGAACTCAAATTGCTCAGTTACTGTATTGCAAGATTATTCTGAGGTTATCAATGGCTTGCCAGTGAAATTCAGCATACCAGGAGTAAGCACTGGTATTATTTTTACAGGCACACCATTGGATATTGCATTTGAAGAGAAGCCTGAGTGTGCTGAATCATCCAAGTGGGTGGTGGTTGTTGATGATTTCCCTAGAGAATGGGTTGGTATTGGTGGTGTTGAAGACCATCTAGGAAAGCAGATCCTAAATGGTACCTTTAATATTCAGAAATATGATTTGGGATACAAGCTTGTGTTCTGTCCCACAATCACTGATGTTTGTTCTGATATTGGGAGGTACGATGATGAGAATGGAAGGCGTTTGATCCTGATCACTGATGATGATGACCCCTTTCAAATTGTGTTCTTAGATGCTGATGGCACTGGAAGCTTCATAGTTTGAATAAAATCTCCATGTTAGCTTTGAATAATAATTGGTGTAATAATACTTATTGTGATGTATATATTGTCGCTGGAATTTACAAATAAATCCTCAATCTTTCATTTTAATATGATTATATTATGTTCATTCGTTAATCAAGCAACAATCTGCATTTAAAATGGTCATTTCTTTTCTTTTCTTTTTTTATAAATTTTATCATTAAAATTGTGATCCATAATTTCTTAATGAATGATTGAAATTTCTCATATGACATAATAATGTAAAAATGAGACATAACTAGATCCATTCTCATATTCTCTCCTTACACCAACTATACATCAAATAGGGTTGAATACTTGTGAGTGAGTAAAAGTTTAGGAGATTAGATGCTTTTCCCCCCATTTGTTGAGTGCAATTAGTTCAAGTTATGTGCATAGTTTGAAAAATTAATAAAATTTAGCCTAGTTAATTTAAATTCAAAGGTTATTGTTGGACAACACAGGGCGCTGATATCACTTATCCATTAGGAGTCAACAGTGATAGTTCCTGATTCTTAACTTGAGTTATATCATACTAGTTAGTCATACTTATCGAGGACTTTCCATATATATAGTTTCAGTTGGATTAAACTATTTATGTATTTAAAGTACATGATTGCGTTAGAAACCCTGCCACTTAAGCAAAGAGTATTCTCAATATCTCCATAAATTATTTTTTTTGAATATCTTTGTTAATATATACATTGATAATTTTTAGAGTAAATATCATTTTTGGTCCTCAGCAAATTTCACGATGCCCACTTTAAACCCTAGTAAATAAAAAGGCCCATCGTGGTACCTAAGAAATTCAAAATGGACCCATTTTAGTCATTTTGAGGAACTAATATGGGTCTTTTTTAAATTTGTGAGGGACCACGATTTCAATTAAATGGGTCCATTTTGAATTTCTTAGGGACCACGATGGATATTTTTATTTGCTAGGGACTAAAATGTGCATCGTGAAATTTGCTGAGGACCAAAAAAGATATTTACTCTAATTTTTATAACTTTTACCCTTCACCAGTGGCGGATTAGGGAGGAGTTAGAGGGGCAATTGCCCCCTAAGTTGATCAAACATTTATCTTATACTACATTCAAATTCTATAGGAAAGGCACACAAACCAGAGGCAACCGTATCATAGGAAACAAATTGGCTTTGCAGCGTTTTTCATTTTGTACATTCTCTTATGCTCAAATTTGATATTATCATCTGTGTGAGAGAGAAAGAGTGAGCATGATGCACTGTGTGGACTAATGTGAAAATAGCAGATTTTAAACCTCCATTAAATACGCTTTACCATTTCACAAGTTTATAAAGGGTTAAAGTTAGGTAAAAGCAGAAACTTCGGGTTATGTGGGCAGTCCTCCTCCTATCTCTGCCAACAATAACTTTCAGAGGCAGAGTTCTAGTGCAGAGGGTTGTGTTCATAACTCTGCTAGTGGTGTTTTGGATCCAAAACCACCAGACCCAATGGTAAAGGACAGAAGTCATTATGAAGAGGTGAATGAACTAGATTTCAGTGTAGATGAAGAAGACTTTTTGCAAAAGGAGAAGGTGGTGCAGGTTCCCCTAAATCCTGCAGATATGCAACCTAGTTATTGATGAATTTTATCATCTGGAATACCAGAGGGGTCGCTAAGAGAGAACTTGGTGGTGCTTTTAAGACTATGGTAAAGAAGTACTTTGTTGATGTTGTTGTTCTGTTGGAACCTAGAACTAGTAGTGAAGTGTGTAGGAAATTGATGAAAAAATTGGGGTTTGATAGTCTTATAGTAGAAGAAGCTCAAGGGTTTGCTGGTGGGATATGGATTATGTGGCAATCAAAGAAGGCAGAAGTGGTAGCAGTATCTCAATCTTCCCAATTCATCCATTGCAGAATCAAAATTCCTTCTGGTCAGTTTTTCGAATTTAATGCTGTTTATGCAAGCCTTACCCAGAATTTAAGAGAAAAGCTATGGGATGATTTGCATAATCTTAGTGACACTATAACGGGTCCTTGGATTTTAGGTGGTGATTTCAATGAAATTGTTTACTCTCATGAGAAGAAAGGGGGTGTAGCAGTTGATCCTTCAAAGTGTGCTAAGTTTGCATCTATTCTTAATGAGTGCCAGGTTGCTGATTTGGGGTGTGATGGCTCACCTTTTACCTGGCAAGGCCCTAAATGAGGTAATATGGGAAGAATTTATAAACGGCTTGATAGAGTGGTAGCCAACATTGCGTGGAGATTGTTGTCTGATGAAGCTAAAGTCTCATCTCTCCCTCGGTTGTTTTCTAATCATAATCCCCTTCTGGTAAAGTGGTTTGAGGACCATAGAAATAATGGTAAGAAGCCTTTTCATTTTTTTGCTGCTTGGCAAGAGCACCATTTATTTAAAGATTTTCTGCAAGCTAAGTGGGATTATGGGTTTGACTTACCGTACATGCTCCAAAGGTTGGTTCCGGATATCAGGGAGTGGAATAAGCAAATTTTTGGCAATATTGATAGGAGAAAAAGTGTCATTATGAAGAGAATTGCCAACATTCAACTAAATAGAGAACAAAATGACTCTTCTTTCTTGAAGATTTTGGAAGAAAAATGTCAGAGTATTCTGTTAGAAGTGCTTCTTGAGGAGGAGCTTTTTTTGTTCCAGAAGTCTAGGCAAAAATGGATAATGGATGGGGATAGAAACACAAGATACTACCATCTTAGTACTGTGGTAAGGAGAAATTCGAACAAAATCCTTAGACTCAAGAATGATGGTGAAGTGTGGGTGTCGAATTCTATTGAGCTTAAAACTATGGCGTGCAACTTTTTTAAAGTTTTATTTTCTGAAGATGTCTGTGAGAGAAGATGGATTTCGTCAGGGAATCTTTGGCCAACTATTCCTTCGAGTGACCAAACTTATCTTAGCAAGATTCCAAATGAGGTGGAAATAAAACAAGCAATTTTCAACATGGGAGGCTTCAAAGCTCCAGGTACTGATGGATTCCCTGCGATTTTTTATCAGAAAAATTGGGAGATGGTCAAAACACAACTCTATTTAATGGTTCATCAGATTTGGAATTATCCTGAGCTTCTGGCATCTATAAACTCTACTCTTCTTGTTTTGATCCCCAAAATCCAGACGCCTGTACATATCAGCCAATTTCGGCCGATTTCCCTTTGTCCTGTGATTTACAAAGTTATCAGCAAATTAATTGTTAGCCGTTTAAAACCAATTATAGCAAAAGTTATTTCTCCTGCTCAAACTAGTTTTGTACCTCAACAGCATATTCAAGATAACATTATTATTGTTCAGGAATTAGTTCACTCTATGAGGAAAATGAGAGGGAAGAGATGTTTTATGGCAGTAAAAGTGGATCTTGAGAAGGCTTATGATCGTCTCAATTGGAATTTTATTCGACTAGTATTGGAAGAAATTCAGATTCCTGAATGTTTATCTAAGCTCATAATGTCAGTTGTGACCTCCCCTAAAACCAGTGTGGTTTGGAATGGTAATTTGTTAGAAGAATTCCAGCCTAGTAGAGGCATCAGACAGGGAGACCCCTTGTCTCCTTATCTTTTTGTCCTTGTTATGGAGAAACTTACTCATATTATAGACACTGCTGTCAATGGAGGGTTGTGGAAACCAATAAGAGCTGGGAAGAGTGGACCCAAAATTTCTCTTATTATTTGCTAATGATCTTATGTTATTCTTGGAAGCTAGTGAGGAGCAATTGCATATTCTTCTCCGTTGTCTGAGTTTGTTTGGTGACATCTCTGGTCAAAAGGTTAGTGATCAAAAAACCAGTGTGTATTTTTCTAAAAACACTCCTGAGGATGTTGATAATAAAATCACAGAAGAGAGTGGTTTTAAGCGAGTTTCAAATATTGGTAAGTATCTTGGATCAATGATCAATCATGAGAGGGTGACTAAAAATTTGTTTGCTGGTATTGTAGATAGGGTGAAAGAGAGATTGCATAGTTGGCAAGCCCAGTCTCTTTCACAAGCAGGAAGAGTGATCTTGACACAATCAGTTTTGTCCACTATTCCATATTATAATATGCAAAGCAACATGCTTCCCAAAACGATCTGCAATGAACAGGAACATCTTCAGAGGTCATTTATTTGGGGTGATTTGATGAATAAATAGCAAATGCATCTTATTAGTTGGGATATATTACTAAGCCAAAAAGTTTAGGTGGTTTGGGTCTTAGAAAGATGACTATCATGAATGAATCTTTTTTGGGAAAATTAATTTGGAATTTCCTTAATGAACCAGATCAGCTTTGGGCAAAAGTCTTGAAGGCTAAGCATATCCATACAGATAATGTTCATGAGGGGTTCGTTCCGAAGACTGGCCATTCTTGGCTTTGGAAATTCATGTGTGCTATATGGCATAAGCTGAAACCAAGATTGATTTGGGATGTTGGGGATGGTTCTATTATAGATTTTTGGGAGGATAAATGGTTAGATCATGAAGGTAATTTGGCTAGTAAAGCTACTGCTCCTATTCCCCAGGTAAGTTTTGGAAGAAAGGTTATGGAATTTGTGACAGAGGATGGATCTTGGGATTGCATAGAATTGGCCAGCTTCCTTCCGCAGGAAACAATCCAGGTAATTAGAAGTCACCTTCCACCTCATGAATCTAATGGGCCTGATAGATTATTGTGGAACCTTCCTGGTCCTAGTGGGGTAGCATTCAAGCAGTCGTATGATGCTATGGAAAATCAATCCGAGGAAATCTCTCAAGTGAACAACGTGTGGTCTCAGATTTGGAAATTCAGAGGGCCAAACAAAATCAGTTTTTTTATGTGGAAGACAACACACAACCAGCTGCCAACCAGGAAGATGCTGTCAACTCTAAATCTGTCCACTGCTACCTGTCCGTTGTGTAACAGTGATGAGGAGTCCATATTGCATATGGCCAGAGGTTGTAGAAGAATAAAAAATGTCTGGTTAGATCTTTTATGGCCTGAACTGGTAAGTGAATTCTTTACTGCTGATTTGGAAAGTTGGCTTTCGTTGAATTTGAGAATTGATTCACTGATGATATTTAATGCTTCTTGGTCTTTGGTGTTTATTGTGACTGTTTGCATTGCCTGGATTTGGAGAAATAATATTATCCACGGTGGTGAATTTGATTGGTACTCATATAAAGTTGAAACTATAGCCTAGAAAGTAAGGGAGTACTCTCAAGCTTGGACAAGCTGTTATGGAGTAAAGTCTAGAAGGACTTATGATTTTATTTCTGTTTGTTGGATTCCCCCGGAGACAGGATGGATAAAAATAAATACTAATGGGGCAGCTAGGAGTGCTGGTGGTGGGGCTGCTTGTGGTGCGGTCATCAGGGATGAATCAGGCCGATGGATTCAAGGCTTGGCTTATAATATAGGTCAATGTTCAGCTTTTGTTGCTGAACTATGGGGCGCCCTCAAAATTCTTGAAGTGGCTTGGGCTGGTGGTTGGAGGCGTTGCTTATTAGAAAGTGATTCTAGTTGAGTTATCACTTTACTCACCAAGAATGGTATAGTAGCTCGAGAGTCTCGTTTGGTGACTCGCATTCGAGCTTGGTTACAAAAGGATTGGGAGGTTCATTTAGTACATGCATACAATGAATGTAATAGTTGCGCTGACTGGCTCTCCAAGTACCCATTGGATCGTCATATGGAGAATAACTTATGTTTTTTTCCTTCTCCTCCCCCTGCTATTTGGCCTTTGTATTTGGCAGATTTCTTTTTGGTTTGTAATTTTCGTAAGGTTGTGTTGACTTGATTGTTTTTCGGGGTTCCCCCCTCTATATTACCAAAAAGAAAAGTTAGGTAAAAGCATGGAAGCTTGCAGGCTAGCTCATGCTAACCCATGACTATATTATTCATGTTGTAAGCCCATTTAAAAGTAAGGTTTATTTATTATTATTCATCGATTAATCCGATTCAAGTCAGATAGAATCACATGAACCACACAACTCTTTCTACTAAGTTTTAACACAATTCCATTTTCAAGGATTCGAATTCGAGACCACTAATTAAATTGAAAAAATCATTTACCAAACATAATCTATTTAATCAATGGTTGAAATGGGCTGAACCACCCTAATTTGTGAATTAATCCATGAGATGATGTGGCTTGTCATTTTTAAAAAGAAAAAAGAAAAAAAAAAGAAATCAACAAGTACTGACTATATGAAAAACCCTCGAAGGAAGGGAATGAAAAAGAAACAACGAAGATTTTTAGATCGAAAGCTAATTCGAATTAACGGCCCCGTCAAAAAAAGGATGTAACTGCCAAAATAGTTCATGATACGGTGTAAAAAATGAGGAATATAATGTATCCTAGTGGTTGAACAACATGAGGCCACAATCAGCTACTAAAATACATGACACATAAGCTAACAGACACATCTGAGGAAATCAACAAGTGATCTACACAAGATAGTTAGGAAGAGAAAATCATATAAAAAGAAAGAGAAACTGATCAAAAAATGCACAAGCATTCTCCTCTAAACTCATGAATGACAGCTAACTAGAACACGAACTCACCTATTGGTCAAAGACGACCTCTAACCATACGCCACGAGGAATTAACAAGCCATGAAGATCAGCCTGAAGGCTTGTGACCGATCAACCATACCATTGTATCCATCTAGAGAACATTGCACACTACGTACGGACTAAGTTGCCATACATTTTGGAATTTTGATTTCGCAAATTATCAAGTTAGGGGTTTCTGTTATTGCTAGTCAACATAAGTCCAATAAGGATGGCTCGTTCGTCCAAGGCTTAACAAGGGATTTCACTTCCCCTGCATAGCTTCCCATCTTAAGTGTACAATGGTGAGCTAGTGTCTCACAGCACGAGTGAGACCTAGGCTAACAATTTTTGACTCACTTTTTATTATCATTAAAGAATATTCTCCATCTGCACAAGTCATTCTTCTCTCTCAGAGGAGCACATGATATTATATACTTTTATGAGCTATTATTTTGCCCAATTTTAGAGCCACCATAGCTTTCACACACACCTCCTCCTTTCATAGCCTCCATTGTGATTGTTTACAATAATTTTCCTTGAGCTTTAATCTATACCACTATCTCTTTAAACCTCCATACATTGAAATACTACACCCTTAAGAAATACAAATCCTGCTCTCATTCCAAAATAGTTTGTTAAATAACAAGAAAAGAGAGGAACATTGAAATAATCTGTGTGTATTGACTGATGAAGGTTGTACAATATATAAACAGACTAATGGGCTAAGCCCAAACCTAATGTAATCTGACTTAATACAAAATAAAGAAATCCTAATTACAAAATAAGGAAACCCAAATTACAATATATTTCTAACACTCCTCCTCAAGCTGGAGCGTAGAGGTCATATGCACCAAGCTTGTTACATATAAACTCTATTCGAGGGCCCCTCAAAGATTTTGTAAACACATCTGCTAATTGCTCATTAGAGGGTACAAAGCTAGTTTTAATTTCACCAGCAAGAACCTTTTCTCGAACAAAGTGGCAATCTATTTCTATATGCTTGGTTCTTTCATGAAACACTGGATTTGATGAAATGTGTAGAGCTGCTTGATTATCACAAATGAGAGTTGTCTGTCCAGTGTCTCCAAACTTAAGTTCTCTGAGAAGCTGTTTAAGCCAGATAAGCTCGCAAGTAGTAGTCGCTATGGAGCGGTATTCTGCTTCAGTACTTGATCTAGCAACTACGCTTTGTTTCTTACTTTTCCAGGAAATCAAGTTGCCTCCAAAAAGACACAATACCCAGAAGTAGATCTCCTATCAGTTGGACAACCAGCCCAATCAGCATCACAGTACCCAACCACTTCATCATGACCTTTATTTTCATATTCAAGGCCTTTCCCAGGAGATGCCTTGATATACTTAAGAATACGAATGACTGCATTCCAATGTTCTTGACATGGAGAATTGAGAAATTGACTGACAACACTAACTGCAAAGGAAATATCAGGCCGAGTGACTGTGAGGTAGTTCAATTTTCCAACCAATCTTCTATACTGCTCAGGATTTGAAAAGGGCTCCCCCTGATTTGGTAGAAGCTTGATACTTGGATCCATAGGAGTATCAACAGACTTTGAATTTAAAAGAGCAGTTTCTTCAAGAATATCCAGAGCATATTTCCTCTGAGATATCACAACACCAGCTTTAGATTGGGCCACCTCGATGCCTAAGAAGTATCGAAGTTTCCCAAGATCCTTAGTCTGAAAATGATGACATAAGTGTTGTTTCAATCGAGTGATCCCAAGCTGATCACTGCCTGTGATGACAATATCATCCACATATACCACCAGATAAATAGATCCAGAAGCAGAATGACGATAAAAGAGAGAATGATCAGTTGCACTCTGTGTCATGCCAAATTGTTGAACAACACTGCTAAATTAACCAAACCAAGCTCTTGGAAATTGTTTGAGGCCATAGAGAGACTTGCGAAGACGACAAACAAGACCTGACTCCCCCTGAGCAACAAATCTAGGAGGTTGCTCCATATAAATTTCTTCCTCAAGATCACCATGAAGAAAATCATTCTTGATATCCAGTTGGTAGAGAGGCCAATGACCTGAGTGAAACCCTTCGCCACAAAGCTAGAAAAAGACGATCCACTTGACCATCAGGTCCAACCTTAACAGCTTAAATCCATCTGCAACCAACCACAGAGTTTCCAGAAGGAAGAGGCACCAGGTCCCATGTGCCATTATGATGAAGAGCACTCATTTCATCAATCATAGCTTGTCTCCATCCCAAATGTGAAAGTGCATCACCTGTGGTCTTAGGAACAGATACAGAGGACAAAGAGGAAAGGCAAGCAAAATATGATGGAGAAAGACGATGATAACTAATATTGACTGTATACCTGGCCGGAGGGCGAGTATCACGAGTACCCATACGAAGAGCAATGGGAAGGTCACTATCCGAAGGTGGGACCAAAGTCGTTGGAGGAAATGCAGTTGAATGTGAGTCCACAGATACATCTGACAAACTATGTTCGATCTCATCAACAGAAGAGGTGATAGAAGGAGAGTCAGAAACATGGACGAGTAAAGACGGAAGGTAAATAAGGTCACTTGGGAAGGACGACTGTACAGAATCAGTATCCACAAGAGTAGTAGAGGTTCCAAAAAAGGGAACTGATTCAAAAAAGAAGACATTCGCCGAGATAAAGTATCGATGTAAAGTGGGAGAGTAGCAACGGTAACCCTTCTGAGATCGAGGATATCCCAGAAAAATACATTTATGAGATCTGAGAGCTAATTTATCCAAACCTGGACCAAGATGATGAACAAAACACGTAGAACCAAACACATGTGGAGTTAAAGGATATAAAGCTTGATGAGGAAATAAAATAGAGTGAGGTACCTTATGATTGAGAACAGATGATGGCATGCGATTAAAAAGATAGTATGCAGTAAGTATAGCATCACCCCAGAATGTGTATGGAACATTACCATCAATTAACAAGGCACGAGTGGTTTCAACCAGATGGCGATTCTTGCGCTCGGCTACACCATTTTGTTGAGGTGTATAAGGGCAAGATGTTTGATGAAGAATGCCATGAGATGAAAATAATTGTTGAAATTGATGAGATAAGTATTCACATGCATTATCATTACGAAAAGTACGAATAGGAATACCAAATTGAGTTTTTATTTCATTATAAAATAACTGAAAAATAGAAAACAACTCTGACCGCTTTTTCATTAAAAATAACCAAGTACATCTGGAATAATCATCAATAAAAGTAACAAAGTACTTAAAACCCAAAGTAGAAGAATGACGACTTGGTCCCCAAACATCAGAGTAGACCACAGAAAAAGGAGAACCAACTTGACGACTAAGACGAATCGGAAACGTACTACGAGTATGTTTCCCAAACTGACAAGACTCACAATTTAAAGTAGAAAGAGACGATAAATAGGGAACCATCTTCTGAAGCTTTGTAAGACTAGGATGGCCCAGACGAGCATGGATAGTAAGAGGAGAATCCACAGTGGAGCAGGCTGAAGAAGAGGGAACTAGTTGATAGAGGCCGTGAGACTCACATCCTTTGGTAATCTCCTTCCCCGAACTCCGATCCTGAAAGATGACAGAGGTTTTAGTAAAAGAAACAACACAGTCAATGGATTTGGTCAACCGACTAACAGAAAGTAAGTTAAAAGGAGAATCGGGAACATATAGAACATGATCCAGAGATAAATTAGGTAAAAGAAGAACCGTGCTAATCCCCCTTGATTGGACTAGAGACCCATTGGCCATAGTAATAGTGAGAAAAGAACCAGTAGTACAAAGGGAAGTGAATAAGGACTTATTACCAGAAATGTGATCAGAAGCCCCAAAATCTAGAGTCCAAGGGCCAATAGAGTGCAACTGAGATATGCCAGCAAAAGAATTACCAGAATTACCAATGGGAGCAATGGATGCAGTAGGACCTGATGTTTGCTTCTCAGACCACCAAGTCACAAAAGCTTTTGCCTGACTCCAAATAGCTTCACAAGTAACAGCAGGTCGAAAAATATGCTTGATAGACGGATGAAGAGTAGCTTTAATGAGGCTACACAGCTGAGCATCAATCATTTTCCACCGTGTGCGCTCCTTTTTCGCCACAGATTCAGCCTTAGTGGTGAGATGGGATGTATAATTCTGCCCATCCAACCAAAGTCGCAGATCGGAAGACCAAGTATCATAGTTGGAACCATCCAATTTATCCACACTCAACGGAGCAAGGATATAATTTGAAAAAATAGCAGAGTCCGACTTTTTCTCAGCCGGAGTACCAGAGTCATTGGAGACAAGAGGGTCCATAATTAAGAGAAAAAATAATCAAAAAAGGAAGATCACACAACTAACCGGTAGAAGAGGAATTTGACGTCAACACAAAACGAAGTCCAAACACAGAACCAGGACCAGATCCAGAACCGTCACAGGGAGACGAGGAGAACGCCACCAGCCGCGGCCGGAGAGGAGGTCCCACACGCTTCCACTCGTCGCCTTGGGAGAGGATAACCAAAGCTTGCACGCGCGCGTGTGGGCGCGTGAGGGCTCCGATGGAGGTGCGGCCGGTGCGGTTGGGATCGCGCTTCCAAGACGAGCACGCCGGTATGTGGTTTGCCGGAAAACTCCACCGGACGGTGGTGGTTGACGAAGACAGCAGCCTGAACGTGAAAGCGGAAGAAAAAGCGTATCAAAAACTGACATCGAGACAGTTCTGGAAAAAATAAATTAAAAGACAATGAACAGTAGGTTCACCGGAAAAAAAAAATTTCAAAGTTCCTTAGGCTCTTGATACCATGTTAAATAACAAGAAAATAGAGGAACATTGAAATAATCTGTATGTATTGACTGATGAAGGCTGTACAATATATAAACAGACTAATGGGCTAAGCCCAAACCTAATGTAATTTGACCTAATACAAAATAAAGAAACCCTAATTACAAAATAAGGAAACCCTAATTACAATATATTTCTAACATAGTTCACCTAGTATACTATGTATTGGTAGATAAATTTTGCTAAATGGCCACTTTATTTGTTGATTTTTGGTATATTCTAAACAGAACTTATTTAAATCGTTCTTTGAATTAAAAAAATCACACCTTTGTTTTTTGGTATGCTCTATATTGGTTAAGAAAATTAAACAAATACAAGCTAAGATTCCTTCGGGAAAAATATTTAATATTAAAAGTACCACAAAATCTGTATTTATTCGAAGGTACTAAAAGCCACAAAGTTTTTTAGAATTTTTTGGCGCGGGGCTCGCAGGAACATGAGGTGAACTTTTAACCATTAACAAACACCGATGACATAAAAGGAAAATTATTTTTTCACGTTATATGAGAAGAATTATCTCATATAACGGAGATAATATTATGACTGGGACTATAGGCAAGAGGAGTAAAGAAAAAAAAGATGGAACACATTTTTATTTTGTGTGTATAGGAATCTGTGATTTAAAACCCTGCTCCATTCCCAGGTCGACCTCGTCGGGTCCACCTCTCTCTGAGGGTTCGGGTTAGTAGTTAGACCCTACTTAAACGTTGATCCTTTTAACCCCCGAAACCTCCTAGTTGAACTGGTGACTCCCGGGTTAGTGGGGTCAAAATGGTCACTGCATTTTTTTTAAATTATACACGAAATAACGTCGTTTGATGTGTAAAAAAAAAAAACTCACTGCTACCTAGATTTAGAATTAGATTTGAAATTTGAATCATTCTTCTTCTTCTCTTCCAATCTTCTTTCCCAGACCCAGACTCAGTCTTCCTGATCCGGCGATCTCCTCCACCGTGTTGATTCTTCTCTCCCCACTGTTAATTTGTTGTGTCGCCGCCTCTCCTGCGCTATTCTCTATTAAGTAAGGGATCTCCTTTCATATACTATTGTAGGTGCATAAGAAGAACAAGAAGGGCCTGAATTTGATGATATAACTTTTTATTAACTCCATTGGAATATGTGTTTTATAGTTTGATTAGCTTATGAATATCGACTTGTGGATGTAATTGGTTGAATTATGTTAAGTATATTTTGAATATTTAATGATTGGTGGTTTGATTTTTTAAAAATTTTCATATTAGATATATATTTATATTTTTTTAATATATAAAATCGGGTCAACGAAGTGATCCCATAATCTCCCATTGAGCCCATGATCTCGTCACCTCGGCCAAGTCGTTGGTCAAACCAGGTTTTTAAATACTGGTAAGAACTTGACTTCTCTCATGTGAAATGAAGGAAATCTAACTCTACATAAAAATTAATTATACACCATGCAAAGGACTAAAATACTATCTCGCGGAGCATTCATAATTTTTTTTTTTATTATAATAAAAAGTACACCAACTTATACGTTTCACTTCACTTTCAATTGACTTAACAACCCTTGTACCATTTTCCATGTGGGTGGCTAGCTCCATGTACCACTTGGAACAAATTAAAAATAACAATATGGTCCTTATTTACTATCTCTAATAATATCTTTATGGAATATACTCTGCATCTTTTCTTTTCATAATTTTCTCCATACATTCCACCTTTTTCATTTACAATAGCATTTCTACATCAAGATTTACATAATTATTTTTAATATAATAGCTTCTTTACATATATATACATATTTCTTTACATATGACAAAAAATTTAGAAATAATGCTCATTTCTAAAAGTTTATATAAATTTGAAGGGGAATGGATGCTCCCACTAGCCCCTCTCTCGTTCCATCACTGGTATTATGTCAATAGAACAATAATCTATTGAGACATAGGTATAGATTTAAGTTCAATGAGAGATTCACCACATATCAATCTCTGACAAAGGCTATGTATCAAAGGAAAGTGTTGGACAGAGTGGTCCTTGTGACTGTATTTTTGGAGAGTAATAGCAAAGTGAGTAGGTGTGGATGAATGACAGAGGGAGACATAATCGTTTTGTCCTAACGAGCCCCACTAGATGTGAGGCAAACATCCTCATCTAATGCATTGGGAGTAAGATTCACTAGGATAAGAATGTAATTATCTCACTTTAAAGATATACTGACGTGACTCCTTATATAAGATTTAATAATTGGCCCAATAGATTGAGTATTTTTTTAAAAATGAAATGTATTTCTATAGTTTAAAATCATAATTGAGTCTATATATTTTTAATGAAATTTTAAATCTTGTTTCGAGCAAACATAGAAAGTATGAGTTAACGGCAAATTGATGAAATCATGTCTAACATAGAATCCACCTATGAAATATGCAGCAGTGTATTGTGTAGGGAAAAAAAATTTAAATATTATAAATTAAATAAAAAAATACAAAAAAGTAATATTTTTAAACTTATTTATGAATATATAGTAATTAGTCGCGCCTAAAATGAGGCGCAACCGGTCACACTTAAAAGAGGGCTTGATGGGACTGGGTATCGCTCTATTTTGAACGTGACTCACCCGGTGATGACACGTGACACAAAATAGCCAACAGTCTTATTGTAAAACTTCAAAATATCATAATTTTTGAATCTGGTGTTTGAATCAGATATTTTTTTTATCTTACATAATTTTCGAAGATCTACACACTGACAAATCCATGAGGGAATTTGATCAAAACAATTTCAAAAAAATGATTCTTTATGTCCTTTGGACACATTTTATCGTGATAGGTAGTAACATATTTATTAATTTTCATCCAGAAGAATGGCATGAAAAGCGACTGTATACATGTATTGTTCTGGTAATGGCATGCCAAAAGCGATCATCCATGTATGAACATTAGGCAAATTAAATTAAATACAAAACCTCGTTAGCATGAATTCTAATAAACATCGAAAATATTACCAAGAGATTACCACTACCCGTATGTATGAGTGCGCATTTTTTTTATTTTTTTTTGGTAAATTGTATGCGGGCGCATTTAACTATACTAATATTAAGGTAAGTTGTTAAATATTTATCGGTTATTGGTCTAAAAAATTATTAAATATTTCACTACCTATCACGATAAGATGTGTCAAACGGGACACAATGAAAAAAAAATTTGGAAATTTTTTTTAGTTTCAGAAATTTGCCAATAAATCTTGAAAAGTTACGTAGAATAAAAAAATATCCAATTCGGTCATTCGAATAAAAAAATTATGGCCTTTGAAAGTTTTATGATAAAACTGTTAACTATTTTTTGCTACGTGTTATTACTAAGTGAGTTGTGTCCAAAGTGGGGCGCGACTCAACCCTCTATCCATGTCCTCTTTTACACGCGACCAGTCGCACCCCATTTTGGCACAATTGGTTACTACACATTTGTAAATAAGTTTCAAAATACTAGTTTTTCTTATTACAATAATGAGAATGGAGTCTAATCTTGATCACAATCTTCCAACCATACGCCACGAGGAACTAACAAGCCATGAAGACCAGCCTGAAGGCTTGTCGCCGATTGACCACACCATTGTATCCATCTAGAAAACACTGCACACTACAAATTACCGGACTAAGTTGCCATATATCTTGGAACTTTGATTTCGCAAATTATCAAGTTAAGGGATTTCTGTTATGGCTAGTGCACACAAGCCCAATAAGAATGGGTCGGTCATCAATCCAAGGCCTAATAAGGGCCCAGTCCCATAGCGTCCTACAGGTGAGTTCATAGACATCTTCTTTGGGGATTCCACTCTCCTTGCATAGCTCACTATCTTAAGCGTACAATGGTGAGCTAGTGTCTCACAACAAGAGTGAGGCCTAGGCTAATAATTTTTTACTCACTTTTTTTTTCGGTAAACAACTCACTCTCTTTATCATCATTAGGAAATATTCTCCATCTATATAAATCCTTCTTCTCTCACAAGGAGGACACCTGATATTATATGTTTCCCTGCCAAATTGTTTAGCCACCTTAGCTTTCAAACACACCTCTCCTTTAAGCTTTGTTCTATACCTCTATTTTCTTGAATATATCCATACATTGAAATTCTACACCCTTAAGAAATACAAACCCAAGCTCTCATTCCGCAAAAGTTCACATGGTATACCATGTATTGGTTGATGAAATTAATAAATGGCCACGTTATTCGTCGATTTTTGGTATATTATAAACAGGACTTATTTAAATCGTTCTTTGAATTAGAAAAGTCACGCCAACAAAGGTGAGCACAGTTGGTTAAGAGTTTGGTCCATACTCTTTAAGGGAGTGAGGTCAAACTCCGCTAGCCGATGTGAAGACTTTGTTGGTGGGTGATATGTAATCCTTTCCAAAAATCCTCAAAGAGGTTGGAGGATCTGCCCTGACTCAAGTGGAATACCGGTGTCTAACTTTACTTAAACTTTTCTGTAAAAAAAAAAAAAAAAAGTCACACCTTTTGTTTTTGGTATGCTATATATTGATTAAGAAAATTAAATAAATACAAGCTAAGATTCCTTCGGGAAAAATATTTAATATTAAAAATATCACAAAATTTGTATTTATTCGAAGGTACTACCACAAAGATTTGAAGATTTTTTTCGCACGGGGCTCGAAAGAAAATTGGGTGAACTTTTAACAATTAACAAACACCGATGACATACATAAAATTTAAGTTGTGGACCAAGCAAAGGAGTAAAATACTCCCTCGCGGAGCATTCATAATTTTCTTTTTACACCAACTTATATCTAAACGTAATTAAATAAGTTGATGTATAATACTCAAAACTTATCCATATATGAGTCCCTTCCTACATCCACGTCACTCTCATCACATGCAAGTATCAACAAATAAGATGTGTCTATCTTTTCTATTTTTTTTTAAAAAAATTGATGACCTCACTTTATTTATCTCACAACATAACATAATTTTTCTCCCACTACATAAGAGAAGTAAAGCCTTAGAAATTAAGTTGTGCACCACACAAAGGAGTAAAATACTCCCTCTCTGAGCATTCATAATTTCTTTTTGCAAAAAAAGTATCTAATATTATTGTAGATAATTTTGTCTAATGTTTACCAAAATGACGTCGTTTTGAGGTTAAAAAATTAGAATGATAAAGATTATTATAACCTTGAAATAAATTAAAATTATAAATGTATCATAATTTCTATCCCAAAACGACGTCATTTCAATGAAGATTAGATAAAGTAAAATAACTTTAGAAAAAGAATTTTTTTTTTACACCAACTTATCTGTAAACGTAATTAAGTTCATGTGTGATATAATACTCAAAACTTATCCATATCTGATTCACTTCCTACATCCACATCACATGCAAGTATCTCTTAAAAATTCTATATATAGAGAGGCAGAGGGAACAGAACACGACACAACACAAGTACAACAACATCCTTAGATTTAAACCATGAAGCCTGCATTACTTACGCTCTCCTTCTTCCTCTTTGCCTTGATGACCAACCTTCCATTAGTCTTCTCACAAGTTGTTGAACAAGTTCTGGACTCAAATGGAAAACCCATTTTTCCTGGTGGAAAATACTACATTCTGCCAGTTATTATTGGTAGTGGTGGAGTAAGACTAGACAAAACTGGGAACTCAAAGTGCCCAGTTACTGTTCTTCAAGATTATTCTCCGTTTATCAAAGGGTTGCCAGTGAAATTCAGCATACCAGGAATAAGCCCTGGTATTATTTTTACAGGCACACCATTGGATATTACATTTGAAAAGAAGCCTAAGTGTGCTGAATCATCCAAGTGGGTGGTTGTTGTTGATGATTTCCCTAGAGAATGGGTAGGTATTGGTGGTCTTGAAGACCATCGAGGAAAGCAGATCCTAAATGGTACCTTTAACATTCAGAAATATGATAAGAGATCATACAAGCTTGTGTTCTGTCCCAGAATCACTGCCCCTCCTGGTCTTTGTTTTAATATTGGGAGGTACAATGATGAGAATGGAAGGCGTTTGATCCTGATCACTGATGATAATGATCCCTTTCAAGTTGTGTTCGAAGATGCTGATGGCACTGGATTAAGTTCCGTAGTTTGAAATTTGAATGAAATATCCACAGTAGCGTGTGTAATAATAATACAAGTATCTCCATGCTAGCTTTGAATAATATTTAGTGTAATAATACTTGTTGTGATGTATGTATCAATCCACAATGATATTGTTGTGTCTAACTTAGTGTGGATTTTGTTTTTCTCGTGATCTCACAAAAAATTTCTTGTTCTACAATTGTAGTGAACTGTTTGCCTCATATTTTATTATTATTTCACGTCATTTTCAATTGCTAACATGCTTGGAAGGTTGAAAATATAGAGAAAATGTTGTTCTATAATTTTTAAGACGTCTATGCAATGCGTGGGTGTATACTAGGTGATAGTTAATTGGGTAAGTGAATTGCTCAAGCTAGCCGTGTGAGTGAGTTACAACATTGAATCGAACTTCTTTTCTTTCATTTGTGTTATTTTATTTTTTCTCACTTTGCTAATGGGCACACAAACCAGAGGCAACCGTATCATAGGACACAAATTGGCTTTTTAGCGTTTATAATTGCGTACATTTTCTTATGCTCAAGTTTAATATTATCATGTGTGTGAGAGAGAGAAAGAGTGAGCATGTACTGTGTGGACTATTGTGAAAATAGCACGTTTTAAACCTTCATTAAATACGTTGTATTGTGACGATCACTGCAAGTGTACCGGTCGTACAAGTAATATAGTGAAAAAGTGGGGTTGTCGTTCTCACGAAGATTGATGTATCAAGTACCAACGTATTTACTAGTTGCTAAAGAGGAGAAACAAAACAGAGAACTGAATATTCATCTTTTATTCATTGAGAAGAAACAAAGTACAATGAGTGACTACATATATCAGCCTAAAAGGGAAAAGAAAAACAGAAGAAACCAAAAATACCCTCTAACAAAGCGTAGGTGCCAAGCAGAGAACGAGCCACACTAAAGTGGTTACAACTAAATAACAAAATCACCAAAAAAGAGAAAAATACACACAAATATGTTAATAGCCCCCTCAAGATGGAGAGTGGATGTTTAAAATACCCATCTTGGACAATAAAGTAGAGAACTGAGATGGGAGCAAGGGCTTGGTGAAGAGATCAACAAGTTGCTTGGAAGATGGAACTGGAAAAGTCTTCAAGCGGCCTTTCTAAATGTGCTCCCGGACAATGTGACAATCGATCTCTATATGCTTCGTTCGTTCATGGAACACCAGATTGGCAGCGATGTATAGAGCATATTAATTATCACAAAAGAAGTGAGCTGGACCCGGATGCAAGACATGGAGATCCTGAAATAAGGAAAATCTCATAACAATTCACAAGTAACATTTGCCATAGAACGATACTCTGCCTCAGTGGAAGACCTGGATACAATGGTATATTTTTTAGACTTCCAGGAAACCAGAGAATCACCAATAAAAACACAAAATCTAGAAATAGAACGACGTCTATCAGGACAAGCTGCCCAATCAAAGTCACAAAAAGCATTGAGCTGAATAGACGCGGAAGAAGAGAAAAATAGCCCTTGTCCAACATTATGTTTGACATAACCAAGTAACCTGTGGACAGCCTGAAGATAAGGAACACGAGGAGAAACCGTAAATTGACTAAGGTGGTTAACAACATAGGAAAGATCAGGCCTAGTTATTGTGAGATAAAGCAAACGGCCAATAAGGCGACGATACAAGGAAGCATCAAGAAGGAGATCACCAGCTATGGAGGAAAGCTTAAGACCAATATCCATAGGGGTGGTTCTAGGTTTGCGGTCCAAATTACCAGAATGTTTAAGAATTTCTAGAGCATAATGTCACTGACAAACAGATATACCCTTGGTGCTACGAGCCACTTCAAGGTCAAGAAAGTATTTTAAAGGGCCAAGATTTTTCAACTTGAAGTTGTTGTGTAACACTGCAGTAAACTGATGAACTTCATGGCAATTGTTAGAAGCAACAATAATGTCATCTACATAAACCAAGATAGCAATAACAGAAGTGTTCGATGAGCGAACAAATAAAGAATGATCAGATTGGGACTACATAAAACCAAGATGTAACAAGGTAGAAGAAAGATTAGCAAACCATTGTCGTGATGCTTGACAAAGTCTATTAAGAGACTTGTGAAGATGACAAACAACATTAGAAGGCAGAGTAAAATGTGTAGATGAAAAACCAGGAGGAAGATGCATGTAGACTTCCTCAAGCAGCTCTCCATGAAGAAACACATTATTGACATCAAGTTGGGTAAGAGACCAATTGTGAATAGCAGCCAAAGCAAGAAGGACCCTGACAGTTGTGAGCTTTGCTACAGGAGAAAAATTATCCAGAAAATTGATTCCTTCATGTTGAGTGAAGCCCTTAGCAACCAAACGGGCTTTGTATCTTTCAAGAGAGCCATCTGAATTGTACTTGACCTTGTAGACCCATCAGTAACCGACATCTTGCTTACTTAGAGGAAGAGGGACAACAAACCAAGTATTATTATGCTCGAGGGCTGAGAGCTCAGCGTCCATGGCTACCTGTCATTCTGGTAATTGAGAAGCTTGGGAATAAGAATTGGGTTCAAAATGGGAAGAAACAAAATTGACAAAAGAAGCATGAGAAAGGGAAAGTTTGGCATATGAAATTGAATTATATAAGGGATAAAGGGTGACGAGGAACAAGCATAATCTGTAAGGTGAGTGGGAGGGTGTCTAGTGCGCTAGGGTCGTGAAGTGGTATGAGAATGAGATTGAAAATATGAAATAAGAGAGTCAGTTGCAAAAGAAAGGGGTAACTATGAAAGTTCAACGTGGAAGGTAGATGAAGGGGATTTAAGAACAAAGGGAAAATGTGTTCAAAAAATACAACATCACGGGAAATGAAGGTTCTGTTGGATTCTAAATAAAGATGCTTATATCCCTTATAAACCCGGTGGATAACTAAGAAAAGCTGCAGGTAAGGCACGATGGAAAATTTATGGCGGGTTTTAGGGAGGGTGGAGCTGTAGCATAAACAACCAAAGACCTGAAGATGATCATAAGAGGGTGGTTTATGCCAAAGCAATTCGAAAGGGGTCTTGGAAGATAAAAGAGGGAAAAGAGTCCTGTTAATCAGATAAAAAGCCGTAGCAACACAATCCTGCCACTATTAGAGAGGAACATGGAACTGAAAATGTAAGGCACGAGCTACATTAAGAAGGTGTTGATGTTTATGCTCAACAAATGAGTTTTGCTAGGGATGATCGACACAAAAGTGAAAGAGCTGAATGCCTTTAATTAGAAGACAAATTGAATTCAGGAGCATTATCACAATGGAGGGACTTCATAGAGAGACCATACTGAGTCGAAACAAGAGTGTAGAAAGTAAGAAAGACATGAGAAAAATCAGATTTATTTTGAAGGAAATATGTTCAAGTAAATCTAGTTGAATCATCAACTAGGGTGAGAAAATAATGAGAACCCTCAACAGAGAGGGTGTTGAAGGGAACCCAAATATCACAGCGAATGAGATCGAAAGGGGAGGCAGAGAGTGTGGGATTCAAAATAAATGGCTGATGTTTTTGTTTAGCAAGGGGAAAATAGAGAAATGATGTGAAACATTCATACAATCAGAAAATCCCAAAGTATATTACATATTTTTGGCTCATTTATTCTTTAACAGTAACTGTGCACACACCCATGCTCTAGCTATGCTATTACTATTCGTACACAATAACTTGTGACCCCTTGTGACGTCTCTTTCATAGATAGACATTCGCGAGCATACTGATCCAAGATCTAGTTACCAACCCCTAGTTAGATATTCTTAATCTTGTCAGATCGATCACTTATTATACTAACATCCCCTATTTTCCCATATTTTCCAAGTACACAATGTGCACGTATCCTTTATTTGATTGTGAACGTCAAGATAGTAAAGTGGATATTATCCTAGCCATCTAAAGCTACAAAAGTATAATGTATCATCAAACAAAGTAAAACTTGGACTGAATCTATAATGGTAGTTTTCCAAGTACACAATTCGCAGTCTTCTTTATGACTTTTTACGATAATTCTCCTTGAGCTTTGGTGTATACCACTATTATTGGAGGTTATGAGTTTGAGAGAGAAGGGTTTAAAGGTGCTTGAAGTATTACACCAAGAGACATCAAATTTAGAATGCTCAACAGTGTTACCTCCAGCTTAGGAAACCCTAGAAATAATGCAAGCTATTGGGCTCCAGCCCATATAGACCCAAATAACCATGCTTTCACCTATTGGGCTTATATGTGAACATATTATTGGATTATATTATTAATATATCCAACAATTTCCTCCTATGTTCACCATATAGCACAATCCAATAGAGTGATCAATGTAATGTTCAAACAAATATGAATCATTCATATCCAGTCCAAGACAACTAACTCGGATCAATCAAAGAGTTTTAACGATAAAATATTAAACTCAATCGTCGTTTTCAATCTAAATAAACAAAGCATCATTATCATGAATCTATTCTGAGCCCAACATACTAAAATAAATATTTAGAGTTTTAGATTCTATCTAAACTCATCCAAATCCCAACATCCAAAATAAGTCTCAAAATTAGTTCACAATCAACAATGTTCATAAAATAAAGATAGCAAAATGTAAATCTCAAATAAATGGACTCCATCAAAATGGCCAAGTGCGGGTGAACTGTCAAGTCCTCACTTACTCTAAATGAGATATTCATTCATCAAGGAGGTGATCTTAGTCAAGATCCCTCTCATTAAGCTCTCCTCCATCTCTGCCATCCTCTGTAGAATATCATATATGAATTTCATATTATTATGAATTCAATCAGTTGAATTATCTACCAAAGATGTCTAGTTCTACTAAAAGAACTTAGCATCATAACATCAGAAAAAATAAGAACATGTATTAATTTCATAAAGCATTGTAATATTATGTTCATAAGCATCAAGCCAGTTTCATAAATTATGAACAAGGCCTAAACAATTTGTTTTGCAAAGAGCAATCAACTTAAGAACAAGACCCACAAACTTCTTATGTAAACTACTATTTTAATGTTTCAATTTGGAATGTCACAATTATTGATTCCTCAAAGTCAAATAATCAAGCATCAAGTTTGGAATGAGATCATTTAACCAAAAGGATGGTCCAACCTGGTTGGATTGTATCATCAAGTTTGGAATAACACAAGTTTCTCAGGTAGAACCTTTGAATCAGGTTCAAGTTATCTTCATCAAGCTTGGAATGAGACAACTGACCCTTTTCAAATTAATCAGCAACCAAGAACATCAATGAAACATATAAACAGGGCTTATCATTTTGGCCAACAAAAGGAAGATTCGATAATTCAAAACATACAATTAAAAGGTAAGTAAATGGTAATTAAGACTTGTCTATGTAGTCTTTAACCCCATTTCCCCTACTGTTTTGAATAATCAATCTTTAGGCATACCTATTGTGAGAGCATCGGCCAAGTTATCCTTCGATCTCATATCAATCAAGGTGATAACTCCTTGCTCTCTCAGATAATTCAACAAAGCATGTCTCAGTCTCATATGTCTTCTCTTTCAACTAAAGATAGCATTTTTTAACAACTTGGACAACTGCTTGATTATGAAAAAATAGGCTTAAAGAATTAATCTTTAGCCAAGTCAAAGGAATATCCATAATTAGATTCTTTATCCACTTTGCTTTTTCGCCGGCTAAGGCTAAAGCAAAAAGTTCTGATTTTATAGACGACAATGCAATACAAGTCTATCTTTTGAATTTCCAAGTAATAACAACTCCACCCAAAGTGAATACATATCCATTAATGGACTTACTATTTCCTATTTCTGAGCCACATGACACATCAGAATATCCATCATATATGGCTTTTGCCCACAGTAGAGATTCCCTATATCTCATTGCTTCTTGATAGGAGAATGGATCATCCTCTAGATGGTAAGTGACAAAGTCCTCGCCGAAGTCTTTGGAAACTCTCTCTCGTAGATACTCTATCTGGAACTGATTTAACAACTAGTTGTGTGAGGTTAGCGTCAGAAGGGCTTGCTTCAGATTCTATATGAAATTCTAAAATCATATCTGTAGATCTAGAAACACTCAAGCCATGATCTTTGATAAACTTATTCTCAAAGAATTATGCATCTCTGGATTCTATCACCACATTTGTAGATAGATCCAAAAACCTATTCGCAACATTGTCTTCTGCACTTCCCAGATATACATAAGTAATGGTTCTAGGTCCCACCTTAGGTCTCTTAGGATCTTGTATTCTTACATAAGCAATACATCCCTAAGTCTTAAGAGTATCATATCTACAAGAACGCTTATGCCATATCTCGTAAGGAGTCATAGACAACTTAGAGTGCGGCAACTTATTCAAGATGTGATTAACAGTTAGAATCGCTTCCCCCCAATAGGAGGAAGGCATGCCAGCTGTAAGTAACATAGAGCTTAATATTTCAGTTAATGTCTTATTATTGCGCTCAGCAACACCATTTGATTGGGGTGAGTAAGGAGTAGTGGTTTCAAGTATTATGCCCTCTAAAACGCAAAATTCCTTATACCCTGTCATTGTATACTCTCCTCCTCTATCACTCCTAAACCTCTTAATTTTCAAGTCGAGTTGATTTTCTACTCTTGACTTAAAAATCTTAAACCTTTCAAAAGCTTCATCTTTCGATTTCAACAAATAGACAAGACAATATCTAGAAAAATCGTCTATGAATGTTATCAAGTACTTTTGACCACCTCTAGTAACATAATTTCTAAAGTCGCAAAGGTCAGACTGTATTAGATTAAGAAATTGTGTGCTTTTAGAAACCGACTTAAAAGGTTTTCTAGTGATCTTAGTTGGTGCATATACTTCACATTTGTCAAATTGAATAGGGGCATCTAATGGAATATCATGAGTTTTAGCTAGATGTTGCATTTTCCTGTAGTTCACATGTCCAAGTCTATTATGTAACAACTTTGGATCAATCAAAGTTGAACTCACATGGTTTATGCTCTCAGTATCTAAACTCAACCTATACATACCATTAACCATGAATGCACAGCCAAAATAACAAGAGGTAACAGATAAAGTTACTCTATCATTCATAGTTGAAAAAGACATATCAGCTTTATCAAGCAAAGATACCAATTTCCTTTTAAGTAAAAGTACTATTCTAACTTGTTTTAGAGTTAGTAGTTTACTTGAAGAAAGAACCAAATTTATAGTTTAGAAATACATACCATCTTTATGAAGCAAAGATATCAATTTCCTTTAAGTAAAGGTACTACTCTAACTTGTTTTAGAGTTAGTAATTTACTTGAAGAAAGCACCAAATTTGTAGTTTTAACATGAGTCACATCTGTCTCATCAGCACTGTAATTTTCCAATATGTCTTTCACTTCCAAGACCTCAGTGAGTAAATTCTTATCACTTGTAGTATGACAGGTAGCACCGCTCTCCAACCACCACTCAAAAGAGACACTGGCCTTTTTATTCTTCATCATTGCAATGAAAGCTTGAGGCTCGGGTTCATCAGTTAATATATTAGCCTCATTTTGTGGTTTGATATTCTTTAACTTATTTGGTAGCTTACACTCTGTTGCCAAGTGATCCCACTTTATACAGTTATGGCACTTGTCCTTCTTCTTTTTTTGAAGATAATTTTTTTGGCCTCTAACTATGAAGAGGATTCACCTTTTGGTGACTTAGACTTCTTCTGAGGTTTATTGGAATGTGAAATTAAGTAGGCAACTAACTTTTGTTGTCTTATTTGTTCCAAACTTTTCCTAGAAATTTTTTGATTGTAAATATAAATAAACCTCTTTAATTTATCCAGTTCACTCTGTTCTTTTAGTCTTGAAAGAACTCCATTCAACAAGTAGTTTACTCAATGCAAGATCGACAAAAAGATTATCAGACATATCATATTTATCATCTTTAGCTTGTTTCTTATGTTCTCAAGTTTAATTAACTGAATTCGTATTAAATTTGAATTCAAAGAACTTTTCTGCTATGAGAGTTTTGGAGAGCCCCTCTTTTTTTGGAACTAAGCATTCAAGTGATTTCATATTTTTTTTCATCGTCTTATATTCACTACAAGTCATAGCTAGATGAATATTTAGAGAATTTAACAAGTAATCCCTACAAAAATATCCATCTTTGTTCCATTCATATTAATCCACAATTTTCAATGGTAAATGCAAAATCATTTAGTACATTATGGAATATTTTATGTTCTTCCATGCCAAATTGAACATGTAATTTCCAACCATAAAATTCAATAATATCAAATGATATCATTTCCTAATATATAAGAACTATATTCAGGCATTTTAATCAGACCTAAGAGAGTGCACCTTGTAGTTCATAGACTTCACAAATTAAAGTAAAGGTTCTAACTTTCATCAAATTGCTCTGTAAATTTGGAATTTGCCAAAACAGACCCCAAAAATAGATGCAAAGCGCCCAAAAACCTTAAGATGGATTACCCTTATTGCCAGAAACTCATCTCTTGATTATTGAAATGTCCCCTAATGGAATATTCCTCAACTAACATAATATTCCCTTAGAATATTCCTTTTCGCATGAATATTCCTTTTCGCTTAAAAGTGTACTTAAAACTTCAAACGGTCATATCTCCTTCTTCGATCTCCGTTTAAGGCGAGTGACCACTCAAAACGATCGTCTTGACGAGTAGAACAAAGCCTATTAGGTTTCACTTTCAGAAAATGGCCGAAATTTCTGGGATCTGGACCGAAAATTTGCGGCTCTAGTTTCTTCAAACTCATATCCCGGTAAATCCTTCCGTCGAATCGCGAAAGTGATTTAAAATATGAGTTCCACTCGATGAGATCTTCGAATAGACACCTTACTCACTCAAATCCGACACACAAAGCTAATACTTCAAGATTGTTGGAGGTTATGAGTTTGAGAGAGAAGGGTTTAGAGATGCTTGAAGTATTACACCAAAAGACATCAAATTATCAAATTTAAAATGCTCAACAGTGTTACCTCCAGCTTAGAAAATCTTAAAGATAATGCAAGCTATTGGACTTCAGGCCATATAGACCCAAATAATCATGCTTTCACTTATAAGACTTATATGTGAACATATTATTAAATTATATTATTAATATATCGAACAACTACCTCCTTAAACATCTATACATTGAAATACTACACCCTTATCACTTATGAAATACAAACCGAGCTCTCATTACGCAAGAGTTCACATGGTATACCATGTATTGGTTGATAAAATTTAACAAATGGCCACGTTATTCGATGATTTTTGGTATATTCTAAACAGAACTTATTTAAATCGTTCCTTGAACTAAAAAAAAGTCACACCTTTTGTTTTTTGGTATGCTATATATGGCTTAAGAAAATTAAATAAATACAGGCTAAGGATCCTTCGGGAAAAATATTTAATATTAAAAATACCTCAAAATTCGTATTTATTCGAAGGTACTAAAAGCCACAGAGGTTTTAAGAGTTTTTTGGCACGGGGCTCAAAAGAAAATTAGGTGAACTTTTAACGATAAACAAACACCGATGACGTACATAAAAATTAAGTGTTGGAACAAGCAAAGGAGTAAAATACTCCCTCGCGGAGCATTCATAAATTTTTTTTACACCAACTTATATTGAAACGTAATTAAATAAGTTTATGTATAATACTCAAAACTTATCCATATATGAGTCCCTTCCTACATCCACATCACTGTCATCATATGCAAGTATCAACAAATAATAAGTGCCTCTCTTTTCGATTTTATATTATTTTTTAAAATTGGAGGGTCCATTTTATTTGTCTCACAATATAAAATAATTTCTCTCCCACTTCACAAGAGAAGTAAAGCCCTAGAAATTAAGTTGTGCACCACGCAAAGGAGTAAAATACTCCCTCCCGGAACATTCATAATTTTTTTTGGTAAAAAAATATCTAATGTTATTTTTGACAATTTTATTTAATGTTCATCAAAATGACATCATTTTTAGGTTGAAAAATTAAAAATTAGAATAATAAAGACTATTATAACTCTGAAATAAATTAAAATTACAAATACACTATGGTTTCCGTCTCAAAACAACATCATTTCAGTGAATATTAGATAAAGTTGTCTAAAGTAATTTTAAAAAAAAGGAAACTTTTTTTTTACACCAACTTATATGTATGGGTTTGGTATTTGTCATTTTAAATGACATAAGTTATGTCATTTTAAATGACATAAGTTATGTCATTTTAGGAAAGAGATAGTCACAAAAAATGAAAATCATGGAAGAGAGAAAATGAGTGGTTTTTTTTAATTTAATTTTAAATAAAAAATTATTTTGTATCTATCTCTCTCTTAAAATGATATAACTTTATGTCATTTAAAATGACAAATATTTTTCCCTATATGTAAACGTAATTAAGTTCATTATATAATGGGAAAAAATGTGTCATTTTAAATGACACACCTTACATCCTTTCACTCTTATAAAGAGGTGGGACTCACATTTTTTAAAAAATTTCCCTCCACTTTCTCTCTCATAATTTATCTATTTCTATCACTTAAAATAATACAACTTTATATCATTTAAAATGATACACATTTCCCGCTTATATAATTCTCAAAACTTATCCATATCTGAGTGACTTCCTACATCCACATCACATGCAAGTATCTCTTAAAAATTCTATATATAGAGAGGCAGAGGGAACAGAACAAGACACAACACAAGTACAACAACATCCTTAGCTTTAAACCATGAAGCCTGCATTACTTACCCTCTCCTTCTTCCTCTTTGCCTTAATCACCAACCTTCCATTAGCCTTCTCATCACAAGTTGTTGAACAAGTTCTGGACACAAATGGAAAACCCATTTTTCCAGGTGGAAAGTACTACATTCTGCCAGCTATCTTTGGTGCAGCAGGTGGTGGAGTAAGACTTGGCAAAACTGGGAACTCAAAGTGCCCAGTTACTGTATTGCAAGATTATTCTGAGGTTATCAATGGCTTGCCAGTGAAATTCAGCATACCAGGAATAAGCCCTGGTATTATTTTTACAGGCACACCATTGGATATTGCATTTGAAAAGAAGCCTAATTGTGCTGAATCATCAAAATGGTTGGTTGTTATTGATGATTTCCCTAGAGAATGGGTAGGTATTGGTGGTTTTGAAGACCATCCAGGAAAGCAGATCCTACATGGTACCTTCCATATTCAGAAATATGGTTTCGGATACAAGCTTGTGTTCTGTCCCAAAAACACTGCCCCTCCTGGTCTTTGTTTTGATATTGGGAGGTACAATGATGAGAAAGGAAGGCGTCTAATCCTGATCACTGATGATAATGATCCCTTTCAAGTTGTGTTCGTAGATGCTGATGACACTGGATTAAGCTCCGTAGTTTGAAATTTGAATGAAATATCCACACTAGTGTGTGTAATATATAATAATACAAGTATCTCCATGCTAGCTAAGCTTTGAATAATATTTAGTGTAATAATACTTGCTGTGATGTATGTATCAATACACAATGATATTGTGGATTGATATTTTGTGTCTGAGTATGTATCAATCCACAATGATATTGTTGTGTCTAACTTAGTGTGACTTTTGTTTTTCTCGTTATCTCACAAAATTTTCTTGCTCTAAAATTGTTGTGCACTGTTTGCCTCATATTTTATTATTATTTCACATCATTTTCAATTGCTAACAAGCGTGGAAGGTTGAAAATATAGAGAAAATGTTGTTTTATAAATTGTAAGACGTCTATGCAATGCGTGGGTGTATACTAGGTGATAGTTATTTGATTGGATAAGTCAATTACTCGAGCTAGCCGTGTGGGTGAGTTACAACATTGAATCGAACTTCTTTTATTTTATTTTATTTTATTTTTTCTCACTTTGCTAATGGGCACACAAACCAGAGGCAACCGTATTACAGGAAACAAATTGACTTTGTAGCGTGTGAGAGAGAAAGAGTGACATGCAGTGTGTGGACTTAGGGTATGCAAAAAAACTGGTTCACTTGCCCTGCCCTTCCCTTGATCCGACCTTGACCCGACTCATAAATACTTATACTTTTTGAACTGGTTTAAATACTGACCCACTTTTATTTGGGTCAGTTTTAGACCTGACTCGTTTTAATATTGACCCGCTGACCCAAAACTTGACTCATACCCATTATGTGAAAAAAAATCACAATTACACTAAAAGAAAAGTTTTAACGTAAAACAATTACGTCAAAATTTTTTATGAAAAATATTTTCGTAAAAATTTTCGCAAAAATCTTTGACGAAAAATATTTTCATCAAAATTTGTGACTAAAAACATATCGGTAAAAAAATTTGACGGAATATTTTTTTTGTCAAATTTTTTTATGGAATCTAAATTTCGTCAAAATATTTCACAAAAAAATATATTCATAAAAACTTTCGACGAAACACATTTTCATCGAAATTCATTGACGGAAAAAAATTTCATCAAAATTCTTTACAGATTTCAAATTTCGGCGAAAGTTTTCGACTGAAACATTTTCGTTAAACTTTTTGACAAAAAAAAAATTCGTCAAAATTTTTAGCGAAACACATTTCAATCAAAAATTTTCGACTAAATATTTTCGTCAAGTTTTTTGATAAAGAATATATCCATCAAAATTTTCAACGGAACACAATTCTGTAAAAAAAATTCGTAAAATTTTTTGACAAAAATATTTCGATAAGAAATTTTGACAGAAAAAATATTTTGTCTAAATTCTTTAGAGAATCTAAATTTCGTCGAAAGTTTCAAATGAAACATTTCCTCAAAACAATTTCCATTGAAAATTTCGACGAAACACATTTCTATCAAAAAATTTCGACGGCAAATAATTTCATTAAAATTCTTTACAGATTTCAAATTTCGGCGAAAGTTTTCGACGGAAATATTTTCGTCATCAAAAAATTTCGACGGCAAAAAATGTCATCAAAGTTCTTTACAGATTTCAAATTTTGGCGAAAGTTTTCGACGGAAACATTTTCGTCATCAAAAAATTTTGACGGCAAAAAATATCGACAACAAAAAATTTCATCAAAATTCTTTACAGATTTCAAATTTCGGCGAAAGTTTTCGACGAAAATATTTAGCGAAACACATTTCCATCGAAAATTTTCAACGAAATATTTTCGTCAAGTTTTTTGATAAAAATTTTCCATCAAAATTTTCAACGAAACACATTTCTATAAAAAAAATTTCGTAAATTTTTTTGACAGTAAAAACATTTTGACCAAAAAAATATTCTGTCAAAATTCTTTAGAGAATTTAAATTTCGTCGAAAGTTGCAAATGAAACATTTCCCTTGAAATAATTTCCGTCAAAATTTTCGTCAGAACACATTCCCATCGAAATTTTGAACGAAAAACATTCCGTCAAATTTTTTGACAAAATTCTTTTTTCGTTTAAAACATTTGATGGAAGAAATTATTTTTGTCAAAACTGTTGACGGAAACTAAATTTCAATAGAAAATTTTTTTTTGTAAAAATTTTGACGAAAAAATAATTTTGTGACGAAATTTTCGTCTTTTGCAACGTAAAAATTTCGACAAAATTTTGTGTGAAAACCAAGTCAAAACGGGTCAGGTCAGATTTGATCCAGTTCAGAATCCAAGTCAGACCCACTTCAGAAACCAAGTCAGGTCAGATCCAAACTGGTTCTGAACTAGTTCAACAAAATCCAATCAAAGTCAGACCTGACTTGGATCAAATTAAAGCGGGTCAGGTCAAAATACCTGACCTATAAAAACCAAGTTGGGTCGAGTCGAACAAAAACCTAACCCGACCTGACCCATGCACAGCCCTATGTGGACTAATGTGGAAATAACACATTTTAAACCTCCGTTAAATACGTTGAACCATTTCACAAGTTTATAAAGGGGTAAAGTTAGGTAAAAGCATAGTAGCTTGCAGGCTATAGCTCATACTAATCCATGACTATTGAGGGTTAGTATTATTCATGTTGTAAGCTCATTTAAAAGTGAGTTTATTTTGTTTATTATTATTTATCGATTCATCGATTACTCGATTAGTTTAATTTGAACTAGATAGGATCTCATGAACAATAAAATTTTCTCTACCATATTTTAACACAACTACATTTCTAAGAACTTAGCCCATGACATAATCTGTGAATTTAGCCCATGACAAAATGTGTCTTGTTATTTTTATTTTTATTTAAAAAAAAAAATCCAACTCTTCAAGGGTAATTTGCCCTAGTGAGTGTTGCTGCCCTACCCCAGCTGCACGCTGGTCGAAACTCCAATCCAAACTGTTGTGGACCACTTATGTGGTACCCACTTCCTATCCCCACTACATGGAGCATCTCATTCCACCATTCTCTCCTAACTCCCATCTACTAGCAATAACCACCCACTAGCATTGCATCATGCCATTAAGTCACCTGCAAACTACCCACTAGGGGCACAATCTCCTGGTGCAGTCATCTATATATAACCCCTTATAGCTAACAAAGAGGGGATCTGATAACTCACCTACATACTTGTACCCATAGCACATCCTATCCACCGCAGGTGACTCACACACACACCCCTTGTTCATCCCGTCGGACTTTGGCCTAAGGTGCATGACTTCTCATTGCTTGTCATCTTTACCATAAGCTCCGTAGATACAAATACTAGCTATCCTGCTAGACAATTAATGTTCATTCTAGAACATTTGGCGCCGTATGTGGGGAAAGATAAATTTTTACTCCCACAACCATGTTCAAAGGCATAGAGACAAAGACAGCAAGGAAGCGCAGTCAGAATATTCGAAAGAACCGCTTCACACCATTAAAAAAGCCTACTTCGCGTTCGCAACACCTAACAGGAAAGATATCTTTTTATTCTTACTCTTACAATTATTATTTATTATGTCGCATGTGCATTCCTGATTACCTGTTACAAATACTGCAACTTTTTGCACCTAACTGCATCCACCAAAGACGTTTTTATCTCGCTAAATATATTTCTCATCCCGTACTTACCTTTTGTGTGTCATAGATAAGGAAACAAACTTCATGAAAGGGACAAACATAGAAAAAAAATGATATCACTATTCAAATCGACTTAATAAACAGTTTGTAGAGCTTGGTAATATTTTAGGTAAATAAAATTTCACTCTCTCACATTGGGAAGTAACAAAATTGAGTAGACTGCTGAAAAATGTCATGGGTTCCTGATATAATATATTGTTTTCCTGACTTTCTATTGATAAACAACGTCATGGTTCTCCTTCATTAATAATGTATTAATAACTGAAGCATTGTAACAAACAGTACCTGTATAGTTTTTATCATTATATAATTTTTAGTCTTTCATTTGGATTTTGTTATTTCATTCTCAATTACTCTGAATTCTCCATTTTATTTTTAAATACCCCCTTGGAGAGGGTAAGTTGTGTAAATTCTTCCTTCTTCAATTTAATCCCAAACTATAGTTTTATTTTATATTTGTTTTTGGGGTTAAAAGTCGTCAATGTGTGATAAGAGACATTTTGATTTGATTTTCAACTACCGATTTAACAATTTTTGACTACTCATTCGATTTGACTTCAATGTGTGATAACAGGCAACATCATAATAATTTCCTACTGCTGTTGTAATAATTTTTTCAATTTAACAAATTTTAAAAAATAAAATAAAAATATTAAGTGCAGATACAGTTACTTTTGTAAAACGATGCAGTTACTTGCAGGGGTTAATGTACTTCATGTTTATCTTACTATCTTTGGTTTTCTATTGATGGATGCTAGTGGTCAGGAAGCATGGAAACTTGGAATATCAAACCATTACACAACATCATCATATAACCACAAGTTAAAAAGAGTCAGTGAGCAGCATGTGCATAATCAGGTGTGGAAATTCCAATATATTGCTTAGATTATTACCCTTTGTGAAAAGGTTTTATTTATACTGTACTTCACACTATTGCCGGTTTCACCCGGCATGTTATCACTGCTACCCACTTAGTGTCTAGCAGGAAAATTTAGAACCAGTTTTAGTTTAGTTATAACCACGTTAATTCATACTTAACGTGGCTTGAAATTAGATGCACAAATCTGGCATGCCTAGTATTAGTAATAACATATGATTCAAAAATAAAATAAAAATAAAAATAAAATGTATGAGATGATCATATCGTGCATGTAAGCCTAGTTCTAAACACATTTATGTCATTTCTTTGTGTTAAAGTTACTTGAACGGAATTGCTTTATCACAGCTTAGCCATTGGAGTTTCTTAAAAATAATAATAATAATAAATAATAATAATATTAAAGCTACATGACTTCTTGATTGTGTTTCTTTCTCCATATGTTAACTACAAAACTGGATACCCCCTTTTTCTTTTTCTTTTTGAGGTATATGCAAAAGGTTGTTTATTCTACAAAAGAGAGAATATATACAGTTACTTGTTCCTTTTATGTTTAATTTATTAAAATATTTAACAAGTTTTTGTGACTTTAAAGTTTTTGTCGTTAGTGGCTATTGACTTATAAGATTCAGAAAAGAGTATAAAAAAAAAAAAAAATTAGAACTAAATTTGTCATCAATGTAGTTATGCTTAATATAATTGCACAAGAGCACAGTAGTACTTCAGTCTAGCGTCTGAATCGATTTATTTCTGCCAAATGTGCAAACACACTACCTAAGATAGTTATTCAACATGTTTTATTTAATACATGTGTGGCTGTAATATAATTTTATTTCCAAAGTGATCTTCTTCTTAGGAATTTTTTGGTTAAGTATCTGATTTCAGAGACGCAATGCAAGGTGGCTGAATCACGAAACATGGGAGGCTTCTTGAAGGATTTTGAACTTGCCCAGAATTGTTCAATGAGCAAGTTGACTTTTTCTATTGGAAAATGATGTGGTGAAACCGTTGGCCAACGTGGGGGCTGTGGAGGATTGTAAAGACTAAAAGTTTGGAGATGCCCATTTAATAAAAGTAGGCATGTGAAGATGTCACCCCACCTGCGCCAACAACAACCAAATCGCTACACAGGGAGTTCTGATAACGCGCATGAATTTTAATGATAAGTCATAGTTTCTAATTAATTAGTTATTATCATTGATAATCCTAACCATGCTTTATTGATTGATGATTATTATTTATGATTACTGAATATTGTAATTCTAATTATGAAAAGCCATACTTAGTGAAGTTGCAGGGAACCTCCATATATAATCTGAAAATTAGAATGATAATTTAATACTTATGATTATTAATTGTTTTCTTGTGTTATGTGAATAATGGAGTATCTACATGATGCAATTTTCACCCTATTTGGACTTCAGTCACCTACATGTCATCTTAGTTATTAGCATGCATCTTAACTACAAGCAAGAATGACTTCTTAATATAGTGTATATGGGTTCTTTACTAAAACCTGTCTTGTTTTTTATCTTTCAATAAATTCCCTCACAATTGACGAGTTCCTTGCAAGCTTGCATGTTTCATGTTTTTTAGGGTGCAAGACATCCACCGAGTTAATAATTCAAGGACAAAGAAATCACAATATGGCTAGAAGCAGAAAGTCCCATGCCGCCTTCCATGGCCTCATGGGCACCTGCTCATTTCCTACTCAGAAGCAGGGCCAAAAGTCCCATGCCGCCTTCCATGGCCTCATGGGCACCTGCTCATTTCCTACTCGGAAGCAGGGCCAAAAGTCCCTTTTGCCGCCTTCAATGGCCTCTTGGGCATCCGTTCAATTTCTACTCGGAAGCGGGAAAATAAAGTCCCTTGCCGCCTTAAATGGCCTCTTGGGCAGCCGTTCAATTCCTACTCGGAAACGGGAAAACAAAGTCCCTTGCCGCCTTAATTGGCCTCCTGGGCAGCCGTTCAATTCCTACTCGAAAACGGGAAAGCAAAAGTCCCTTGCCGCCTTCAATGGCCTCTTGGGCAGCCGTTCAATTCCTACTCGGAAACGGGAAAACAAAAGTCCCTTGCCGCCTTAATTGGCCTCTTGGGCAGCCGTTCAATTCCTACTCGGAAACGGGAAAACAAAGTCCCTTGCCGCCTTAATTGGCCTCTTGGGCAGCCGTTCAATTCCTACTCGGAGACGGGAAAGCAAAAGTCCATTGCCGCCTTCAATGGCCTCTTGGGCACCCGTTCAATTCCTACTCGGAAACGGGAAAACAAAAGTCCCTTGCCGCCAAAAGAAGACTGGCCCTCCGGGATAAAAAATGGTTTACTAGAAGACCTTTGGGCACCCTTCTTTTTCCTAATTGGAAGCGGGAAAATTATTGAACATTTGATTCTGAAAGATCCTAATCAGCGCACAAGACATGATCATATAGGGTTCTCACACTTTACTCAGCTTCAAACTCGGAAGCAATTACAAACTCGGAGATGACTACAACCAACGAGCAACACGATAAAACAACTTGAAACTCGGAAGCATTCACAAGCTGGGTTTTCCCGGCATTCATATCCTTTTACACAACACTAAACATTATTTGATAGGCACGGGGGCTTTACTTTTACCCCGGCATTTTGACTATGCGCAATGCCAGGCTGGGGGGCTTATGTTGTGGACCACTTATGTGGTACCCACTTCCTATCCCCACTACATGGAGCATCTCATTCCACCATTCTCTCCTAACTCCCATCTACTAGCAATAACCACCCACTAGCATTGCATCATGCCATTAAGTCACCTGCAAACTACCCACTAGGAGCACAATCTCCTGGTGCAGTCATCTATATATAACCCCTTATAGCTAACAAAGAGGGGATCTGATAACTCACCTACATACTTGTACCCAGAGCACATCCTATCCACCGCAGGTGACTCACACACACACCCCTTGTTCATCCCATCGGACTTTGGCCTAAGGTGCAGGACTTCTCATTGCCTGTCATCTTTACCATAAGCTCCGTAGATACAAATACTAGCTATCCTACTAGACAATTAATGTTCATTCCAGAACACAAACCAACACCTAATTGTCAGCTCCAATGACTTAAAAAAAAAATCAATTGGGTTTCCAATTTATAAAACTCAACCAAATAAAAACTAAACATAAACCTTGATCTTCTTTCATATTCTTTATTTTTCATTCTCTAAGAGTGAAACCTCAAATAATTGAGAGCTTATGTCACCAACACGCAGGCCACCATGATATCAACATCAACATAATGTGGCAACTACACTAACACAAGCAATGAGCAAATTTCATTTCCTATCGAGGCCACCTCCATACATAAGCCAAGGATAGGGAGTAATCACTATGAGATACTATGATTTTGGGTGATTTATTATTTAGGTTCAATCTGTAGGTTAATTCATTATTTATTTATATTTTGGGTTGATTTACTATTTCGTTTTTTTTGGTAGATAACTGGAAGGTATCTTCATACAACCTTCTCCAGTCACCTTGTTTACTGCCCCTATAAGGCTTGCTCATCATTGAAACAGAAGGTGCATTGAACAACTGTTACGAGAAAAATGTGAGACTAATCCATCATCGAAGAGGAGGCGGTTTTCCTCTAACTCTCAAAAAATTCCAAGAATTTGTTTTGGGCAAGGAGTAGCTAAATCATCTTCAAAGGAGTTGAGGGAGTGTGAAAGTATGTGAGATAAGTAAATCTCAATAGAATAATGGTGAGCCGAACAACCTCTATAACGTACAGTGTTACTCCCCTAAAACATGCCTTTTGTTACATGGTGTTTTTAGAAAGCACAACCAGAACAAATTAACAAATTCTATCCAGAACCAACAACAAGGAAAACAAACGGGAACATAAAACACCAACTAATTAACCTGCCGGTCAAAGACATCCTCCAACCATACACAACGAGAAATCAACAAGCCATGAAGATCAACCTGAAAGCTTGTGACCGATTGGCCACACCATTGTATTCGTATAGAAAACATTGCAAGCTATGGACGACCGGACTAAGTTCTTATAAATCTTGGTACTTTGAATTCACAGACTATCAAGCTGGGGTCTTTTGTCATGGCTGGTCCACCTAGGCCCAACAAGTATGTGTTGGCCGTCTAAGGCCCAATAAAAATTCTGTCCCATAGCGCTCCACATGTGAGTCCATAGATATCACCTTAGGAGATTCCACTCTCCACTCTCCACTCTCCCTGAACAGTTCACCGTCGTGGTAAAACAGTGTCTCAATACAAGAGTGAGACCCATAAAACTTCTCTTGTCCCACGGAGAGGGCACATGATATATATTTTTATTTACTTTGTGCTTATTTTAATTTTAAAGAAAATTAGTATTAGTGAGGATGGAACTTGTGACCACTTAATGATTTATTATTCTCTACAATATACACACCCCCTTCTCTTCTGTCACGATTTACACTGACGTTTTTTGAGTTGTTATCTATATCACTCCCTCATTGAACACCCATACATTGAGATATTACACAGCAATTTACCTGATATACCGTATATTGAGTGATAAAATTTGATAAATGGCAACGTTATTCTTTGATTTTTGATATATTCTAAACAGAACTTATTTAAATCGTTCTATGAATTAAAAAAATCGCACCTTTTGTTTTCTAGTATGCTGTATATTGGTTAAGATAATTAAACAAAGAGAAATACTACTCTCATTTTACATGAGGTAGTTATCTCCTTTTCTCTCACTTCGAAAATCGTGTCCCTCCTTTTTTCTTTTTCTTTTTTACTTTCAAATAGCGGGCCCTACTTGGATTCTCTCTGTAACATGAGAGAACTACTCTCATGCTACATGAGAGTAATATTACCCTTAAACAAATACATGTTAAGATTCCTTCGGGACAAATATTTAATATTGAAAATATCACAAACTTTGTATTTATTCGAAGCTAAAAGGCACAAAGATTTTTATAAATTCTTTTGTACGGGCCTGAAAGAACACGAGGTGAACTTTTAACAAATATAAAAAAAAAAAATAAGTTGTGCACCACGCGGAGGAATAAACTACTACTCCCTCGCGGAACATACATCAATAATTTAATATTACAATTTTCTACATCAACAAAGTCGTATGGTCTTCGTGGACCTCATGCCTTAATTTTTGTTTTCTCCTTATACCTACGTGTTTCTTAAAGAAAAAAAAAAAGAAAACGTTGAGTTATCCACAAAGGAGCTCATGAATAATTTTATTTCCAATGTCTGTTATTTAAATCTTGTTTAGTTATTAAAAAAGGAAGTTGTGCTCCCCTCCTTGTGACGTGTAGCTCATGGGATTACTAAAAATAAGTGTAACTATGTTGGTAAGAAGCACATTTTGTCAGCTACGGGAGTACCTACTCCCTTGTTAAAAAAGAAAAAAAAAATGATACGAGGAAAAATAATTATAAAGATAAATGTAGTATAAATATATTATTTTATATTTAATAAAAGATGTACTGAGTGTTCGGTATTCTCATAATTATAAAGAACATTGGGATACATCATTTAAGACCTTATAAATTTCACATTTTACATATATAACTAATGTGGGACTATATATCTCAACAATTGATAATAAATTTGTTTTTCTCTAGGGCAATATTTCAATAGAACAATAACTTAGTGAGATAAAGGTATATATCTAAATTCAATAGGAGAGTCATTACATATAGGTCTCCGGCAAATGCAGAGTATGAAGAGAAAATAATGGCTCTTGTGACTGTATTTCAATGGAGTAAAAATGTGTTATAAAAAAAAAAAAAATGTGTCTCTTGAATGAAGAGACGTATATATAAGTAAAAAATGTTCCAATGATGAGTGAGAGAGAGCCTCAACTGATTTGCGATAATGGACCTTAATAGGTGTGAGACAAGCATCCTTATCTCGTGGATAAGGTACATGTGCATGAGAAGTGAGATTTAGTGTAACGAGAGTATAATTATCTCCTCTTATACGAGCCTTAACGACTAGCCCAATAAATTGAGTCTATGTGTCCGATTCATAACATTTTGTTTTTAAAAAAAAGTGTATTTCTATAATTTAAAATTATAAATGAGCCTATATACTTTAAATAAAATTTCAAATCTTGTTTTGAGCAAACATAAAAAATATTAGTTAATTGCAAATTTGGGAAACAATATCTATATTCGGACAAACATTGAATGCACTTAATTCGAAAGATGCAGCAGTGCATTGTGTAGGAGGCAGCTTACGTTTACAATTTTTTTTTTTATTTACAACTCTTACAATTTTAATTATGTTCTTTTGAAAAAACACTAATAGATAGTATTCTTCTGAGAGAATATAATTGAGGTTGTAAACAAAAAAAATTGTAAAGATAACCTCCACTTGTGGAGGATATAATTTCTAAAGACTAACTTAAAAGGAAAGGTAAAGGTTGTGACAAGCATGGAAGATCTTTACTTGCTATGTTTCCTATGTTGGCATGTATTATAATACTCAAAATTTATCCATATATGAGTCACTTCCTGCATCCACATCACTGTCATCACATTAAGTACCTCTTAAAAATTCTATATATAGTAGAGAGGCAGAGGGAACAGAACAAGACACAAGTACAACAACATCCTTAGCTTTAAACCATGAAACCTACACTATTTACCCTCTCCTTCCTCCTCTTTGCCTTCATATCAAAGCTTCCATTAGCTTTCTCAGATGATGTTGAACAAGTTCTGGACATAAATGGAAATCCCATTTTTCCAGGTGGAAAATACTACATTCTGCCAGCTATCTTTGGTCCACCTGGTGGTGGAGTAAGACTTGGCAAAACTGGGAACTCAAAGTGCCCAGTTACTGTATTGCAAGATTATTCTGAGGTTATCAAAGGGTTGCCAGTGAAATTCAGCATACCAGGAATAAGCCCTGGTATTATTTTTACAGGCACACCATTGGATATTGCATTTGAAAAGAAGCCTAATTGTGCTGAATCATCAAAATGGTTGGTGTTTGTTGATAATCATATTCAAAAGGCATGTGTGGGTATTGGTGGTCCTGAAGACCATCCAGGAGAACAGACTCTGAGTGGAAAGTTTCACATTCAGAAATACAAAAGGGGTTATAAGCTTGTGTTCTGTGTCTCTGGCTCTCCAACTTGTTTGGATATTGGACGTTTTGATAATGGTGAAGGTGGAAGACGTCTGAATCTGACTGAGCATGAACCCTTTGAAGTTGTGTTTGTAGATGCTGATTTCACTGGTGGGATTAGGACCGTAGTTTGAATGAAATATCTCATGGGTAAAGTAAATAGCGTTGAATGAATGCAATCATAGCTCTTGTTGTGATGAGTTCTCTGCTTGTAGTTGAAAATAAAATCTCAATGCTAACTTTGAATAATTCTTGTGATGTGTTCCCTTCTTTGCATCTGCTTGTTGGTGTTCATGTATTCCCTCTCTTGTCTTATTATTCCTCTCTCTCTCTTTCTCTATCTTTTTCTTTTTTTCAAAACCATTTCTCTGGTGATTACTTGTAGCGTGTGAAGTGATATTAATCTAAACGTAAAAATGGTTTCTAAAATCGATTTATATTTGGCTTTATATCCTTTTCACCCTTTTAGTTAAGTTATTATGTTTAGATAAAATATTTGAATATAGAAATTCTTAGATAAATTGGCTGAACATATTTAGATAACATGTTTGAATATATACATCTTTAGATATAACTTAACTGAAGTGCTTGGTTTGGTTGTTCGTTTAGTTCACCCATTTTGTTATTTCCTTTCCTTTTTTTTAATAAATTTCTTGAGGGACAGGAGGAAGATAAATGAAGTAGCATAGTCAAACATGTGAAGTTTTAACTATGGTAAAAGAATTACAAAAAAAAAAAAACTATAGTAAAAGAAGGTCCTTAAATTGTTTCTACATTGGTTTGTCAGTTTAAAGGGGCTTGCGAAGGTAATTTGAGATATGCAATTGATTTTCATTAAAAATACTGAAACAGATACTAAGACACATCTGTTGTTGAATTTGGTGGCTGAAAATTAAGATATATAGGCTTGGTAAAACAATAAGCACTAAGCTATTTAGAAGCCATTACAAAGACTAACATCTATAAAGTCATCGCAAAACATAAAAAGAATGAGGTTGGGCTCCTCGTGGCCCACGAGTATACTCTTGGAAGTTGTAACAGTTATATATTGCTATGGGTGTGTTAACAAAATTAGGTTGTGCAGCACATAAGGAATAAAATATTCCTTCCTCGCGGAGCATTCATGAATAGTTTAAGTGAAACTCATGCATAATTTTTATTTTGTCCTTATGCTACTAGGTACTTGTTAAGAAAAGAAATAAGAAACTAAACATAAAAGAAAAAGTAAAGGATCACACTGTTAAAAATGTCCAGATCATCGATAAAAATTATTGACGAAAAAACTTCGTCAAGACTTTGATAAAAAGAGTTTGCATTTGTCATTTAACATGACATAATAAAAAATTTTACGCATAATATTTTGTGAGGCTCACATTTTTTGAAGAAAAAAAAAAAAAAATTACGGCACGCAAAACGAATTTCTATAACATTACACAATCACTTTTTTTACAACATAACTCTTATAAAATCGTTGATAAAATTATTGGGAAGGAGTCTCTCTTCTTGTCGGAGAAACTATCCTCTCCTGTGCAAACAAACAAAAGTCCAATCAGCCTTCTTCTTTTCTTTTTTTAATTTGATGGATCTCACAATTTCATGAGTCGGTTATAACTTTTTTCGGTAAAAGAAGAAACCTACAATCTTAAAATTATTGACTGATTAATATTATTACTAATCAATTTTATCATTAGATTAATTATATTGATCTAACGATTATATTTATTTTTATTATTGTATAGTTATGATTTCTCCATATTTAATACTTTATATTTATTTTCACTTTTATGTGATTATGATTTTTCATATTTAATGCTTTCACATTAAATATGGGGAATCATAACCATACAAAAATAGAAATAAATATAATTGTTCGATCAACATAGATGATCTAACGATGAAATTGATTAGTAGTAACACTAATTGATTATTACAATATATTATCCCTTTCAAATAATGTGTTAGTGACCGTTTTATTGATGAAATATTCTGTCGATAATCAATTCACGGATTTAGATAAAAATTAAATGTACCGTTTGATTAAATGAACTTTCCGCATATTTCCATGAGCATGGATGATCCTTATTTCCTATGTTGCCAGAGTCAAGGAGGGTCCAATAAAAATAGGAAAAAGTTCAAATACCCTCCTATGGTTTGTCTTTAAATGATATTAATTAAATCTCTCATTATTAGTGAAGTTATTATGTTTAGATATTAATTAAATCACTTACATCTTTATTTTATTTTATCAATTATCTCCTTATGTTTTTTTTCATCCAAGTCTCTCATTAGCAATGTTAGAGTTTCTAATTAATATAACTATTTTATCTTTATCACTAAAACTTCCCATGATGCTCCGGGCCTTTGGTTGGTAACTGCTGCTAAGCTTATCACTGAGGGTGCTAAGATTGAATTGCAGGTCAAGTTTGCCTTGTTAGATTATTGCACTCGCACCACCCAAATAATTGATTTGATCTATTAAGACCTGGTTTGCACCTTGCTATTTGCTATGTTAGTCAAACGTGTTGGGCTTCCACCTTCAATGTTAAGCCCAAGCCCATTGAGGGGTTTTCTAAAAACCCTAACCCTAGATCTCACCTCCTCTATATATTCATTAGTTGTGGGTGGAGGCTAGGTTAAGAGAATGAGAGAGAAAATTTGAGAGATAATTATTGGATTGTTTGAGCAAAGCTTTATGCTTTGCATTTGAGAGATCTCTAGAGAGAGTTTGAGTGAAACATCTCTAGGGTAGTTTGATTATCACCATTGTTGGAGAGATTGAGTTAACCACCACATTGGTGTATTCTGATTATTTTGTAACCATTATTTTCATAGTGAATTTTTGATCTGAACTAGGTCCCGAGGGTTTTTTACTTCTTCATTGGAGAAAGTTTTCTCACGTTAAAAATTGCTTGTGTTCTCTCTCTCTCCCGTGTTTACATTTTGATTTTTCCGCTGCGCTACCCGACCTGGTGAAGTTCAGGCCGAGGTATTGCCGAGATCCGAGATCAGGATCTTGTTGATTGACTTCCGCACAAAGGCCCCTGAGCCGATTTGAGGGAACCGAGTTTTCCCAACAAAACGAACTTCATTTAACTATGGGATTGTGTGTACAGGAATTCTATGTCTGCATCGTTAGGACATTTCTTCGTATACTTCATATTTGCTACCTGAAAATCAATGCATTAACAATCAATTTAAGGAAAATAAAGAAGGTGATAAAGTGAAAAGAAAGAAACAATGACCATACCAATTCCATTCTTTCCTGAAATATAAACTTGATTGGAGGCTCTTAGCAATTTTATCTTATCTGCTAGTCTTTGATTATGTATTTTTTATTTTTTATTTTTCAAAAAAAGAAAGAAATAAAGTATATGATGACTAATATGAGTTATGCTACCTGCACAATTATATACAATTGCACTCGCCCCTAATTGGTCATTATAAACTATTTATCAACTGTTGCATTGTAAACTATTTATCAACTGCTGCTCCTGTAATGGCGTCTATAGCAATCCTATCTTTTTATTGTCACTGTATGTAGATACGAAAGTCCCCATTACTACACCTTCAATCATGGCATTCTTATGCAGTAAATCTTCTCCACCTCAAACTCATTATTACAAAGTGAAATGTATTTTTGTAAGAAAGGTAGAATAGTCAAATTAGATAGAAACTTTAATATTGTTAATGAGAGACTTGTATGGAAAAAAGCATAAGGGGATAAATGATAAAAAAAATAAAAAAATCATAGGGCGGTAAGTGACTCAAAAGAAAACCACGTGGGGGTATTTGAACTTTTTCCATAAAAATATTAGCATCCAATTGAACAATGGATACTTATTTATTAGTTGTGTACATGGGTTTTTTTATTCTTTTGCCCCTCATTAATTAATTAATAACTAATTTGTCCATCTTCCAGAACTATCCACTATCCTACCCCCTTTTAGTCGATTAAGATGAACTTTTAATCGACTAAATAGTGAAAATACAGAAAAAATGCTCCCCGAAATATAATCGATTAAAAAGCCAGCTTGATCGATTAAATTTTGGGACATTTAATCGACTAAAAATGTTATGTAGTCGATTAAATGTCTCTGAAAACGTTTTTAAAAAACCCCTCCATTTCGCATAGGGACCCTAGTCGATTAAGGGAGCCTCCAAACCCCAAAATCGAACCCCATCAAGAACCGACCCAAACCCCTCCCCCTGGACTGTCGATTGCACCATCAAATCGCTGCACCTCGTGAAACTGTGTGGCTAGGTAACGTTTTGGCACTTTCATTTTCAGAAATGTTTTATGTTTTGGTTATTTATTTTTTTTTGTACATGATATTGTTTCTGGATTTTTTTCTGTTTTATGGAAGAACGTTTTTTTATGTTTTATGTCTTGAGTTATTGACATTATTTCATGGAGATACACATTAGGGATTTGGAACTCATTTTGCCCCTTTCATGATTTTGAATTTTTTTAAATCACAAACAACATAAAATTGTGTCCATTTATTTTCTCTGATTGTGAGTTTTTCACTTACCTTTCTTGTCTTATTTTTCCACTTGCATTGTAGGTACGATTGTTAAAATGGATGGCCGTAGAAGATCAAGCAATGCCGAAGGTGAGAGACGCACGAAATTTGTACGTGACCTGCTACTGTGGACTTCCCATTTGGATACTTGTTTGAGGATGACCCCTCGGTTCACGCTGCATTTGTACGTGACCATGTGAACCGACCCTTATGTCCTCCGAAATCATTGGATACAACATTTTTTATGGCAGAGGGATTTCAAATTGTGGCGTTGTTGGAGGCAGCACATCTTAGGGTTTTGGCTGAGATGTCGTATCCGTATTCAGAGCTCATGGTGCGGGCCTTCTACCATAACCTCAGCTACGTACAGGGTGAGTTGAGGTCGAGGGTCTGCAGTGTGGACATCATCATGACGGCTCCGGTATGGTTGGAGATATTGGACTATGACTTTGATGCTTCGCAGACTGTGGAGTATGACGCAGATAGCAGTGTATCACTTCCTGGTTTTTCCCGAGGTGATGCTGTGGAGGAGGCTAGGAGGCCTGATATCGGACGTGGGCGGAACATTCACTACACGATGGGGTTGCTTAGTGTAGAGGCCCGTATATTACACTATGTCATCACCCACATATTGTTTTCGCGAGCTTTCAATCATTTCAGGGTGCTGGAACATGACATTCCTATCATGTGGGCTATCTGACATGGTGTTATGGTGAACTGGAGGCACTATATATGTTGGATGATGTTTAAGGCCAAACATAAGGGTTCACTTCCATTCACTTGTCTGGTACAGAGGATATTGGTTCACTTTGGTGTTCCCATGGACAATGAGCAGTTGAAGAAGACCACAGGCTATAATTGCAAGTTCGGAAAGCGTCTACTGGAGCAGTGCAAGATCTCAAAGAACAGGGCAGGTGTGTGGCAGTTCACAGGTACGGTTGAGGTTGAGGTTCATGATGTTGCCCCAGATGCACACATGGTTGAGCCCGAGATGGAGGATGATGATGACGACGATGATGAGATTGACTTGCAAGATATAGCTGAGCCTGAGGGTGGGTTTTCATTGCGTGATGTCATGAAGGGCATAAACGCCACACTGAAGAAGATATGAAAGATGGCGCTGAAACATAAAAAATGGAGGAAGAGTCACATCCAGAAAGGGAATGAAAGGTTTAGACACATACAGGGAAGGTTCAAGGGTGTGGAAGATAGGCTTGCTCGTCTAGAGCTTGCACGAGGACAGGAGGTTGAGGAAGATGCAGGGGAGGGGGCTCATGTGTCAGATGAGGAGGACGAGGAGACGGCGTCCGAGAAGGACGAGGATTAGATTTAGGGTTTATGTTTTAGTTCATGTTTAGGGTGGATTTATGTTATGTAATTTCCTTTATATCCTATTTGATGTAGGGTTTAGGATTTGTATTCCCTTTAGGGTTTAAGGAACTATTTGATGTAATGAAGTTGTTGTTTCGTAATCAGAATTATTTATCATTAATTATGCCTTTTTCAATGTTTAACAAATGCCATGAATGGTACTTTTGCACTAACTTGATCAATTTGGTTCAAACCATAGCACAACAGGTCAAAAATGTCCATAGCAACTCAGAACAATCACGCATATGTGTTTAAAATGAATTAACCAAGTTTTGGGGAGCCTAAGCCAACGTTTGCAATCAATATATTTACATTTAGGGAATAGAACGTCCATGTTGTTTTTTTGTATCACAATTTGTGTTCCCCAAGTAACATACACGTATTCCATGAGTGTAGAATCGCAACTAAGACAAAAAAATCCGAGGAAAACAGAATGGGGAGCCAAAACCAATGATTTAATCGATCAACCTGTACTAGTTTAATTGATTAAAAATTATAGTCGATTAAACCAGTATAGGTTGATCGATTAAATCATTGATTTTGGCACCCCATTCTGTTTTCCTCGGATTTTTTTGTCTTAGTTGCGATTCTACACTCATGGAATACGTGTATGTGACTTGGGGAACACAAATTGTGATACAAAAAAACAACATGGACGTTCGATTAACATATTAGAAATATATGGATTGTAAACATTGGTTTAGGCTCCCCAAAACTTGGTTAATTCATTTTACACACATATTAGTGATTATTCTGAGTTGCTATGGACAATTTTGACCTGTAGTGCTATGGTTTGAATCAAATTGATCAAGTTAGTACAAAAGTACCATTTATGCCATTTGTTAAACATTCCATGTCATTGGTTAAAAATTTCATCGAAAGCAACACAAAGTCACATAAATTTTACAATACACAGTAACATAATTGAAATAGATGAACTAAAACATAAACACATGAACCGCCTCCCATGGTGCCTCCTAACATCAAGTTCATAAGTGAATGCACAATATTGGTTCAACTCTGTCTAATCCTCATAAGACATGTACGTTTATTGTGACCAATTTGTTTGCAGGTGCTACATTTACTCCGACTGCTTGTGGGTTGAGACTCAACCCAATCCATCTCATTATGTATCCTTGAAGACTTTGGTCTTCCTTGTGCACATACCAAAGATGCATTTGGGATAATAGTTGGGCCATCTATTTATGAAATCAGCAACTCATTACCCATTGGATACCAATGTGCAGCATAGACCTTGTCAATTTGTGAAATTGAAAACACAGGATCGACATAGTCATAGTGGTTCAATTTTTCTACCTTGCACACTGCTACCACGTGACTGCAAGGAAATCTTCTAGCTGTGAACCGTCCACATTGACATTTGTGATTGAGCAAGTACACCTTCATTATGTCGCCGACATCATGCATAGATTGATTGTATGCATCCTCAACTTCAAACAACTGCAAGTCTCTATAAAAAACACGCACACTGAAACTCACCGTTAACTTATCATTCTTTTGTATGTAATCCTCAACCTTTTTTTTGCAATTCTCCAACCTTTTGCCATTGCTTTTTGGATCTTTTCACTCTCTTGACAAAATACTCAACAAGTCTACTTTGAGTCATCTTGACCAATGCCATTACAGGAAAATTACGTGCACCCCTTAGGACCTTATTGACACACTCAGATAGGTTAGTCGTCATATGACCAAACCTGCGGCCCTCCTCATTATAAGACCTGCACCATTTCTCTTTGGGAATCTGATCTATCCATGAAGCTACTTGTGGGTTACTGTCGACAGATTCCTAGAATCTGATATCAAAATGAATCTTCGAACTCAGGTACCCTGCATATCATGAAAATTGAACGAGTTATATATAAATTTGCATTAGATACAACATGTACACATTCAGGAAATTGTATACCTAGTTTCATTAGGGTTTTCTTCAGTTCCACATCCCTAAACTTAGTGTTAAAGTTGCTTCCGATGTGACGAAGACAAAACATGTGATACGCAAATGGAGGCTGCCAACCGGCATGATCCTTCACAGCCTGATGATGCTGGGGTGACAATCAGATATTAGACAAATATCATGCATATGTGTCACATGAAAACGCATTAGGCTAAGAAACCACAACCAATCTTCCAATCTCTCACCCGGTGGAACAATGGCAAAGACAATTGGCAGAATGTATCCATCTCCATCCTGTGACGTAGCAATCAAAAGGGTACCTTTGTATTTACCGTACAGATGCGTGCCATCAATTTGGATTATGGGTTTACAATATTTGAAAGCCTCAATGCACTGGTGAAAGGTCCAAAAAACCCTGTGAAAGACAACCTTATCGGTGTAGACTCGACGTTCATCAAAACACTGGTCCGTATCAATCTTGAACACAGAACCCACATTAACTTGTGTCATGTATGTCAGCCAACCAGGCAAGAATGCATATGATTTATCCCAGTCACCAAATAATTTCACAATGGGCTTCAGTTTAGCCTTCCAAGCCTTCATGTAAGTTATGTCGTATCCATACAAACGCTGAACCCTCTCTTGAATAAGAACTGGTTTTAGAGTTGTATCTTCTTTTAACATACCTATAAAGAAAAAAAAAAGAATTCAAAGTCAACACTGTCAATAAAAGAATTTCATTAAATAACATAAACATAACTTATGTAACCAAACATCGTGTAATACATACTCATAATGGCTGCACAGATGACATCAGATTCTAGATGTCTATGGTCCCGGGTAAGACCTTGGTTTATGCAGGTGTGTTCTTTACCCCACTTACTAACCACCCAAGTATTTCCATTCTTCGACAACAATGCCTGCACGTACCAGGGACAACCATCATTATGGTATCGACACTTCATCACAAATCTATGTTCATCACTTTTTGACACTACAGCAGTACGGTGAGCCTTCATACAATATAATTTGACTGCATATTGCATTTTAGATTTACTACGAAACTTCTGGTACAAATATAATGGATCCCCTAATTGCCAGCCACCGTGCAAGTCATCTTCGCCATACAATATCTTTCTCTCATCATTAGGGTGGGCCCAATTAATGAAGGAATAATGTGGGCTTTCGTTCCAAAATGGCTCAATCTCAGAACCTACGTCAAAATTGTTAGACTTTTCCGTCAGTACCAATGATAACATAAATATGAAATGTTCATTTAATACTTTAATTTACTATCTTACCACTGCTAACAGGGTCAACACGAAGTGGTGGCATAACCTGGGAACTCAGGTTTCATGAGGTTGTGTCAACGTCAAAATTACCCTCTACGTCCGTATCTGAGGTGTCACCTAGCGTAATAACACTCTCAGGTTCACCGTCCTCATCACTGTCCATATCCTCCTCGTGCTCATCCTCGTCTATTTCCCTCAGTGTTATCTGACTTAAGACAGTTGTAGGTGCAGATAAACCGACGACTCTGTCTTCTTGACTCTGACTTCTTTCATGCATAGGTGCAAATGAAGATTGACCACAATCTATTTCAACATATATCTCAATAAAATTTTGAAATTTTGGATCAACAATTGCATCTATGACACATTCCACATCTTCATCGTCACATATATCGTTACTGTGGAACCAATGCACTCTATGAAAAGAATATAAAGGTTCAACGATTTCGATGATAACAAACAAGCATGGAAAGAAAGCTTCAAGGTGCAACCATAAAAAAGAAGTCTAAACAAGATCAAGACTCAAGCTTCAAGAGAAGTCTCTAAGTCCAAACTCAGAGTAATATACTGTAGCACTTAGGAGTATTTGTAAATTGATTCTTTACAAGAACGAAGCTCAAAGTATTTTTTTTAAAATACATGCATTAAATCATCGTTTGACATTCAAATAAATTCTTAACATGAAAACATATTTTTCAATGTTCATAAAATGTTTAAACAATATTTGAAAATGATGTGAATCAAGAGAAAACCATTTTAGGGTGAAAACCAACCTTTCAACAGGTTGGTAATCGATTACCAAACAATGGTAATCGATTACCCTTCATGGTAATCGATTACCTACTGTACAGAGACAAAAATAATGGCTATAAAATGGCTAGTTTGTGAAAATGAATAGGAAAAAGGCCATGGGGGCCCTCTATAAATAGAGATTACTGTTTCCATTGATGAGACACACTTCTTGATCATTATTACTCATTAATTCTCATCTTATTTGCATTATTCTTTTCTTCTTGATCATAAATTCCTTTTGAGCTTTATTCTTGTAAGAGTGTCATATACCCTTGTTCTTCAACTTGTGTTATTTGTACTCTGAGAGTACTTAGCCATTATTAAACACCTTCCTTGGTTACTTGAGTAGCTAGGGGAGTGAACCCTACACACTTGAAAGGTCACCAAATTCCTAAGAAAATTTGGAGTGAAAAAGTGTAAGGCATCAAGAGCCCGAAGTGTTGAAAAGTTGTAGTGGTTTGTCAAGCACCCTCAAGCTTGATAGTTAGTGAAAAAAATTGATCGAGCGGCTTCAGTCTGGACGTAGGTCACGGTGGTGGTGACCGAACCAGGATACATCTAGTTTGCAATCTCTCTAACCTTAATCTCTTTATTTAAGTATTAAAATTGCATCTTAGATTGTCTTTATATACATTCGCTTGCTTACTTTGTTGATCACTACACTTGCTTTTACAATTAGACATTTCCTTATTAAATCACTTTATTGAAGAAATAGTCTTTAAAACATCAAAGGAGGTACTTTGCGAAAAGATTTTATAAAACTCAATCCACCCCCCCCCTCTTGAGTATTGAAGCCACCTGTCCAACAAGTGGTATCAGAGCTTGAACTCTTGTGTAAAGAGCTTAACCGCTTTAAGAGAAGGGATGGCTTCTTTGAACCATGATATGCCCCTTGAGGGATCATCTAATACTAGACCTCCATTTTTCAATGGCGTCGATTATTCCTATTGCAAGAGTCGAATGAAAATATTTCTTCAATCTAATGATTTAAGAGTATGAAGTGTAGTTGAAAAAGGGTATACACCACCTACTATAAAAAATGAGAAAGATGAAGATATTCCTAAAGATATAGATAATTACACCGAAGATGAAATTAAGAAAGGAAATTGGAATGCTAGAGCTCAAAATTTGATTACAAATGCCTTAGGTCGTGATGCATACTTTCGTGTTTCAAATTGTAAGAATGCTGAGGAAATGTGGGATATTCTTCAAATAACCCATGAAGGAACTAGTGATGTTAAATTTACAAAATTAAATGCATTCACTAGAGAATTTGAAATGTTTGAAATTCATGAAAATGAAAGTATTCAAAGTATGCAAAAAAGATTTACACACCTTGTCACTCATCTAAATGCTTTGGATAAATCTTTTACTAACCTTGAGTTAATTGCTAAGGTGATGAGAAATGTGCATAATAGGGAATGGCAACCCAAGTTGACGGCTATTACGGAATCAAAAGATTTGAAAACCATGGATCTTGCAACTTTGTTCGGCAAGCTCCAAGAGTATGAAATGGAGCTAACTAGAATAACCTTGAAGGAACAAGCTATCAAGAAAAGTAAGGGAATTTCCTTGAAGGCCTCAACACCAAGCCAAGAAAAGGATGAGGAAAAAGAAGATGGAGATTTCGAAAATGGTCTTGACGAAGATGAGATGAGTCTCTTCGTAAAGAAGTATGGAAAATTCTTTAAGAAGAATTTTTCAAAGAAATCCGCATTTCCTCCTAGAAGAAGATCTAAAGATGAAGGATCCTCACAGCTCACCATCACTTGCTATGAATGTGGAAAAACCGGTCACTACAAATCGGATTGTCCAAATATTCAAAAGAAAGACAAATATGAAAAGAAGCAAGGCAAGGATAGAAAGAACTTCAAGAAGGCTTATCTTGCTTGGGATGACGAATCTAGTTCTTCCGATGATTACTCCAAGGAAGAAGCAAACCTATGCTTCATGCAAGATGGGAGACCACCGGAGAAATCAAGCAAAGGAACTCAACATATATGTCTCATGGCAAATGAGGACAAAAATGAATCCGAAATCGAGGTAAACTCGTCTTGCTCTACTATTTCCCCTTCATATGATGAGTTGTCTGACATGTTTGAAGAAATGCATAATGAAACACTAAAACATGTTAAAACTCTTAGAGCATCAAGGAAAACTATTAGTTCTTTGGAAAAACGAATTGCATCTTTAGAAAAGGAAGTGAAAGATTTGAAAGATGAAAATGAAACTTTCAAATTACTTGATGCTAGCACTAGTTGTATCAAATGCCTATCTTCGAATGATAATGCATCTTCATCATCATGTACTTCATGTAAAAATCTAAACAATGAAATTGATGATTTAAATGAAATTCTAAGAAAATTCACATGTGGAAGAGATAACTTAAATGTGTTGCTTGGTAAACAAAGATGCATGTTCAACAAATCCGGTTTAGGCTTTGGCACTAGCACACAAGAAAAATCATATAAAA